>NC_058133.1:260707304-260805931 GCF_016433145.1 Gracilinanus agilis | reverse complement strand
CTTAACAATTCTCAGCAGAATCAGTGCCTGCTACTGCATAAACTCAGAACACAAATGGGGGAAGTCCTAGGGGTATGAGTTAAGTTGGGACTTGGTTATAGGCAGCATCTGAATCAGTCTTGGCTTTGGTCCTGCCTCTCCTGTTGTCCTCTCTCCCATTCTCTGCAGTCAGAGGATGAGAGAACCAGTCATTAAATCAGCCAACAATCCTACTATATGCCAAGCCCTGTGCTAAGCCTCAGAGATACAAAGAAAAGCAAAAAACATGATCCCAGTTTTCAAGGAGCTCACATTCTAATGGAGGAGACATCATGCATACAACTGTTTGAATAAGATATTTTTGTTGTTGTTCAGTTTTTTTAGTTTTGTGTGATTCTTTGGGACCCCATTTGGGATTTTCTTGGCAAAAATACTAGAATGGTTTGCCATTTCTCTTTCCAGCTCACTTTACCTATGAGGCAAACAGGATTAAATGACATTCCCAGGGTCACACAGCTTGTGTCTGAGGCCAAATTTGAACTCGGGAAGATGAGTCTTCCTGACGCCAGGTTATACTGTTTTACTAAGCCACCAAGATGCCAGAACAAGATATAGAGTATAAACAGTGCTAATGGAAGGTAATCTCAGAAGGAAGGCACTTGTGGTGTTGGCTGGTCGGTCATTGTCCTTTGTTCTCAAAGATGACCAAAGTGACATCACTTATGAAGTCTTTTGACTTGCACATAAATTGGATTTAAGTGAGACAGAGTTGTGCGAAATTGTTGGACTCATTCTCTACAGAGGAGGCAAGAAATATTTTTGCAGAAGGCAGAATTAAAGCTAAGCCTTGAAAAAAACTAAGGAAGCCAGATGAAGGTAAGAAGGGAGAGCTTTTCACGCATGAGTGAAAAGCCACCAATGGAGTCAAGGGATGGAGCATGATATGGGAGACAAAGGGTAAAGGTCAATGCCAATGGATTATAGAATATCTGAAGGGGAGTAAAATGTAAGAAGCCTAGAATGTATAAAGCGTATTAAAATGCCAAACAGAGGGTAGCTCGGTGGATTGAGAGCTAAGCCTAGAGAAGGGAAATCCAGGGTTCAAATATGGCCTCAGACCCTTCCTAGCTGTGTGACTCTGGGCAAGTCACTTAATCCCCATTGCCTAGCCCTTACCACTCTTCTTCTTTGGAACCAACACACAGTATTGATTCTAGGACATAATACCAAACAGAGAGGGCTTTGCATTTGATTTTGGAATCAATAGGGAACCACTGGCATTGACTGAGAAGAGTCAAGGGATAACATAGTCAGACCTATCTTTAGAAAGATCACTTTGGCAATTGAATGGAGGATGGAGAGGGAAGAGACATTGAGAAGAATTAGTGTTGAATTTTAATAATTTCTATATGAAACCTTTCTTGAACTTTGGGTTTTGAGGATTATCCAGCTTCCAAACTAAAATAATTTACTCCCAGGATTCAAGGCATCTCACTGAGATGGTTTTTGTTAGAGGTGAGGTGGAGAACTGCTCCTTATATTATCTGTAAATAATAATTCTCTTAGATAAGAGAGGTCAGCAACCTCTAGCTCTAGCTTATTGAATTTTGTAACCATGTGACTAGGGAAAGTTGGCTTCTTTCATGTGAGACTTGCCTTTACTGTGATAAAATGAGAGAGGAGTTGAGATCTCTAAGTCAAAAAGACAAAAAATATCTCAAAATATCCATCAATGGGGACTGGCAAGGGATATCCCAAGGATGAGTTGTCAAGCCAATAAGCAAGAGGATACAACTCTCCTTATAAGGGAGAGTCAGGACTCTCTCTCTCCCTCTTTTTGCTTAGGAGGAGGAGGAGGAGGAGGAGGAGGAGGAGGAGGAGGAGGAGGAGAGAGAGAGAGAGAGAGAGAGAGAGAGAGAGAGAGAGAGAGAGAGAGACAAAGATGTTTTTTGTTAGCAGACATATGCATCTGTTAATAAAAATATTACTCCTGGAGAAATGGCCTCATATTCTTTATTGGGTGAAATCTGTACAAGACAGGAAAAACTAGAAGCCTATTGCAATGGTCAAAGTTTGAGATATTGAAGTTCTGCATCAAGGTGGTGGCTGTAAATAGAGAGAAGTGATTGTTTATGATGGATGATGTTAAGGTAGAAAAGATAAAACTTGGCAAGATATTGGATTTGTAGGGTTAGAGTGAGTGAGGAGTTACAACACTGAGATTGTAAACTTGAAACTCAAAATAGGGTGAGGGAAATAATTAATTCCATTTTGGACATAGTGAATTTGAGATGATTATGAAACATACAGATCAAGATGTTAAGGGGATATGAGCCTGGAGATCAGGACAGAGTTTAGGGCTAGATGAATAATCTGAAAATCATCTGTGTAGAGATGATAAAAGAACACATGGGAGCTGATGTGAGGTAGTGTGGAGAAAAAGGAGAAGAGGGCCCAGAACAGAGCCTTGGGGGACACCAACAATGATCCAGCAAGGGAGACTGAGAAGGAGACAGCAGACATAGAGGAGGAGAGCCAAGAGAAAGTAATATCAGGAAAACTCAGAGAAGAGAAACATCCAGAAGTGTGATAATCAGTGTCAAAAGCAACTTGAACTCAAAATTAAAAGGGAACTTAGAGGTTATTGAGTCCAATTCTCTGATTTTTATAGATAAGGTAACTAAGGTCCAGAAAGATTAAATATCTTACTCAGAACCACTCAGCAAGTGAGGGTCAGAGACAAAAGTTGAACCCAGTTCTTCCTGGTTCTATGTCCAACATTCCATGGTTCTCAGGTTCTGGAATCTCACACACTCTGCATAACTCACTACCTCCTTACCCATAATACCTGGCAGATACTCCCTGTATTTCAAGGTAACAAAAATTCCAACAAGACCTTTGGAAGTACCAAGCAACCCAACATGTGATTTAACTTCTCATTTCCTGCAATTGCATCTCCCTCTTGGATATATGATTATGGGCAAGTTAATCTATTCCTATTCCTTGACTCCACTGTGTATACCTATAACAAAATTATAGAGGATCAGTGGGTGCAAAAATTGAGACTAGAGAAGGAAAGATAAGAGAGAGTTTACTTTGGTCAGAACCTTCTTGAAAGGAAGTTATATAAAACCAAGCTAAAAATGTAAGTAGGAACTGGATTATAGAGGGGCTTGAATGCCTGTATCAGAAATTTATTAAGTAGATAATGGGGAGTTCCTAAAAATTTGTGAGAAGATAAGAACTAGGAAAATCACTCAGCCAGCTATCCAAAGGATGAATTGGAGGGTGGCTATATGAATGGAGATAAAGGGACGGATATGAGAGAAAGTAAAACTGACTCAATGTGGCAACTGATATGTGTGCCAGTAGGCAACTATTTTTTTTTAGGTAAGAAAATTGCTTTTATTGTGAAGCTCATCCTTTCCTATTTTTTCTGTCTTTTGGCTTTCACTGAGATCTGGCTCTGTCAAGATGACGGGATGATAGGCCTGTGAATCTATTCCTATTCTCACCTCCACTGCTACACAGTTATGGAGGATTAGTGTGAGCAAAGCTTGAGACTGGAGAAGGAAAGATGAGAATAAGGGAGAGAGTGTAGTCTGACCAGAACATTCATGAAAGGAGTTATATAAAATAAGACTGAAAATTGAATTCCTTCCCATCTTCTCTAGCAGATTGCCCTCTCCATCATCCCCACACTTTCACTTATCTTCATCTCTCCTTGTCTGCTTGCTTCCCTGCTATCTACAAACATAACCATGTCTCCTCCATCCTTAAAAGTCTCTTATTTCAATCACCTATCCATCCACTCCTACTAGCCATTGTCCCATATCTCTCCTCCTCCTTTTATAGCTAAACTCTTTGAGAATACCGTCTACAACTGATGCTTCCACTTCCTTTCTTCTCACTCCCTCTTGTTTTAAACCCTAATCTTTCCCCTTAAACCCTTCTATCTTCCTAACTTCCCTGTTACTCTTAAGGGTACCACCATCCTTTCAGTTCCTTAGTCTCATGACCTAGATGGTTCATCCTTGACTCTTCATTCTCTCTCATCCCCCCATATCCAATCTTTTGTCAGACCTTGTCAATTTTATCTTTGTAACATTACTCATATATGTTCCCATCTCTTTTCTCACTCTTCAATCACACTATTGTAGAACCTCATCACCTCACATGTGGACTGGTAATAATCTATTGTTTGGTGTCCCTGACACAAGTCTCACCCCACTCCAGTTTATCTCATATTCAGCTCTCAAATTGATCTTCCCAAAGAATAGGTCTGACAAGGGGAATCTAGGTGGCTTACTGGACTGAGAGCAAGGCTCAGAGATGGAAGTTCTTGGGTTCAAATCTGGCCTCTGACCCTGAGTAAGTCACTTAACCCCATTGCCTAAACCTGCAACATTCTTCTGCCTTAAAACCAATACACAGTATTGATTTTAAAATGGAAGGTGAGGATTAAAATTATTTTTAAAAAGAAGAATAGGTCTGACCATATCAACCTCTTGCTTAATAAATTCCAGTGGCTCTTCAAAATCTCTAGGCTCAAATACCAAATTCTATTTGGTGTTCAAAGCTTTTTATGACCTGGTCCCTTCTGACTTTCTAGTCTTACTCCCCATCACCTACTCTCTGATCCAGTGACTCTGGACTCCTTGCTATTCCTCACATAAGCAATTCCA
The DNA here is from genome assembly GCF_016433145.1 of Gracilinanus agilis. NCBI lineage: Eukaryota > Metazoa > Chordata > Mammalia > Didelphimorphia > Didelphidae > Gracilinanus > Gracilinanus agilis. Next base: position 260,801,267 of record NC_058133.1, on the reverse strand, counting down.
ATTCTCATCTCTGGGAATTTTTGTTGACCATTCCCTATGCCTGGAAATATCTCCCTCCTGGCTTCCTTAGCTTCCCTCATGTTCCAGGTAAAGCCCTCTTTCTCAAACCCCTTAAGTTTAGTGCCTTTTCTCTGGTGATTATCTGCCCCAGTATATAGTTTATTCGTACATATTTGTTTGCATTTTTATCTACCTCAAAAGACTGTGAATTCCTAGAGAGTAAGGACTGTCTTTTACTTTTCTTTGTATCCAGTGTGTGGGCACATATTAGGAGCTTAATCAATGTTATTGACTGATTTACTGGCTTTGGTTTTCAGTCTGAGTGAATGACAAGGTGGTAGGAATCATCAATAGAAAATGGAAGTTGGGAGAAGTGGGTTAAGGGGGTGAAAGAAGGAGATAATGAATTCAGCTTTGCACAGTTTCAGGCATCAACTGTGAGATCATGTGGAGCTGTCCAGCAGCTATCTAGAGGTGCAAGACTGAAGGAGGTAATAAGAATTTGGATGACATCTTCAAAGAGGTGATAATGAAGTTGATAGGAGTGAATAAGACATTAGATTGACAGTAAAGAGAAGACAAATCTGAGGATAGAGTTTTGGGGGATACCCACGTTTAAAGATGTGATGACTGGACCCTTCTCTGGCTGTTGGTATGAATTTATTTGTTGTTTTTCTCTGTGCATTAGATACATGGCATGATATTTTCATAAGGAACACTGGATGAACACTTTTATGCTCTCTCTTTTTTTTTAGTGGAAGGAATTCATGACCCATAATTTATTCATATGAGCATCCAGGAAGTCCAGGAGTCTTGCAAAAGGAGTTTACTAGTAGAACTTGGAAACTTTAGCCATAGAAATTGGAAAGGCCAGTAGGTCTTCCAGATTGGAAGTTCAAAGGAGAAGAAGTGAGAAAAAGATAATCTCCTTTGGTGCTTCTCCCTAGGTGCCATGCTAGCTGGTTCAGATTCTAAATAGATGAGAAAAGGGCTAGCTAGCTTCTTACTTCACCACCTAGATGTTCTTACTTCCGCTCAGGGACTTAACCTTCATTCTTGCCTGCATTTAGCACCAGCCCTCAACTCTTATCCCCTTTACTACTGAATAAGAATCCCAGAATCTTATAATTTAGAGTTGAAAGAGATCTCAGGGGCCAATCAGAATAGGAATTCTTTCTACCTGACAAGTGGTTAGCCTGTTTAAAGCCTTACAATACCTCTTCATTTCCTCTTGAGATAACTTGCTCTCTTTTGGACAGCTCTAATTGCTAAGAAACTTTTCCTAGCATAATAGCATGACTAAATAACCTAAGATGTAATTACTCACTCTGAAGATGCTAGGGCACTGTTTCTGGGAGACTAGAGGACTGGAGTACACATGGATATCCTGTGTTGGCCTACTCTGTTTTTAGGTGGAGTCTTTTCCCACTGGCTGCTTAACTGGAATGGTCAGAATCTTTAAAACAGCCTAACACAGGACTTGTGGGGCCTTTTCCTGCAATGGTGGAGGGTGAAGGAGTCTGCTCATATTATATGGTAAGGTGGGGAGTGCCATATGGCTCCCTCTTCCCCCCACCCTAGGCCATGTGGCCCCAAGATTTAGATGCAACCTAACTATGCCTCTCTGGAGTTTCTACTCATTGCTCCCATTTCTGCTCTTAAGGACTGAAAATCAAGTTAAGTCTCTTTTCCAAGTGAGAGTCCTTCTCTGTTCTCCAAGATTGGCACTTACAACTTTCTCCAGGATCTGAACTGCTGTGGTGAGTGGGAATAACTATAGGAAGCTTTCAGAAGAGTTCCTAACAACTTAGACCATTTTAAGTCATAGTTTGAAGGCCTCAACTAGCCCCATCTTCAACACCTATTTCTGCTTTGTTGAACTGTGGGCAACAACCATACTTTTTAGATCCTTGCTACATCATCTTAATAATAAAAACAATTTATATTTGGTAGGTGTGTAATGCACAGAAAAGCAAGATTGAAGCCACAGAAGAATAAGCCTTATTCAAAAGGTGCAAACTAGCAAAAAAGGAACAGGGAAGTGGCTTTGTACATTAAGAATTTAACATTGAGGGCAGTTATGCAGCTCAGTGGATTGAGAGCCTGGTCATGAGATTGGAGGTCCTGGGTTCAAATGGGATCTCAGACACTGCCTAGCTGTGTGACCCTGGGCAAGTCTAGCAAGACCCCCATTGTCTAGCCTTGGGACAAATACATAGTATTAATTCTAAGATAGAAGGTAAGGGTTTAAAAAAAAGGAATTTAGTACCTCAGATACTCTAGATATCTGTTCTCAGCCTCCAAGAAGTTATCTCAGGTTCTAGGCATTCTGAGTCATCATCCACTCAAAATCATAGCTCGAGTCTCCACTAATGTATTTTACTTTTACCAATGAACCAGAGAAAACCTTGGTTTTGAAAAAAAGACGTTTAATCAAACAACATAGAAAATAAAGTAACAAGATGCCATGCACATAGTTTTGTTTCAAGAGTTATTATGCCACTAGTTGGAGAAGGCATGCACACAGAGAACACATGTGATGAGAGAACATTAATGGAGGGTACACAGAGAGGGGACACTATGTCACCCTGGAATGGAAGGGGCAACTCATAGCTCCAACCCATTGATGTCTGTAAGGCATTAGGTCATTAATACTCTTTAGAAATGCCAAACCCATTGATGTCTGTAAGGCATTAGGTCTCTCCTAAGCATTACCTCACAGTGCAGTGGGTCACATCTCTGTTCTCTACCCTCCTATCTTTCCTGGGATTTTTAAAAAAGCCTTTACCTTCTTTTTTTTAACCCTTGTACTTCGGTGTATTGTCTCATAGGTGGAAGAGTGGTAAGGGTGGGCAATGGGGGTCAAGTGACTTGCCCAGGGTCACACAGCTGGGAAGTGGCTGAGGCCGGGTTTGAACCTAGGACCTCCTGTCTCTAGGCCTGACTCTCACTCCACTGAGCTACCCAGCTGCCCTTTACCTTCTGTCTTAGAATGAAACTGGTCTGTTGGTTTCAAGGCAGAAGAGTAGTAAGGGCTTGGCAATTGGGGTTAAGGGACTTGCCCAGGGTCATATAGCTAGGAAGTGTCTGAGACCAGATTTGAACCCAGGACCTCCCATCTTTACACCTGGCTCTCAATCCACTGAACCACCTAACTGCACCCTATCTAGCTTTTCCTGGTCCACCTGCTACTCTCTATGACTTCAGTGCAGTGATAGGAAAGCTTCTACTGAGCAGGGAGAGGTAGGGCTCAATTCTTTTTTTTTAAATTTTATTTGAACATTCTTTAAAAATGTTTTTTTGGTTCCAAATTCTCTCCCTTCCTCCTGCCCCTCTCCCACTCATTGAGGAGGCAAGCAATATGACATTAATTATACATGCAAAGTCATGCAAAACGTATTTTCATATTAGCCACGTAGAACTCTTAATTCACAGTTAATGGCTATGAAGCATCACACCCAGACAGGCAACTATCAAGGAAAGCATCTAGAATGCCTCAGGCTAAGATTATTTATTCTCTTTTAAAAAGATTAATTTTACTGATAGCTTTTATTTTATAGAATCATCTTATTGCTTGTCCTTTGTTTTTGAAGAGGACCGGTGACATTAAGGGGTGATGTCTTACTTGTGTGTGAATAGGATTTAGATGGGGCAGAATTGTACAAAGTCAGCAGCCTCACTCTCTTCCAGAGTTATTGAAGCCTAGTAGTAAGACAAATGTCAAGACAATTATTGATGGTCCAAGATGCAGTGGAAGACTTGGGTTTCTTCAATCCCTAACCAAGGTCTAAGCATTCCACAACACCTGCTTCAGCTGCTTTCATTGACCATTGGAACACTTTGTTTTCACATCAACCCATTCTGCTTGTAGAAGTTTCCACATGCTTGGGTAGATACCTCCTAAAACATCAATGAGTCTGAAGTCTCTCATTTACCCTCAATCTGGCTTAGCCCATCTTATAGGATGTGGCTGCTGCATGCTGCAGCTTCTTGGACACCAAAGGCAAAAAGCAGCCTTGAAAAGGACTTAGTAAGCTCTGACACTAAAGATGCTTGTCATCCTTGAACACGGGTCTGAAACCCATCAGTGAGTTAGTGAGGTGCCTACGTAAAGCATGCAAAGATTTCCCCAGGAAAATGAGCAGATGAGAAAAGTTCATGAAGGTAGCCAAAGCAGGTACTAAAAGTAAAGTTAAGTTTAAGTGCTTAAAGCTTGGTCAGATATCAGAGATACCAGTGTATCTTAGGCTATCATCATTTGTCTTGACTTTTGTCTTGCCACTGGGCTTCCATGGCTCTGGAAGAGAGAGTAAGACTTTGTGCAACTCTGCCTCACTTAAATCTAATTCATGCACAAGTCAAGACATCACCCCATGATGTCATTGGTCCTCCATGAGAATGAAGAGAGAACATTTATATCCCTATCACTTAGTACAGTGCCCAACATATAGGAAATAATAAATGCTCTATTATCTATCTCTCTATATTTATCTTCTAGCAGCATCTTTTTGATTCTTGGCTACCTTAAAATACTACTATATAAAATAATGAAATGACAAGTATGTATTTTATTGGTATAATCACATTATATGCATATATGTGTGTGTGTGTATAATTTTAACTGCTTGTGTTTGTTGCTGATTTGAAGTCCTAGACCAGTGCTGGTGAACCTTTTAGAGATGGAATGCCTAAACTGTACCTTCCAGCTGCCTGTGAGTCCCCGTACAGTACCCTAGAGAGCAGAAGGAGGAAGTGCTCACACTGGTCTGCTGCGTAGAGGAGTGGGGCATGCAAAAAATGAACTCAGGTGTGGTGGAGGAGAATGGAGTAGCCCACTCCAACATGCCAGGTCATGCATGCCACATCTTTGCCAACATAGTCCTAGACAATTATCTGATGAAGGTTAGGGAATTGCCTGTAACTTCTCCTTTTTTGATCATGGACCTATGTCTCCAAGCCTTTTTTAAGGGACTCTTTAATCCTAGAGGGACTGTGTGGAGATTGAGATATCAAGATGAGCCTTCTCCCAACACCCTCTTTGATTAGCATATGAATGAAAAACATGCTAAATGAAGAAGCCACATTTATAACCTATATCCTCTAGCAACAAAACCTGTTTGTTTGCCTCTGCTAAACATAGTAGTGATGCCTTTATGTAAGAATATTTATATATATATATGTGTGTGTAGATATATGTATATATATATATGTATATATATATTAGATAAGAATATCCATTAATGGAAAGAAGGCATGGTGGAGAACATTTAAGTTAGAGTCATTAGAGAAGAAAAGATTCATCATGAGTCTGGAGGGAAAGATTTTTTGGATAAAAATCTGAAAAATTTTGGTCACACTTTTAGACCTATAGAAACTGCTGACATGGGCAAGAAAGTTCCCAGGAGTTGGGTACAAGGAAATATCAGATTGCAAATCCATCTTGACTTAACTTAGTGTCTCCAAAGAAATCTGTTTCCAAGATAAGAGGACATATTTTGTGAGACAAGAGATCTAGACAGTACAAGGGAATGGCTTTAGAGTATTCACCCAGTTTGTTTCAATGTCTGGCACTACAACGCAAAAATTCTGAAATGCCTACCAACATGGCCCCATAAGAGCTTTTTCTCAGGAAAAATGACTAGCAATACTACCTGCTAGGAACTGCAGAGGACTATAGACAGAATGGTATGGGAAGGTATAAGAAATAGCAATGGATATTTACAGCTGGGAGCTATAGTTGGTATCTTATCACCTGCTGGGAAGTGTGAACAGTCATATTACATACCACTCACTGAGAGTCTGAGCCTGCTGGAGTCCTACCAAGAGAATCCTTGTAAGAAAGGAAGGGCTGTTATTGGTAAGGATTGATACTTTTTATGAGCTCTGACGAGAGTCCTAATTGTTTTCTTTTAACCATAATTTTTTTCTTCTCTGAGCTTTGTGAACTATGTGCTTATAAGGGGGAGTTGATGACCACACAAATGGGTGCTTTGAAGTTTTTGTATTTTCTGGGTGCAAGAAATATGAGACTTTCTGACATAAGGATTTGACAGGACACTGAAAGGACTGATAGATTTCATCCATCTATTCATTAAATAAACATTTAATAACCTACTATATGCCTGACTTTGCTGGAGACACAAAGCCCAAACCAAAACACAGTTTCTGCCTTCAAAGAGCTTATATTCTAGAGGAGAGGGAAACAATATATTGATGGATAAGTAAATAAGGAATATATAGAAGATGGATGAAGAGATGAGGAATCTATAGGGGAGAGTCTCCTAACAACTAGGGGGAGAAGGAAGAACCTCATGTAGGAGGTGGCAAATAAACTGATGCTTGAAAGACATGAAAGATTCTATTGAGTTGTTGGTAAGCAGAGAGTACATTCCAGACCTGCAGAATAGTCTTAGAAATGGGACATGTAGTCGTGCAAAAGGAGAAGCAAGTTGTTCAGTTTGTGTTTAGGGGAGTTTTTTGCAAGTCTCTCTGGAAAGGTGGGCTGGAGATAGCTTATGAATGACTTTAAATTCCAAACAAAGAAGTTTGTATTTTATCCTAGAAACAATAGGAGCCATGGGAGCTTCTTGGGCAGGGGAGCAACATGGACAGACCATCTATGTTTGAGATCTATACTTTAAAAGTTTCCCTTTGGCAGCTGGTGGAATTTGGATTAGCATAGGGGAGAGACTAGAGGTAGGGAGACCAATTCAGAGACTGTTGCAATAATTATTGCAATAATTATTTTCTCATTTGATTTTCTCATCAGATAATTATTTTCTCATTTGATTCTCACAACAAACCCTGTGTTGTTGTTATTGTTGTTGTTGTTTAATTGTGTCCCATTCTTTGTGACCTCATTTGCAGTTTTCTTGGTAAAGATACTACAGTGGTTTGCCATGTCCTTCTTCAACTCATTTTACAGATGAGGAACTGAGGCAAACAGGGTTAAGTGACTTTGCTCAGAGCCATACAGCTAGGAAGTGTGAGTTTGGATTTGAACCCAGGACTTTTCATCTCCAGCTGAACCATCTAGCTGTCCCTATAATGAGATTTGTTCAGTCATTTTCAGTCATGTCCAACTCTTCATGACTCCATTTGAGGTTTTCTTGGCCAAGATACTGGAGTGGTTAGCCATTTGCTTCTCCAATTCATTTTATAGATGAGGAAACTGAGTCCAACAGGGTTAAGTGACTTGTCCATTGTCACACAGCTTGTAAATGTCTGAGGCCAGATTAGAACTCAAGAAGATGAATATTCCAGATCCCAAACCCAGTACTCTATTATTCACTGCACCACCTAGTTGCCTCAGGAAGTGTCCCACAGGACATCTAATACAACCCTTTCATTTTCTCTGTAATGGGACATTTGAAGCATGTCCAGATGGCCTAACATGAGGGTCTCTGGGTCTCCTGCCTCTCTAGTAGGGTCGACCTCCTTTGATTGGTTGCTCAACTAGAACGGCCTTAGCCTTTAAAGGTAGCAGCATTCTTTCCAGCTCCTTCTCTTCTGAGGTGAAATTTGAATCCTTTATCTGATCTTTACCATCTTATGTAATTATTTGTCTTAGTAATTGGGTTATTTTGGGTCATTCACTGTGTCCCTGTCCCTGTTTCCTCTCCTATAAAATGAGGTTGACTTAATGATCTGTAAGATCCCTTCCAGGTCTATATTTCTGATTTCTCCAAGATCTCTAAGGTCTGACTTGGGACTGAGATAGAAAAGGTTGGATCTCTGGGACTGCAAAGTTTGATGCTGAGACAGGTGGGAAATTGTGCTAGTAAAAGGGGATGTCATTTGTCACAATCAACTGCTGCACAGGGAGAGTTTTAAACCAGACCTCACACCTATCTAATCCATTTAATTGGCCCAAAGCCCCATCTTCTGAGGATCTCATGCATTAGCGCTTTTCTCAGCCTCCATGGGAGTTTGCTTTCAACTGGAGAAATCTCTTTGCTACCTGTGTGTTTTCTTTATCAACCTGCATGCGATTCACAGGGCACTGGACAACCTGTGAGAGGCTGAGTACCTGCAAAATTCTAGGATGTATTCTTCAAGGGATGGTTTATTAACATTTAAAGAGGGAAGCAGTTATCACTAAAGGCCAGTATGGTTGCAGAAAGAATAGAACAGGCCACACTAACATAATTTTTTTTGACAGGTTTACCAGACTTCTAGATCAAGAGAACATCACAGCCTCAGAATTTCTAAATTACAACGAGACATTTGAGAGTCTTTCATATAATTCTTATGGACAGAGGAGAGAGAAGTTTAGGTGAAGGTATAGTAAGAGGGTTTCAGAACTGGTTGGATAATAGGATTCAGAGAGTAGGGATTAATAGATTGACGTCAGCCTGGAGAAATGTTCCTAGAGGAGTACCCCAGGACTCTATCTTCTACCCCTGCTTTGTTCAACTCTTTTATTCATGTCTTGGATGAAGGCATAGACAGCATACGTGACAACTGGGAGGAATAACTAAAATGCTGAATAACAGAGTGAGAACTTAATGGGCTAGAATATTTAGCTGACTAATAAGAAATTTAATAGAAACAAATATTAAGTCCTTTACTCAGTTAAAAAATCAACTCTATAAGTTCATGGTAGGATAAGGATAGTTGAATGAGAGGGGAGACCCTCGGTTCAAATCTGACCTCAGACACTTCTTGGCTGTGACCTTGGACATGTCAATTAACCCCCATTGTCTAGCCCTTGCCATTCTTCTGTATTGGAACCAATACATAGTATTATATTCTAAGATAGAAGGTAAGGATCTAAAAAAAATAGTTGGAAAGTAAGATCAAAATATTTCATCAGTATAATATGCCAGTCAAAAAGGTATCTTAAGGAGGGCATTAGGGGGCTCAGTGGATTGAGAATCAGGAAAGACAGGAGGTCCTGGGTTCAAATCTGGATTTAGACACTTTCCAGCTCTGTGACCCTGGGCAAGTCACTTAATCCTTATTGCTTAGCCCTTACTGCTTTTCTGCCTTGGAACCAAATAAAGTATGGATTCTAAGATGGAAAGTAAAGGTTTTTATCTTTAAAAAAGCAATCTTGGGCTTTAGTAATAGATGCTTGTTCCCAAAAGGAGACAATAAATCTGTTGTATTCTTCCCTGGTTGAGTATTGTGTTCGGTTGTGGCTACCACATACCACTTTATTAAAGTAAAGATATTAGCAAAATTGAAAAAATCCAAAAAAAAGGATAAACAGATCATGCCCCACAAGAGTTTACTGAAGGACCTATAGATATTTAGTCTGGAGAAGAAAATACTGAAGGGAAGCAGGGTAACAATCTTGAATTACTTAAGCTGCTATATGGAAGATGGCTCCAAGTTGTTCTTCCTGGCCCCAGAAGGCAGAACACAGAAAAATGGGTAGAAGTTTATGTGAGATAGATTTAGGAACTAGGAGGAATGGGTGCAAGTCAACATGACATAGATAGGATGAGGTAGGAGGGATATAAGGAAATACTTCTACATATAACTTTTGGTTCCTGGGATCCTGCCTCATGGATGTCCCTTGACCCATCCCCACACCCCAGTGCTCCTACACTTAGGAAAGGATCCAATAGAATATCCCAGAATTCTCTTTTTTAGTGGTATCTTCTGAATTTGACTTTCTGAGACTTGTGGGAGAGGGAAGAGTATGTTTAGGGAATACTATTAGCTTTAGTGTGAGGGCTAGCTAAGCCCTTTTCAGGGCTGCTCACCTACCTTTCCTGTCTAACTTGGCTTCAAGAAGCTGTACCATGTGCAGCAGCCACATGCCAGGAAACTTATCTCTACTGAGCAGCTAGCCCAGGTTGAAGATGACCCATAGACTTTAAACCTGTCAGTGAGTTAGGGGGATGTAAAGACTTCCTCTCTTGGAATGGGTAGATGAGAACAATTCATTCCAACATCCATAAAGGTGGTGGAAGAAGGTAATGGGGAGTGCTTAAGAGTTTGGTTAAGCATTGAAGAATCCAAGGTTATCCACTGCATCCCAGGCTATCACCAATCATCTTGACTTTTATCTTGCCACTGGCCTTGGGTGACTCTGGAAGAGTGAATGAGGCCAATGACTTTTTTGTGACCTTGCCTTACTTGAATCCAATTTATGCTCAAGTCAAAATAAGTTACCAGTGATGTCATTGGTGCTCTTTAAGTATGAAGGACAACAATCAATCTGAGTAGGTTAGTAGATATGTCACTGGTGCAGGAGTCAAAAAGATCTGAGTTAGAATCTTACCTCAGTTTACTAAGCTTACTAGTTGTGGGCTAGTGCTGGACAGGTCACTTAAGATCTCTGATCCTCAGGTTCTTTGTAAAAAAAAAAGTATATATATTTATAATTAATAATACAATTATACATTGTATATAATTAACATAATCAGAATTATATAATATATGGAATTATAATTAATAATATATATTTTGTTGTTCAGTCATTTCAGTCATGTCCAAGTCTTTGTGTCCCATTTGGGGTTTTCTTGGCAAAAATAGTGGGGTGGTTTGCTATTTCCTTCTCCAGATCATTTGACAGATGAGGAAACTGAGGCAAAGTGGGTTAAATGACTTTCTCAAGGTCATACAACTAGTAAGTGTCTGAGGATGGATTGAATTCAGGTCTTTCTGACTCCAAGCCCAGTGTTCTATCTACTATGCTACCTAATTACTGCTGTTTTATATATGTGTGTGTGTGTATACATACACATATATAAAATTTACATTATATACTATGCATAACATTTATACATGTTATATTTAATATTTACACACACACATAATATGTATGTGTATATGAATATATAAACAATAATATAGCACCTACTTCACAGGAGTGCTGTGAGAATAAAGTGAAATAACATGTAAAATATCTTGCATAGCCTAAAATTGTATACAAATGCTCATCCTTCTCTCAGACAACCTCTTCACTAACTTTTTAGGGCTTACAGCAGAGACCACTTCCTGGAGAAACTTCCACCTTGGGTCCCTGCTCTCCTGCTTGGTCACTACTTATCTCAGAACATTTTCAGGAAAGTTCCATTTCACTCCAGTCCCTTTTCTCCAAGAACTTCCTCAATAGTCTCCTTACCCTTTCCTCTCCTCCAGTTCTGAAACCATGAACCATAATCAAATCAACTCTGCCATTGTCCCTGGATTGGAGGTGCCAACTATTCTACCCAGTTACCTTTCTATTCTAGCCCCAGTTACCATCTTTGAATGAAGGTTACTTCCAGACCAAAGTATCCCCTTTACTGGCTGCCAGTAGTTGGGTGATAAGGCACAAACACATAACTCTAAATTTATATTGATACTTGATAAATAGGGGTAGCTAGATGATGCCAACAGTGCATAGAGTGCTGGACTTGGAGTCAGGAAGACTCATTCATCTTCCTGAGTTCAAATGTGACCTCAGACATTTCCTAGCTGTGTGACCCTGGACAAGTCACTTAATCCTATTTGTCTCAGTTTTCTTGTCTGTAAAAACAAAAAAACAAAAAAACAAACAAAAACAACAAAAAAACAACGGGAGAAGAAAATGGTAAACCACTCCTTTCTTTGCCAAGAAAACCCCAAATAGGGTCACAACGAGTCAGACACGGCTGAACAATAGTATGATAAATTCATTAAAGAGATACACAGTAAAGGCTGCTGCTAGACCCTTGGAAAAAGATCAACTGGGAAGAATCATGGAAGGTTCCAAGGAGGAGGCAGCATTTGAGTTAGGTTTCAGAGTATTTATATTTGCTATGTAAATGTAACTCCATAATTGTCAAGTCACTTCTCTCCAGTACTCAGTTTCCTTATCTGTCAAATGGGGAGGTTGGACTAGCAGGAAGCTTCCTGCCTCCTCTGATAGTCTGGGGTGGATGGAAGCATTCCGGCAGAACAGAAAGGGGAGGAGCCTGGAGGAGCCGCGAGTCTTTCGGGTCTGGTTGCCACGGTAACTGTCACCACACAATAAGGGGTGTGCCGAGGGGGGGGAGGGACCGGCATATGTAAATGAGACCCTTAATTAGCTTCCTTAGCTCATCTGATTCTATTCTTCTAGGCTCTTGGGTTTTCCTTTAGAGAAAGATTCTGCCGAATTGTAGGGGAGGGAGGGAGGAGGAGAGAAGGGGAAGACCATAAAGGGTGGAGACGGCCAACCCCCTCCAGTGGTAGAAACCTTTCGGCAGGGGCCCCTTCTTCAGGATGGACGTCAATCAGCCTGACAGCCAACCAGCAAGTAGTCAGTCAGCCGGTCGGGCCATCAGTCAGTCACCGAGTCAGTGAATCGTTGAGTCAGCCGGCATGCCAGCCCCGGGATGGTAGTTAGTGGGAGGGTTAGTCATAGGTCAGCCAAGCTGCTTGTTTACAAATGAGCGGGGTCTCTGGCTCAAGGGTGGTGTAACTCTGACTAGAGGCCATCCTACTCCGAGGGCGGAACGGACTGCCTCTCTTGTATGCAATAGGGATTTTTAGGGGTTCAAGGATTGGGTTCCCATTCCAAATCTCTTCCTTCCTACCAATAAAAGTCTCTCCTAGAGAAGGAAAGCTCGTGCCCTCCTCTTTGCATAGCCGTCAGTGACTAGCTACTTTGAGCTGCGATAGGTGCTTCATACACGCTAATTAATTCCCTTAGGTTAAGGCATCCGTGGTCCCTAGGAAGCCCCTGCTAAAAACGCACATATGTCACCTGGGAGGGGGTGACACAGGAAACCGCCAAACACCCATTAACACCTCAGCAGGGATCCGTTCGTTAGAATCTCCTAAAAACTGTCACTGGAAGAAAAGGAGAGCAGAGTTCTAAGCAGATGTTTTGTGGCTTCACAGATTTAGAGCTGGAAGGGACTTTCCGAGGTCCTCGAATCTAATCCAGCCCCCGCACTTTGTTGGATGAGGAATAGACCAAACAGGGAGGAAGGAGCAGAGGCTTCTGGTTCCAAAACCAGCGATCCCCTCTCCCCTCCACCTCCCCATGTACACATCCAATGCCATACTGGATGTGTCCCGTAGGAATTATTTTGATGATGGCAGAAATAGAAAAGTCCCAGAACACATTTCCCTCCAGCTGTAACTGTGTATGTGAGCAAGAGAGTTGTCCGGGGAACCTCTCACTTGGTCGGAGATGCTTTGAGGGTGGGCTGGGTTAGGTCTCCAAACAGTATGTGATCCTTGGGGCAAGAGGATGGAAGCTGGTCTTGTAAGGGGTGGGCTGGGGAAGGAGAAAATCCACTATGAGGGACCCAAAAAATGAGACTGAGGGAGGATCTAGGAGGTTAGGGGGCAGGGCAGCTGGAGAGAGAATTCCATCACTTTTGATGGCCTGCAGAGGACTGGAGAGGCTGAGATGGGGCAGGAATGGGGGTGGTTCGGCGAGGTAGGAAGGCTATGAGGTATTTAGAGGCTCTTAGGGGGGATCAGAGAGACTCATACGAGGACATTATGGGGATGCACAAACACACATATAATAAATGGGACTCGCAGATCCTGCAGACAAAAATAGAGGTTAGAGATATTATTTACTTATGTGATAGAATGGATTGCACATTGGGAATTGGAGCCAGGAGGCCTGAGTTCAAATTCTGCCTGACAGCTAGCTAGCCGTGTGATCCTAGACAACTCACTTAAACAGCTCTAAGTTTCTTCATCTCTAAACCAGGCATTAAAAAAAACAAAACACAAAACAAAACAAAACAAAAAAAAAACCCAAAAATAAACAACCAAAAACTATTCACCTTCCAGAGTTGTTATGCGAATAAAATCGGAAAATGTTTGTAAAGAGCACTGCAAATCTTAAATAATTATTTAAATATTAGCCTTTATTCTCTTATCTTGAGCCCCCCCCCCCCCCCCCAGGCATCCACATAGATACACACAGACATACAGACACATAGGGTCACTCAGGCATATCTGTACACCGAGTGGTTCAGATTTATCCCCACAGAGAGGGAGCATGCACCTATGGAGACACAATCATATTCCTACAGGCATAGACACAGAAATACACTAAAACATGGATGCATACACCACCCCGGTGGCAGACAGACAGACAGACAGACCAGGACAGACCCACACGCCCTGCTTTGGACTCCCAGACACAAATGTGCTCACACACTCAGCCACTCCCAGAGACTGCTGTTCTGAGGCTCCCTCCAACCAACACCCAGCCCTCCCTGGCTCCCACCCTGGCTACCAGATGCGCATCCTCTTATGCTTCCCTCCCTCTACAACCCCCTCCATTCTTGCTATGAATTTCTCACCAAACAAGCTTCATTAATCGTCTAATAACCGGATTAATTAAGGACATGGAAAGTAAACAGCAAGAATGTAATTTGCCCCTGATTACTGTGTAATTGCTGGAGGATGGGCTCATTTGCATATGCAAAGAGGGCGACAGGCAGAGGCTGGTGATAAAGAACAATTCAGAAGAAACCAATGTCATACCTACTCCTCCTGACACCCCTCTCCCTCCCTCACCCCCTCCTTTACTCCTGGAGTTGCGTTCCCCAGCTGCTGTGTGTGCCAGCCCCTACTCTGCCAACGTCCCTCCCTCCCTGTCTCTGCTCTCAATCAAGCCTGCAGTCTGTCTCTCACTCACCAGACTAGGGCATCCATTAAGACCCTTAAGAGGGTAGCCTTCTGCCCTTTGGGAAATCTGGGTGCCCTTCCCTGGCAGTATTGCCAGGCCAGCCTTCTGCTCCCCCACCCACCCAAACTCATGCGCCTAGCTTTTCCCAACTCAATCTCCCAGTCTTTGCAGTCCAGCCCTTTGCCTCCCCTTCAAAAGCCATCCAAGCTCACTTTCCTCTAACCCAGTGTCCTGCTTTCTTCTTTAGTCCCTCCTCCCATCCCAGAAGCATAACAAAATGGTGAAATTGGTGGTTTGTCCTTGGTTTCTCATCTCCCTTAATTAGTCTCTTCTCCCCTTGCCGCACAACTTCCATTCTTTCAGGGTCTAAAGGAATGGTACACTATCCTCTTCTTCAGCATCCCCTCAAACCCTTTTAGAATCTCACTAGCTCCATTCCTTCTACCACAGTGCCCTCTGTTCCTCTGCTCTCTCCTTCATTGTCCCACATCTCCCCAAGTGAACCTCATTGTTCCCTCTTTTCCCAGTGATGTGGTTGATAGTCTCAGATAAAGGATTCTCCATTATGGTTAGAGGTTTGGGCTGATGGCTTTTCTCCCCTTCTAGATCCTTCTACCTGTCAACAGGGGAACTCCAGAATTATTCCTGAATGGTAGCATTTCAGGAATTTTGATGGGTTGTATCAGAGAAGTTTCTGGACAGCCTGAGCATAAAAACTTGTCCTGAGAGACCTGGAATAGCTCAGGATCATGGACAATTTCATATCCTCTTCCTTTCTATTTCCTGATTTTCCTCCACACCATAACTAACCAGTTCAATAGGGCACTGTCCTGCATATACCCTTGATTTAATTTCTTGTCTTTCTGTTATTCCTGTCTTGCTAGTCCTCAATCCTGAGTCGCTTTCATCTAGTACTCCCTTCTCCCCTTGACTCCTTCTCTTTTCCCTAGACTCTACCAAGTCTTCTTGTGCCCTAGAGTCCTTCCCTCTCCATCAGATTCCTTTGAACCCCTTTTTCTTCCTCTCTCTAGCTTCCTTCTTTCTACCCCAGTTTCCACCAGTCTTTTCCTCCTATCTCTGATATATCCCCCATCTCTCCAGTTGGCTCTGCTGAAGCAACCTCAGTCTAGATCCTGGGTCTGCCTTGGCTCTGGGCTTCTGAGAATTAGGAACTGGGAACCCCCTGGACTTCCCTCTCTCTCTCCTACCCCTACATCCCACCTTGGGCCTCAGACTGCAAATTGTTTTTTGATGGCGGTCTCCTCCATCTGACTGAACTCAATTTGCGTCTCCAAAGCAGCTAATAGTCGCATTAAAAAATCCATTTTCACTTGCGATTGAATTTGACTGGAGCTCAATCAATAAGCGAAGGTCTCCCCTCCTTCCCTCCCTGGGGGAATCCCTCCCCCCTTCTCCCTCCCACCTTCACCATAGCAACCATGGAAGCCACAGCATCAGCTCTGCTTGGTCCCAGTCACTACTGGGTCAGTCACCACAGCCACCACAGCATCAGTTCTGCTTGGTCCCAGTCACTACAGACAAAAAAAAAAAAAATGCCAACCTCCTCCACTCCTCCTCCTAGATGGGGCCTAGAGTCCAAAATTCCCCTATAATCCCTCCTGGCTTCAGCCTCACTAGGCTCCATTCCTTCTACCATTAGAACCACCAGTTGCACCTCCATTTTCCATCATTTGCCTTATCCCACATAATACTAAACACATGGGAATTTCCACCATGGGTCAACCCCTTGATTTGTCTCTTCTTCCTCCCCTTCTGCCCATCCCCAACAGCCCAGAAGTCTTTCCCTGCAGGGATCCAGATTCAGGTGGGTAGAAAGACAAGGATGACCCTCACAAATTAGAGAAGAGCAACACAATTAATACCATTAATTGACATTTGGGAATTTATCTAAACATTCTTTGGATTTTTTTCATGGTTTCATCCCAGGAAGTGACAGGAACCTCCTAACATATCAATTTCCACAAGTTTAATGTTCTTTCTCTCTCTGCTACTCCCTCTCTCTGACCTAGCTAAAATCCTCATGAGTAGGGCTGGAGGCAGCCCTAGGTTCTTGAAGCATATGCCAGTGGAGTTCAAATAAGGGGAGGTTCTACCAAGCTGGACCAGCTTTGAGTAAGGACCTGGCAATTGTTCTAGCTAAGCATTAGCATTCTAGCCACCAAGTAATAGAAATTTTTTTGGGTTGTAATGCCTCATGGAGCTCATAGATTAAGGCACAGGAAGCTTTCTGGTCTCCATCAGGGAGGGCAAACAGCATCCATGAAAACTGAGATTGTGGGAATTTTTAAAAGATTTGGGGTTCAGCCCTGACTTATACAGTATGATTTTCTTGAGGATAGGATTTGTTTCATTCTTTGTGTCTATATCACTAGTGTAGCATATGGTAAGTGCTTAATAAAGGTTTATTTCATTGATTCATTCATTGATATGTCCTAAAATTACTGCCCTTCTAGTTTCCCAGAAGGATCCTTTATCCTGATATTTCAGAATTCAGTCCCTGCTCATCCTATTCATCCCTTTCATTATTTTATTGACTTCAGTCATATGTATTTTGTGCACTTCAATCATCTCTCAGCCTGTCTTTCCAAAATGAAGAGAACCAGTCTTTTCAGAATCTCCTTAGACAGCAGGTACCCTCATAGCCATCCAGTTCCATTATCTCTTTCTTGAGATAGAGCTATACAGAATGGTCTACACGTGGACGCAGAAGGCTTTTGTCTCTTTCTGTTGTTGTTTCTAATGCTCTTCCTAGGATACCCTGCATTGTGTTTTTGGTCACAGCAGCACATTGGGCTGGAATCTTTAGGAAAATGACATCTCCACCAGAGAAGTGGCTCCTTTCTCTCTATCTCATATTTTCTATAGGCTAGTTTTCTTTCCATGACAAAACATTTCCTCAAATTGCATGTTGACTAATATTTTAATAGAAAAGTGTGTTTTCTGTGAAACTTTGTGAAAGGCTCTTTGAAAATCTAAGTAAGTTGAACATGAAATTGAATTAAAATTTTTTAATTAAAAAATAAAATCTAAGTAAAATGTTTTCCCTACAGGGATATATTTATTTGCTGCCTCAGAGAACATTTACAAATTAATTAGACATGATTTCATAGAGAATGATAATTGGAAGTGTGTTTAGAGACCATCTAGTTCCATAATCTTTCCTGTAATGTCCAGTACAAATGGTCATCTGTTTTTTTCTTGGATATTTCCAATGACAAGGAACTCACAAATTCTCAAGGTGGCCCAAATAATTTCTGGACAGTTCTGAGAAGTTTTTCTTATATTGAGCTGAAAATTCCCTCTCTGTAATTTTCATGTAGTGTTTCTGGTTCTATCTTCCAAAACAAGTTGACTTCCTTTTCTCTGTGATAGTTTGAGTCATATCAGGAAGAACACTGGACTCTTAAGTCAGGAAACATTTCTATTTCTAGCTTTGCCCTGTGCATGCCTGGACAAGTTACTTAACCTCTCAGTCTATATTTACTCATCTGTAAAATGAAAATGGAGTCAACTAAATGATCCTGAATGTCTCTTCTAGCTCTGACATCCAATAATTGTGTGGGTCAATGACTTCAAATTCTTCAGATTATATGTCTACCCCTCTCCTTAGTTCCTTCAACAAGTCATCAGATAAGGTGGTTCTGAGACTCATCCATCATGCTGGGCTTTGAGACTCTTCACCAATGGTTTTGAGACTCATCACTACTGATTTTGAGGCTCCTCATCATTGGCTCTGAGACTCATCACCATCATTTTGAGACCCATCACTATTCTGGTTGTTTACCAGTGTCTTTATCAAAATAAACATGATGTTCCAGGTGTGATCTAGCCAGGACAAAAAAAACACTCTAACTCTCACCTACCTCCTTACTTTTAATGTAGCCAAGATCTCATTGGCCTTTTCTGCAATGATCATGGATGTTGTGAGGCTCAAATGAGATAATGAATGTAAAGCACTTTGTAAAAGTTAGATTTCATGTGCAAAGCAGAACTGCAGTAGCTGAAAAGAAACATGAGATGCACAGATTTAGAGACATCTCCATCCCAAATATTCATATGGGTTATTTGTGTCTGATCTGTGGTAGAACCTTCTGAACTCATATTAGTCTGATCACTCATAATCCAACACACTGTACATTGACCCCAACATAATGACATAATTGTGGTCCTCTTTCAAGTAGGAAGGATAACCACCAACTATATATATACACATGCACTTTAAAATTTAATCTGGAAAAAAATTAACCTGTATTACCGATACTTCTAAAAAAGTCTGTGGGACAGCTAAGTAGTGCAGTGGAAGAGTGCCTGGCCTGGAGTTGGGAGATCCTGGGTTCAAATATGACCTCAGATACTTCCTAGCTGTGTGACCCTATGCAAATCACTTAACCCCAGTGGCCTAGCCCTTACTATCCTGCCTTGGAACTAGTCCTTAGTATGGGTTCTAATTAGGTCAGAGTTTGTTTTTTTTAAATCAATCAATCAATTAATTAAATTTTAAACCCTTACCTTCCATCTTGGAGTCAATACTGTGTATTGGCTCCAAGGCAAAAGAGTGATAAGGGCTAGGTAATAGGGGTTAAGTGACTTGCACAGGGTCACATAGCTAAGAAGTGCCTGAGGTCAGATTTGAACCTAGGACCTCCCATCTCTAGGCCTGACTCTCAATCCACTGAACTACCCAGCTGCCACTGAGTTTTTTTGTTTTTTTAAAGTCTAGACAATCACAACCCAATGGAATTGCTTGTTGGCTCTGAGAGGGGGGAGGGAAAGAAAATGAATCATATAAACATGGAAAAATATTTAAAAATGAAAAAAATGAATAAGAGGAATGCAAAAAAATGAAAGCCTAGAGACAATCAACAAAACAGTAAATTAAGTTCTGATTTGTAGTGATTTCAGATTTCTGAAATGTAAATGCTCACTCTGAAAATAAGCAATAGATCTTTGAAAGTAACACACCCCCAGGTGCCACTTTGCACTGTTTATTCCTACCAATTTTGTAGTCCACCTAAACTCCTAGATCTACATAGAGTATTCTTTATCTATTCTTTCTTGATTTGGTTATTTGTGTAGTCACTTTATTTTAATTTTTAATTTATTTTTAAAGGAGATTTTATTTTTATGTAGTTGATTTTTTGAACCCAAGAGTAAGACTTTACATTTATCCCTGTCAGACTTTATCTTATTAGATTTAGCCTATCATTTCAGACACAAGTTTGTACTTCTTTATATAAACCATGTTCCCTTTTTCTTTGTAAAGTTAGCTTCTTTAATATTTAATGTACCACTCCAGCAATTTTCTGCAAGATAATTCTTATGTAGGTTTGGAGCAGAAAAAAAGAACTGGAAAGAAAATTGGACTTTTTGGGGAGCCAATAAGAGAAGAATCTAGATGAGATAGAGGCTGAACTTGAATCTTCCATGTCAGATTTATTTCTGGAATAGGCTGCCTTACAAGAAGTCTTCAGATGAAATCTGGATGAACCCTTGTTAGGGGTGTTGTAGGAGGAATTCTCAATCAGATATGGGTTGAAACCGATATTCTTACCAACTCTGAAACACAAAACCTTGACATCAGTATCTTGGAGCCATAATTAAGCATCCCATTAAGACAAGGCTTGTGGATTGTGATAGAATATTATTGTTCTATAAGAAATGATGAAAAAGATGATTTCAGAAAAATTTGGAAAGAATTACATGAACTGAAGCAAAGTGAAGGGAGCAGAACCAGCAGAACATTGTACACAGTGACAACACTTTCAATCGACAACTGTTGATTGTGTGAATGACTGTGAATGACCTAGATATTCTCAGCAATGTAGGGATCCTAGACATTCCCAGAGACTCATGATGGAAAATGCTATTTTCTCTCCAGGAAAGAACTGTTGGAGTCTGAATGCAGATCGAAAAGTACTATATTTAATTTGCTTTCTCCTTTTTTTGTTTGAGATCTTTTCCACAAAATGACTAATATGGAAAAAGGTTTTATAGGACTGCATATGTAAAATTTGTATCACATTGCTTACTGTCTCAGAGAGAGTGGAAGGTTGGAAAAGAGGGAGGGAAGGAGAGAATTCAGAACTCAGAATTTTAAAAAGAATGTTAAAAATTGTTTTTACATGTAATTGGGGGAAAATAAAGTATTATTTTTTAAAAAAGTAACATTTTAGGGAACATTAAGTTATAATATGTTTAAATTGCAGGACCTTTGAGGCTAAAGTTTCTTCATTAAGTATTTCTGTTGTTGTAGATTTTTCTTCCAATAAAGCTTTATCTGCTAAGAGACAGTTTTGGGTCAAGAGTTAAGGAGACTTGAGTTCAAATCCAGCCTCAGTACTTACTAGCTGTGTAACCCTGGTTACAAACACTTAATTTCTCTTTGCTTCAGTTTCCACTATAAAATTAAGAAGATAATAATAATAATAATAATAATAATACTTATCTCTTGGGGTTGTTGTGAGAATCAAATGAGATAATATTTGTAAAAAGTGCTTAGCACAGTGCCTGACACATATCATATGGACCAGGCTAGTCTCTCTAACTTTACTATGTTATGCATAGAGTTTGTATATAGAGTTTGACTCTGGGGATTACTTAATCTAATTTAAAAAATTTTAAAGCAATTTCCTACATTTTTAGTAACTATTTGAATGGGATGAAACACTACTGAGAAGGGACCCTGAAGGCAAAAAAGGCCAAAGCTTTCATCCCAAGGTCATGGCCAGGGAAATGTTGCCAAATAGTGGCTACAAAAGAAACTGTAAAAGGCAAAAATGAGAAGTTGGCATTTTTTCCCAGGTCAAAAACTTTGGTTGACATCTCTTCAACACCACTCTTTAGTTCCTTTAAAACTCTTAGTGGTGGGCAGCTCAGTGGCTTGAGAGCCAGGTCTAGAGATGCAAGATGCTGGGTTCAAATATGGTCTCAGATACTTCCTAGCTGTGTGACCCTGGGAAAGTCATTTAACCCCAATTGCCTAGCCCTTACCACTCTTCTACCTTGGAATCAATCCTTAGTATTGATGCTAAGATGAAAGCAAGAGTTTGGAAAAAATCCAACTCTTAGTGGGGCTGCAATCTCTTACCAATTTACCTACATCTAATATTTCCATTCAGCCTTGGTATTTATTTACAGCCATTTGATCCAATCCCTAGAAGGGAATCTGGCATAGATCAAGGCTTCCACAGACTATTTTTGTTGCTTCTCCCTCTGCATCAATCCCTGTAGTCAAGCGGACCCAGGAGCTGTCAAGATAATGTCCTTTCTTTGGATATATTTAAGGAACCTCTTCTTACTAGTAGGGAAGGTTCTTGTTATGTGATGTTCTGGGTCTTGCTCTTAGGGACAGCTGATTCTTCTGTGGTGGAAAAGGAATTTAAACAAAATGGTTCCTGGAATATCTCATAGTGAAAAATAAGGCTATGGATGCTGAGAAAGAAGGAAAGAAGTTGTAGAAATGGATGGGGGTATTCCCAAGACGCAAGACTGAAAAATATGAAGAATGTCAATTTAGTCTATTTAATTTCTTACTTGTATCCAGTCTCCCCCTACTTTGCAGCCTCCCCTCTCCTAATAATAATAATAGTAATAATAACTGGTGTTTAAATAGCATTTTATTAATTACAAAATACTAGCCTTGCTACAACCTGATGAGGCAATTTGCCAATGACCTGAATGTAGGTAATGTAAAGATCATTGCCATCATTAACAGGGGAGGAAATGGAGATGTATAAGCATTAAGTGGCTTGCTTATGGTCACACAACCAGTAAATATAAGAGCAAGGACTTATATCTGGCTTCTGAACCCAAATCTAATGTTTCAGTCACTGTCCAAAGCTCCTGAGCTCATTCAGGAGGCATGAAGGTGAATGAATCATAGTCCCTGCCTTTGGGAACCTTATTGCAGCACAGTAGTGACATAACGGTTAGAACACTGGGCTTGGGATCAGGAAGACTCAACTTTATGAGCTCAAATCCAGCCTCAAACACTAGCTCTGTGACCTTGGTCAAGTCACTTCACTCTGCCTTAGTCTTCTCACCCATCATATGAGCTGCTGAAGGAAATGGCAAACCACTCCAGTATCTTTGCCAAGAAAACCCCACATGGATAAAGCACTAGAAGGGGTTCACTGTCTCTTCTATGAGGAACTGAGAACTTTCATTGATAGAGAAAGCAAGCTCAGTTGATCTGAAAGAAAAGAATGGATTCAAAAGAAGGGATGTTTGATTCGGTGGTATCCAAGGAAGAGAGTTCATTTTTAAAGTTCACTTCTTCCACCAGAAAAGTAATAAAACACAGCCCGCCTGTGGATACCACACTGTCTAAAAGCTTGATTTCCATAGAAAGTATAGCTTATCTAAAAGAAGCTGGAAGTGAAAGGAGAAATCTTTTGGAGTCTCCCCCTACCCCCAACACCATTTCTAGAATTGTCAACTCATCCAGAAGCAAGCAGTAACAAGCCTATTGGTCAAAGGAAGAGACTTTTTATAGTTTCTGCTTCTGAGGACTCTAAAGCAGAGGTACAAAACAGCTTGAATTTCTCTTCAGGCTAGCAGGGACGTCAACTTCCTGATCCAGTAACAAAGAAAGGGAGTAAAATGTCCTTCAGAAAATGGCACTGTTATGAATTACCTGGGATAAAGGACCCTGCTGAAAGAAAAGGCCGATGAAGAAGAGAGACATATGACAAACGATATGAGATAATGGGAACTTCGTCAACTCCAAAACATTGAAGAAGCCACTCATCATGAATTAATTGTTGAAGCCACATGATGATCTCCCAAGTAAGCCTTTAAATGGATTCCCTTTGAAACTTCTATCATTTCTCTCCACATAAAGATTTTAAATGAATGTTGTGTTCTATTATATCTGCACAAATAAGTCTTGTTTTGTGGTGTAAGGCATGTTTTTCACCATAGAGATTTAATTGGATGAATTGGTTGAATGAATAAATGTTGAAATCCTCAGATCTAATCTTAAAAACATAGTAGTAATTTCACTGGCCACCCCAAATCTTAAAGAATAAAAGGATATTCTTAAAAAAAAGAAAACCCCACATGGAAGAGTTGGACACACCTGAAATGACTGAACAACAATAACAGGAGAGATAAGATACGTACATAGAAAACTATGACACAGTGCAGAATATGGCTCAGTGGGAATGCAGAGGAGAGATAGCCGTAGGTGATCAAAGGAAGGCTTCCAGGAAGTGGCAACATCCAAGCTAGGTTATAAAAGAAGAGTAGAAGATGATAGGAAGGATATGTGGATCGAGACAACATTGTGCCCTAATGGGGCAGAGCACTGGAATTTAGTCAGGAAAACCTGGTGGAAACTAGGTAAATTTGGGCAAATTGTTTAATCTCTCTGAACCTGCTTCCTCACCTTTAAATGAGGAGAATAGCCATTTCACAGAGTTGATGTGAGGATCAAATGAGATAGAGCAGATAAGCTACTTGGTAAACTTTGGAGGGATTGGAAACATTATTATACAGTGGAAGAGGCTTGAACATGTTGAGTGGCTTGAACCAAGAGGAAGAGATGTGAAGGACCAGGCACCAGGGAAATGGACCTGTAGCTCACATTGGGCGAGAATGCGGGGTTTGTTGTAGGGTGAGGTGATGGGAGATAATTTTGCCATGAGTGGTAGTTAAACGTAGGAGGACAAATAAGACTTCAAGATAGGATAGGCTGAGATCTTGGAGGGATTTGAATGTCAGGCTAAGGAGTTTGCATTTTATTAAGCAGGCATCAGGGAGTGAGTGAAGGTTTTTGAGTAAGTCACATAATTAGAGTGGCATATTAGGAAGACTAAGCGGGTAGGTGGTATAGTGGATAGAGCACAGTGGATGGACTCTTCTCTCTGAGTTCAAATCTGGCCTCAGACTCTTACTAGCTGTGTGACTCTGAGCAAGTCACTTAACTCTGGTTGCCTCAGTTTTCGCATCTGTAAAGCGAGCAGGAGAAGGAAAATGGCAAACTACTCCAGTGTCTGCTAAGAAAATCCCAGATGGGTTAAACATGACTGAAACAATCAAACAACAGCAAAGGTGCAAGGAACACCAGAATAAGGGTTTGAATCAGAGAACACTGGAGAGAATACCCCTAACTCCTTCAGGATATCCCCTAGGTCCTTGATGAGAAAATGCCACTAGGTTCATTCGGGAAGAGTGGGGCCAGAGTACTCACTCCACATAAAAAGAATATAAACCGTACATGGAAGTTTGGAGTCAGTAGCAAACAAGCTCCATGTCTTAAATCCATTATATTCAAAAGAGAACAAATTCCCCCCCCCCCCCGCCCCAAACCCACTGCACTCCTGACTTCCTTCTTTTTCTCAAAAGCATCACTATTCTTCCAGTCACTCAGGTTCATAATCTTGGCATTATCCCCTAACTTCTCACTCTCCTTCCCTCCATGTAGCCTATCATTTGCCAAACCTTGCCATCCCCCCCTCCACATCTCTCAAATCTAGCCCCTTTTCTCCAGTCACATTGCTTCCACTCAGGCCCTCATCCCCTCTCACCTGAACTATTACGGTAGCCTCCTAATTGGGCTCCTGCCTCAAGTCCATCCTCTAGACCACTGCCAGAGTGATTTTCCTGTGAACAATTCTCACCATGTCACTCCTTAACTCGGTAAGTTCCAGTGGTTTCCTATTGCCTCTAGTATCAAATATAAACTCCTGAAACTCTTAAAACCCTATCAACTTGGCCTTAGTCTAGCTTTCCAGATATTACTTTCCCTCCTGGATTCAACAATCCAGCCAAACTCACCATCTTGATTGTTTCTCAGATGTGGCTCACTCTAATTCCTATATTTGTACCTACACTGGCTATTCTCCATGCCTATAATGCATTCCTTTCTCCTTCCCTTTCATACAATTTCTTTTTCCTTCAAAATGAAGCTCAAACACAAATTTCTACATGAAAGTTTTCCTGGCTCCCTTAGCTGCTAGAATCCTCCCTTCAAAAATAGCTTGTACTTTTATGACACTTATTAAGAGACAGAAGGGAGGATCAGTGGAATAGACTTGGGGTAAATGACCTCAGCGAGACAGTGTATGATAAACCCAAAGAGTCCAGCTTTTGGGACAAAAATCCACTATTTGACAAAAATTGCTGGGAAAATTGGAAAACAGTATGGGAGAGATTAGGTTTAGATCAACATCTCACACCCTACACCAAGATAAATTCACAATGGGTGAATGACTTGAATATAAAGAAGGAAAGTATAACTAAATTAGGTGAACACAGAATAGTATACCTGCCAGATCTTTAGGAAAGGAAAGATTTCAAGACCAAGCAAGAGTTAGGAAAAATTACAAAATGTAAAATAAATAATTTTGACTACATTAAATTAAAAAGTTTTTGTACAAACAAAACCAATGCAACCAAAGTAGAAGGGAAGCAACAAATTGGGAAAAATCTTTATAACAAACACCTCTGACAAAGATCTAATTACTCAAATGTATAAGGAGTTAAGTCAATTGTATAAAAAAATCAAGCCATTGCTCAACTGATAAATAGGCAAGGGACATGAATAATAAAGAAATCAAAATTATCAATAAGCACATGAAAAAGTGTTCTAAATATCTTATAATTAGAGGAATGCAAATCAAAACAACTCTGAGATACTACTTCATACCTAGCAGATTGGCTAACATGACAGCAAAGGAAATTAATAAATGTTGAAGGGGATGTGGCAAAATAGGGACATTAATGCATTGCTGGTGGAGTTGTGAATTGATCCAACCATTCTGGATGGCAATTTGAAACTATGCCCAAAGGGCTTTAAAAGACCACCTGACCTTTGATCCCAACTATACCACTGCTGGGTTTATTCCCCAAAGAGATAATAAGGAAAAATATTTGTACAAAAATATTTATAGCTGTGCTCTTCATGGTGGCAAAAAATTGGAAAATGAGGGGATGCCCTTCAATTGGGGAATGGCTGAACAACTTGTGGTATCTGTTGGTGATCGAATACTACTGTGCTCAAAGGAATAATGAACTGGAGGAATTCCATGTGAACTGGAACAACCTCCAGGAATTGATGCCGAGTGAAAGGAGCAGAATGAGGAGAACATTATACACAGAGACGGATACATTGTGGCACAAATGAATGTAATGGACTTCTCTACTAACAGCAACGCAATGATCCAAGACATTTCTGAGGGACTTATAAGAAAGAACACAATCCACATCCAGAGAAAGAACTGTGGGAGTAGAAACACAGAAGTAAAACAGCTGATTGATCACATTGATGGTTTGATGGGGATAGGATTGGTGATGTAGACTCTAAGTGATCACCCTAGTGCAAATATCAATAATATGTTAGGTCTTGATCAATGACACATGTAAAACCCAGTGGAATTGCTCATTGGCTACGGGAGTGGGGTGGGAGGAGGAGAGGGAAAGAATATGAATCATGTAATCATGGAAAAATTTTCTTAATCAATTAAATAAAATTAAAAAAAATACCTTGTACTTAATTTCTGTTAAACACATTAAGTCATCCTTTTATTCAACAAACTTTAGTGGCTCCCTATTGTGCCCAGGAGCAAATAAAAAATTTCTATTTAGCATTCAAAGCCTTTCATAATCTAACCTTCTTCTACCCTTCTAGTCTTCTTAAACCTTACTTTCTGAAGTCTATCCTTCAACTCAGTGGCATTTGACTCCTGGTTGTCCTGCAACCAATACATTCCATCTCTCATCTCTGCACATTTTCTCTGCCTGGAATGCTCTTTCTCCTTCATTCAGAATTCTGAACTGCCTGTCTTCCGTTAAGTACCAACTGATCTCGCCTTCTGCAGAAAGCCTTTCCTGACTCCTCTTTAAAAACAAAACCAAAAACTAAAAAAAACAAATCCTTACCTTTCACCTTAGAATCAATACTGTGTATTGGTTCCAAGACAGAAGAGCTGTGTGGGCTAGGCAATGGGGATTAAATAACTTGCCCAGGGTCACACAGCTAGAAAGTGTTTGAGGTTAGATTTGAATCCAGAATCTTTCACCTCTGGGTCTGGCTCTTAATCCACTGAACCACCTAACTGCTTCTTGCAACTCCCCTCTCCTCAATGCTTTTCCTCTTTTGATTATCTCAGATTTATTCTGTATATAGCTTTCTTTGTATATATTTATTTGTACTTTGTTTCCCCCTATTATAGTGATGGCGAACCTATGGCACAGGTGCCAAAGATGGCCTGCTGAGCACTCTCTGTGGGCACTCAGCTACCCTTCTCCTCACCCAGGGTTTGTTACCAGAAAGGCAGAGGGACTTGGGTGGAGCTGTTCCTTCCCCCTTATCACTGTGCCTGATGATTTTTTTTCACATCCCCCACCCCTCTGCCCAGCAGCCAATGGGAGCACAAGGAGGGTAAGGTGGGTGGCTCACAGGAGGCAGAACTGGAGGGGAGCAGAGTGCTTGGGGCCACTCCCCTCCCACTCTCTACACTCTCTGAGGACATTTCTCACTTCATCCACTTCTATTCCCAGCAGCCCAGTGAAAGTGCTTTCTCTCTCCCCTGTGTGGGACAAGGGGCAGGGTGGAGAGCACCTGGCATTCTATGGAGGGGAGGGTCACAGCACTCAATGAGGGAGAAGAGCATGGCACTCAGTCTGGGGGGGGGTTGATGGGAGTGGGGTCTGGTATTCTGTCTCTAAAAGGTTCACCCCATCACTGCCCTATGAGATTCCAAACTCCTTGAAGACAAGGACTGCTTTTTGCCTTTTTTTGTATCACCAGAGCTTTGCACAGTGCCTGACACATAATAAGTGCCTAATAAATGTTTATTATTTGATTACTTTGTATTTATTCTCTTTACATTTATTTTATGTATACTTTTATGTATGTTTGTTATCTTCTCAATTAAAATGTAACTTCTTTACAAATATGGATTTTAAGAATTCATTCTCCTGTATACACAGCACAATTGTTGGCACATAGTTTTTGTACTTTTTTGTTGTTTCAGTCGTGTCTGACGCATGACCCCTTTGGGGATTTTTGTGGCAGAGATACTAGAGTGGTTCACCATTTCCTTCTCCATCTCCTTTTATAGACAAGGAAACTGAGGCAAACAGAGTTAAATGACTTGCTTGGGGTCAAACAGCTAATAAGTGTTTGAGTCCATATTTGAACCCATGAAGATGAGTCTTCCTGACTTTAAGCTCAGCTTTCTATCCACTGTACTACCCAGCTGTCCTTAGCTGGCACATAACAGGTGATTAATATACCTGTTGGTTGATTAATTAAGGACAAGAACAATGGGAGTGGGAGTATGTGGGCAAAGATACAGAAGCTGAGAGGGTTCATTAGATAACCAATGAGAGCTGATGTTGGAGAGATAAGATGGGGACAGATTATGGAGGGCATTGAATTCTGGGCTATGTGCTTAAACCTTTTTAGAAATTCTGGGAGTCTTCAAAGGTCTGCTGCTCTATAGCTCTAATGGCTCAGTAGTAGGAAGCCACAGAAGGTTGCTAAATAGTCAATAAACATTTATTCAGCACCTACTAGGCTAGGCTAGGTAGTGAAGTAGATAGGGCATGCCCATGAGGTCTGGAATTAGGAAGATTCCCCTTCCTGAGTTTGAATCTAGCCTCAGACACTTACTAGCTGTGTCACCCTGGGCAAGTCATTTAACCCCAGCTGCTTAGGCCTTACCACTCTTCTGCCTTGGAACTGATATTTAGTATCAAATTTAAGACAGAAAATAGGGTTTTTAAAAAAATAAGAAAATATCTAGTCTAGAGGTAGATGAGGTAGACTATTCCCATTTTATAGTTGCGGAAACTGAGGCAAACAGAAGGTGAGTGTCTCAGGGTCAAACATGTAGAAAATGTCCGACATTGGATTTGTACTCAGGTCTTCATGACTCCAGGATCAGTATTCTGTCCACTGCTACAAAGCTGCCCTCAAGTGTTACAATGGATAGAGTCAGGAAGATATATCTTTCTGAGTTCAAATCTGGCCTCAGATATTTGCTAGTTGTGTGACCCTGGCCAAATCATTTTACCCTGTTGGCCTCAGTTTCCTTACCTATAAAATGAGCTGGAGAAAAAAAAACAGCAAACCAGTTCATTTTCTTTGCCAAGAAAACCCCAAATGGGATCAGGAAGAGTCAGACATGACTGAAAAGGAACTGAACAAAAATGCCAGGCATTGTGCTAAGAGCTGGAGATTCAAAGAAAAATAAAAAAAATGTTCTTTCAGAGGTGACAGTCTGAGAGGACAAAGAACTATATACAGACAAGATACCTACAGGATGAATTGGAGATAATCAACCCAGGAAACAAACTAGTTTTAAAGGAGGTTGGGAAAGGCTTCTTATGGAAGGTGAGATTTGAGTTAGGGCCTGAAGGATGTTGGGAGATGGAGATAGGAGAAAGAGCTTTCCAGGCATGAGGGACAGACAGTGGAAATGCAGGGAGATAGGGGCAACTAGGTAGCTCAGAGGATAAAGAGCCAGCCCTAAGAGATGAAAGGTCTGGGGTTCCAATCTGGCCTCAGATACTTCCTAGCTGTGTGACCCTGGGCAAGTCACTTAACTCCCATTGCCTAGCCCTTATTGCTCAGTATCAATTTTAAAACAGAAGGTTAGGATGAAAAAACCCCAACAAACTGCAGGGAGTAGAGAGATGAAGTGTCTGTGTGATCAACGGCAAGGAGACCAGCATCCTGGGTCTGCAGAGGACTCAGAAAGGAGGAAGATATAAGAAGACTGGAAAGCAGGAGAGGGTCAGGTTATGACAGGCTTTGAACACCAAAGAGAGGATTTTCTATTTGATCCTGAAGGTGATGGGGAGCGGCTGGAGTCTGCTGAATGACAGGGGGATATGGTCAGATCTGAGGTCTTTGGTTACTTTGATTACTGGAGTGGGGAGAGACTTGAGACCGAGACATCAAGTCAGTGAGGGTCTGTGATAGGATGGTGGCAGTGTCAGGAGAGAGAAGGAGGCATCTATCAGGGATGTTGTGAAAGAGGGATAAGGGAATATACACATTTATGGAGCTCCAACTATGTACCAGGGTGCTTTATAAAATATTATTTCCTTTGATCCTCTCAGTAGAGGTGGATGAGGCAGATTATCCTCATTTTACAGTTGAGGAAACTGAGACAAAAATAATTAAAAGACTTTAATAAGATAGAAAATATCTGAGGCCCTAGTGGTAAGATCTTGGGTAAGTCACTTAACCCCAGTTGTCTAGCCCTTACTGCTCTTCTGCCTTGGAAATGATGCTTAATAGCAATTTTAATTCACAAGATGGGGTTTTTTAAAACTAAGAAAAGGAAATATCTGAGGCCAGAGGTAGATGAGGCAGATTATCCCCATTTTACAGTTGAGGAAATTGGGGCAAACAGAAGTTGAGTGACTTGCCCAGGATCATACAGCTAGAAAATGTTTGAGGTTGGATTTGTACTCAGGTCTTCATGACTCCAGGATTAATACTCTATCCATTACTACCTAGCAGAAAGTTATTAATTGTGTAACCCTGGGTAAGTCACTTAGCCTTGTTTGCCTCAGTTTCCTCATCTACAAAATGAGCTGAAGAAGGAAACAGAAAACCACTCCATTGTCTTTATAAAAAATACCCCAAATGGAGCCACAAAAAGTTGGACGTGACTGAACAACAACAAACCTGCCTCAGTAGACCTTATTGAGAGATTGGACATGAGGGGAGATAGAGGAGTCAAGGACAAAAATCTAGGTTTAGAGCCTAATTGCCCTAGGAGTTCTACCTTTGAAAGTAATTAGGAAGAAGGGAAATGCAAGAAGATGGAGGGCTTGAGAAAAGAAAAGTTTTCAGAAGAAAGCAAGGTTGTTATCTATGGAGTAGTATAAGGGATGGGTAGCTTTTTAGTAAGATTTGGATTGGAATAACAGGAGGATTTCTACTCAGGATGGCGGGAAGGGGAAGAGAATTAGATGAGGAGTCAATCCATTAGTCAATTAATAAGCACATATTAATCATCTACTACCTATATGTACAACACTGTGCTGGGCATCTGGGATAGAAAATGATAGAAAGAAAACGAAAAAACAAGTGAGACAGCATTTGTGTTCAAGGAGCTTAAGCTCTACAAGAGGCATGTTTCCAGATAAGGAAAACCAGGATGTATGCAAACAAATCCACTTTGATGATGGAGCTACTTGAAGGAGTTGGCATTTGAGCTGAGCCTTGAAGGGAGCCAGGAGTTCCGTGAGTCAGAAATGACAAAGAAGAGGTTTCCAGGCATGGGGCAAAGGCGTTGAGGAAGAGACGGAAAGTTGCCTCCAGGGGACAGCGAGCAGGCTCTTTGACTAGAAGGTAGTATTTGGGATGACTGGTGTGTCATCAGTGTCAGAAGACGAGTTGGAATTCCAATTCTTACATTAGCTATTCAGCACCAGGCAAATTACTGCCTGCCAGGCTAACCATGTCACTCCTATAGTCAAACTCCAGTGGCTCCCTATCACTTCCCAGGATAAAATACAAAATCCTATATTTTTCATTCAAAGCCTTTCAAAACCTGCCCTTCTCTTTTTACAGCCTTCTTATATCTTGTTGTTCAGTCATATCTGACTCTCCAGGACCCCGTTGGGAGTTTTTCTTGGCAAAGACTGGTTTGCCAATCCCTCATTTTACAGATGAGGAAACTGAGGCAAACAAGGTTAAATGATTTGCGCAGGTTCACACAGCTAGTAAGTATCCGAGGCCAAATTTAAACTCAGGAAGAAAAGGTTTCCTGACTCCAGACCTGGCACTCTAATCCACAAGCTGCTCCTATATCTTGGTCCTTAGTATGAGCTCTGATCCAGTGACACTAACCTCTTAGCTGTTCCACAAGCAGGACACCCCACCTCTCTGCTTTGGTCATTTTCTCTAGCTATCCTCCATACCTGGAATGCTCTCATTTCACATTTCTATTTCTTGTCTTTCTCTGATTCCTTTACGTCCCAGCTAAAAATCCACCTTCTACAGAAAGCCTTTCCCAAATCCTCTTTTTTATTTTTAAAAAAATCCTTATTGTCTGTCTCGAAATCAATACAGTGTATTGTTTTCAAGGCAGAAGAACAGTAAAGTCTAGGTAATGGAGGTTAAGTGACTTGCCCAGTGTCACACAGCTAGGAAGTGTCTGAGGTCAGCTTTGAACCCAGGACCTCCTGTCCTGGCTCTATTTCCACTGAGCCACCTATTTGTACCCTCCTATCCCCACACCTTAATTCTATTACCTTCCTTCTTATTAAACATTTCCTATTTATCAATTATGATTTTACATATTTGTTTGCTTGTTGTCTCCCACAATAGACTGTGAGCCCCTTAAAGCCAGGGACTTTCTTTTGCTTTTCTTTGTACCTCCAGGGCTTAGCACAGTGCCTGGCACAAAGCAGTCACTTAAATGTTTATAAACTGACTTAACCTCTCTAATTCTCTCCCTTCTCCTCACAGCCGCTTAGAATCATTCCCTAGCTAATCCATTAAGGCTCAGCTTAGATATAAACCCTTATATAAAACTTCTCCTTCCTCAAATTATCCTGTGTTTGTTTACGTGCTGGATTCCCCAGATAGGTACTTTTATGTTTTTGTTTCTGTACCCCAAGTGCCTCGCAGAGTATCTTGTGTATAGAATTAATTTAATCATGAATTTCCATATAAGTAAAATGGAGATGATAATGTCTTACTTTCTGTAATTTAGAGGGCTATTCTGAGGAAAGCACTAAAAAGTTAAGAGGGTCAGGGGGTAGGCTAGGTGATTCAGTGGATTGAGAGCCAAACCTAGAAACAGGAGGTCCTGGGTTCAAATGTGGCAACACTTCATAGTTGTATGACCTTGGATTTGTCACTTAATCTCCATTGCCTCCCCCTTACCTTCCGACTTAGAATCATTATTATGTATGGGTTCCAAGGCAGAAGAGTGGTGAGTTTTAAGCAAAAGGGATAGGAGGAGGGCAGCTAGGTGACTCAGTGGATAGAGAGCCAGAACTGGAGATAGGAGATCCTGGATTCAAATTTGACCTCAGATACTCCTAGTTGTGTGACTCTTGCCAAATTGCTTAACCCCAATTGCCTGGCTCTTACTGCTCTTCTGCCTTGCAGCTGATAGTAGAATTTTGAGAGGGAAAGTAAGGGTTGTTTTTTTTTAATTTTAGAAGGTAAGAGTTTTAAAAAATGAATAGGGCTGGGCATGGTAGCACATGTCCATAATCCCTCTTACCAGGGAGGCTGGAGCTGGTGGGTCTTTTAATCTGAGCCTGAGAATTTTGAGCTATAGTGGGCTAATCAGATCAGGTGTGTGCACTAAATTTGATGTCAAAATAGTGGGGATGGAGGAGAGGAAGGAGTCAAAGGGAGGCAGAGGATGAGGGGGAATACTAGGTTGCCCAAGCAGAGGGAAAATGGAGTGAGTCAAAGCACCTGGTCTAATTATTATGATTATTTTTTAAACCCTTACCTTCTGTCTTCAAATCAATACTGTTTATTGGTTCCAAGGCAGAAGGACGTTAAGGGCTGGGCAATGGGGGTTAAGTGACTTGCCCAGGGTCACACAGCTAGGAAGTGTCTGAGGTCAGATTTGAAGCCAGGACCTCCTGTTTCTAGGTCTGGCTTTCAATCCATAGAGCCACCCAGCTGCCCTCTAATTATTATTTTTTTTTATGATTATATCCAGTTTTTATTTTTTTCTTATTTATTTCCTAATGACATGCAAGAACAAATTTCCATATGAGTTTTCCAAAGTTATCTGATCCAAATGATGGCCCTTTCTCCTTCCCTCCCCCTTTCCAGAGCTGGCAAGCAGTTCGATCTGGGTTATACATCTATTACCTCACAAACATTTCTATATTGTTCATTCTTGTAAGTGGATGATCCTATGATCTGGGCTAATTATTCATGGGACTGGCCGGTGGGTAGTGCCTGCTACACATGCAGCCTGGAGGAGAGAGTGAGACACAGTCCTTAAAAAAAAGCTTTAGAAATGTTTACAGTAATATAATTCCTTATCCCTCCCGATGCCACCCACCTGCCCACCTACCTAAGGTCCTTGCCTTTGAATTTCTCCTGTTAGATTTTCTTCCTTTTCTGCTTTTCTGGGGAAAAGTCACCAGAAGGAACTGCTAAGTGGCTTATGAGTCATTCTCAAGGGAACTTAATGCCTAGTGAGTAGGGGTTGAAGGAGCTGGAGGCATCAGGTTCCCATGGTAGCCCCTTCACCCGAGGTCCTGGGGGCAGAGCCAGGGCGGCTGGGATCTTCCTGGGCTGCCTTGAACAGAAAAAAAGTGCCACTCAGGCAACGTATCTTTGGGAGGGTAAGATGCTTTTTAAACTTCATACTAGAGATCTGGGGCTTAGGAAAAGAAAATGAAACCCTTGTTGGAGCCAGGTGAGTGATGGCGGGCCACCATCTCGTCTGTCTGTCTCTCCTGCCTCCACAATCTTTTCTCTCCTGCTTGTCTGGCCCCTTCCTTCCTCTCTCTCCTTTTTTCCCTACTCTCTTCCACTTTCCATCTCATCCTGACCCTGAAGGGACCCAAGAGATCGTTTTTGTCCAGCCCTCCTGATTTTATAAAGGCTCACGAGGTTCAGTCATTCATCTAAGGTCCCTCGAGGAGTCAGAGCTAAGATCTGAATTCTCTTCTCCTGTGAAGGTTGTGTCCCAATGGGATAACCCATGGAGGCATCCTGTTCAGCATCCCACTTCAACAGCAGGTGAAGTTATCTTCTGGCTGCTTCCTATTGGTCAGGAGGATTCTTAATTAGTTGCTGATCTCTGGTGATTTACTGAAGGAGAGATCTCTGGCCCTCGTGACTTTTCTCATCAGTCCTGACATGTTTACTGTAAAATAATTCCATAGTTCCCCCAGTCTCACCCACCTACTCACCTACACCAGGTCCCTGCCTTTGAATTTTCCCTGTTAGTTTTTCTTCACTTTCTGCTTTTCTGAGGAAAATGTCATGTCTGACTCGTAGAAGGTCGACAAAAGATGCCTTCCCTTTGTCCTGCCCCTAAGTCTCAAGGTGACGGACTCTTAGACTGGCTTGTGGTGGGGGTGAGGCCACCTCCTATTTGGGTCTTCCTTCCTTTGATAGAGGACCTTATGACATCTTTAAGCCCAGAATTCCTCTTCTCAAATACCCAAAGTGAGGGGGACTGTTACCTGAGCAGTTGTGAAAGAAAATGCAAATTCTGTCTGGGTAGATCACTTCTAAAGTGACTCAGTGATCTAAAGCAGGCTCTAACAAGTCATGAATTTGTATAGACTGTGGAGGGGTCCTCTCCCTAGTATGGGCTTTAGGGGTGACTTCCAGGAGTTGAGGTAAACATTGCAAATTCTATTGGTTCAAGTCCCAATTCTGGCGAGTACTCCTAATATTAACCACTGATGCCTGGTAATTTCTCCTCATTGTTTAGTATCCCACTATCAATATTTTTATGTTTTAAAGAACCTTCTATTTTAAAATAATAACTTATTTGGAATCAGTACTAAGTATTGGTTCTGAAGGAGAAGAGTAGCAAGGGCTAGGCAATTGGAGTTAAGTGACTTGTTTGGGGTCACATAGCTAGGAAGTATATGATGCTAGATTTGAACCCAGGACCTCCCATCTCCAGGTCAGGCTCTCTGTCCACAAAGCCACCTATCTTCCCCTCAACTATCAATTTATTTTATTATTTTTTGGGAGGGGGAATTTTATTTAATTAATTTAGACCAGTGGTTCCCAAACTTTTTTGGTCTACTGCCCCCTTTCCAGAAAAAATATTACTTATCGCCCCCTGGAAATTAATTTTTTAAAAATTTTAATAGCAATTAATAGGAAAGATAGATGTATTAATGTTTCTACCTTTTTCATAAAATATAGTAAAGAAAGTTGTAAATTAGAAACATTGAACTTTGAAATTATGAAACTATTTATTGAACTTAGAATAGAATGTAATACAAAAAAAGTTAAAACATTCGAAATCGCCTTAATGAGAAGGATGCACCTGTGGCCATCACTGACCTCCTGGATCGCCTGCAGCATCCACCAGGGGGTGGTGGTGCCCACTTTGGGAATCACTGATTTAGCCTATTTTTTCCATGGTTACAAGATTCTGTTCTTTCCCTCCCCTCCCATCTCCCCTCTCCCATAGCCAACACACAGTTCCACTGGGTTTTACATGTGTCATTGATCAAGACCTATTTCCATATTATTGATATTTGCACTAGGGTGATCTTTAGAGTCAATATCCCCAGTCACATCTCCATCAACCTGTGTGATCAAGCAGTTGTTTTTCTTCTGTGTTTCTACTCCCACAATTCTTCCTTTGAATGTGGCTAGTTTTCTTTCTCATAAGTCCCTGAGTCTTGCTCTGGATCCTTACATTGCTGCTAGTAGAAAAGTCCATTATGTTTGATTGTACCACAGTGTATCAGTCTCTGTATACAATGTTCTCCTGGTTCTGCTCCTTTCACTCAGAGGTCATTCCAGTTCACATGGTATTCCTCCAGTTCATTATTCCTTTGGGCACAATAGTATTTGATCGTCAACAGATACCACAATTTGTTCAGCCATTCCCCAATTGAAGTGCATACTCTCGTTTTCCAGTTTTTTGCCACCACAAAGAGCGTGGCTATAAGTACAAGTCTTTTTCCTTATGATCTCTTTCCCCCAACTATCAATTTAGCAAGTTAACATCTATTAGATTTCTAGAAATATTTACTCTAAAATATATTTACTATTTTTACAGATAAAATTTAAATGAAAATATTTCTTACAGGTATAAAGTATAGCAAGAATATAAATACAATACAAACACATTGCCTATGAATTGGGGGCACACTCTTATAAACTTGCTACAGAGCATTTGCCCCCACCATGTTCATTTTTGAAGGTAGCACAGCTGCTGAATGAATCACTTCCTTCTACAGGGCATGGGGTTTGGGCCACCAGGTCAGTGTACTGCTGTGCTGGGTCAAGCAGGCTGCCCACTCAAGTCTTGCTGGGCTCAGCTGACCTGGTTTCTGGATCTCCGGCAACTTATTCTTCCAAATATTTGAGGCTCACAAGGTATATAGCCATGTGTGGTACTCCTTCACCTATGAGAAGGAAGGAAGAAAAATGACATGGACATCTCCTAAATGGGTCCCCCAAAGAGTGGCTAGTACTTCCTAGTCTAGGTTTTAGGAGTAAACTTCAGGACAGAGCACCAACTAGTCCTGACTTCCAGGTGAGAGAGAGCCAGAGGGGGAGACCCTTTCCAGATTTGTCCTGTCTGACAGTCCTTTTCTCTTATCCCAGGAGAAAGGAAAGAGATTGAGTCCCCAGAGGGGTCTTTTGTGAGCACACTTAGGTCCAGCTCAGCAACCAATCCAAAAGCATTTTCTTATGACAGTGAGGGGACAGAAGAGTCATAGATAACTTATGCATGCCCTCAAATCCACACTGGGAATTGCAACCTGCAGATAGGGACTAGATGCTCATTGACCAGTCCCTTGTTACTCTTATATTCCATTCAGGACAACAATGCCCTTCATTTGCAAGTGGCTGGCTACTTGTATATTCTTACACCTCTTGGATTTGTATGTCCTTGCCCCTTTTGGACTGTACACTGTGTTGGCCCCCATTTCAATGCCTTTCCTTTGCCTTTTTCTTCAAGGGCAAAGATGAAATCACCATAAGCTAATCTACAGTAATTTTCACCTTTTGGCACCAAGAAAAAAAAAGGCTGCATTGGGGTAAAATTTGCAAACTTTTCACTTTTGATAGCTTGCCTCTTAAGTACCAATCATTTTTGTATTATTGAATTCTGTATAAATATTGGTACACTGATATATTTTGTATTACTGAGTCTTGTAAAAGTATTGATATTAAATTTAATGCAAGAAAAAAAGGCTGATACCAAATATCTTTACCCCTCTCCTGCTTGGAGGCTTCTGGCTCCCCTAATATTTGAGTCCCTCCTTCTAGTTAGGAAAAATTACTTCACCTGCTGGCTTCCTTGCCTGGGAATCAAGTGCTCTTAGCTCTTTCCTCCTGGTTCCTTCCTCTTTAAGAGCCTCTTCATTACCCACCCCATCCATTCCTCCAGCTGTTTTTTTTAAAATTAATCTACATTGGCAGCATCTAGGATAGAGTTCCAGACCTGGAGGAGGGGAGGACCAGGGTTCAAATCTGGCCCTAGACACATCCTAGCTGTGTGACCCTGGGCAAGTCACTTAACACCATTGGCCTAGCTCTTGCCCTTCTGACCCAGAGTTGGCATTAGGACCAAAGGTAAGGGTTTAAAAAACTATTTTGTTTCCTTTGGTTATGCCCTTTATCAATGATCACTTGTAGAGGCCTTCCTCAGTTCCCCAACCCTAAGACTTTGCCTAGCCTTGGTCCCTACCAAACACCAGTGACCCTGGCTAGTTTTTGAGCCCCAGGAGAGAAAGTAATCCAAGCTCATGAAACTGTCTTTGGGTTTTGTTGCTTTCAGCAGATAGTAGGTTAGAATTTTAAACTTGGAGTAAGGAATATCTGAGTTCAAATCCAACTTTGAATCCTTATTAACTGTGAGACTCTGGTCAAATCAATTAGCTTCTGTCTGCCTCAGGTGTAAAATGGGAATAATGATAGCATCTATCTCCCAGCGTTGTTGTAAGGATCAGCTGAAGTAATATTTGTAAAGCTCTTAGAATAGAGCCTGGTACACAGTAGGTTCTTTTTTTAAACCCTTCCCTTCCCTCTTGGAATCAATACTTTGTATTGGTTCCAAGGCAGAAAATTGGTAAAGGCTAGGCAAAGGGCCTAATGACTCAACCAGTCACACAACTAAGAAGTACTCAAGGTCATATTTGAATTTAGGATCTCCCATCTTCAGGTCTAGCTCTCTATCCACTGTCATACCTAGATGCTGCCAATGTAGATTAATAAAAAAATAACAGCTGGGGGAATGGATGGGATGGGTAATGAAGAGGCACAGTCAGTGGGTTCTTCACAAAGGCTTGTTTTGCTTTCCTGATTATGTTTTGTCCCTTCTATCTCTTCCTCTGACCTCTGTCCCCCTGGCCTCCTGTATCTTCTGTTTTCCTTAGCATCAGACTAACTTCTATTTCTCAGGCCCAACATGTTTTTTTTAAATTGTTTATTAGATGAGTTAATTATTACTTAGGGGGATGGAATGGGATCATTAGTCAGTCAACAAATATTGAGTCCCTGGGATTGTGTTATGTGAATACAGAAATAGGTAAGGTAGCATAGGGCAAGACTATTTCAAAGAAATGGCAAAGGATTAGGGAATGTGAGGCCTCAGGGAACCTGATAAGGCAGAGTCAGGGGTTAAGAGTAAAGGGTGGTAAGGGCTAGGCAATCAGGTTTAAGTGACTTGTCCAGGGTCACACAGCTAAGAAGTGTCTGAGGTCAGGTTTAAATTCAAGATCTCCCATTTCTAGGCCTAGCTCTCAATGTACTGAGCCATTGTTGCCCCTTATTTATATTTCTTAACCTTATATTTAGTCTGTCTATATTTTTATATGTTTGCTTCCTCCATCAACTCACTGAGAGCAGGGACTTTCTTTGTACTAGTATCCCTAGTGCCTATCATAGTACATGGCACAAAACAATAGATATTTGACTGATTGGTTAGACTAGTCCTCATAGACATAGTTTATTGACAGAACCACACTTGAAGCCCTTCCAGTGTGGTAGGACAAGTTAGAATTAGTCTTCCACTTAAAAGACATATCCTTTAAGAACCCAGGCCCATCTCAGTGTCACAATGGAGTAAAGAAGACTTGAGGTGGACCTTCATGTATCTAAAGGGTCATCATGTGAAATAGATTTGTATTATTTGCCCATATTGGACAGCACTAGGAACAATTGATAGAGGAGGCAGAGAGGCAGATTTCATTCAATATAAGGGGGAAAAAATTCTTAACAATGTTATCTGTCCTCCTCTAAGTAGAATGGCCTGCAAAGAGATAGGAAACTCCCCTTCACAGCAGATCTCTCTTCTTTTCCTTCTTCACTTATATCACACAGTGCTGAATGTACAAAGAGAAAGTCACACAACTGTGCTGGCTGGATCTACTACCAATTTATGTTTTATAATCTGAACTAGCCCCTTGTTGTTTCATTCCAATCCTCTTACTCTTCTCTGATGGATTCTCTATCCCACTCTCCACATTATCTGTTTCAAACCTTCTCTTCTCACTTACCCCATGATCTCCCTCTCAGCAGAGGATCTCTTAGCCTCACATTTCCTTTGTGAGCTTGTTTTTCTTCCCAATAATATAATTCCAATAACCTCAGCTTCATCCTCAACCTTTCTTTGCTTTGCTCCAGTCTCTGAGGAAGAGGTGGCTGTTTTTCTTGCCAATCTCAACTTTTCTGGGAATATACCCCTTTCATCATTTTCCCTTTCTCTTTCTCCCCATCTCTTCCTTTCTCTCTCTCTCTCTCTTTTTCAGCCTCTTCTTATCTACTACTGCTTTCCCTTCTTCATGCAATTATGTCTAGATCATATGTACAAAAATATTTGTAGCAGCTCTTTTTAGGGTGGCAAAGGAAAAATGAAGGGGGGCCCATTATTTGAGAAATGATTGAACAAATAACCACATATAGTGTGGAAGGAAATAGTGAAAGAAGGAAGGGCAGGATTAAAAGAAGAAATCAAAATGATGGGGGAATACACAGGTGGTAGTCATAACTCTGAATGTGAATGGGATGAACTCACCCATAAAATGGAAGCAGATAGCAGAGTGGATTAAAAAACCCAAATCCTACCATATGTTGTCTACACAAAACACACATGAGGCAAGTAGACACAAACAAGGTAAAGGTAAGAGGCTGGAACAGAATTTATTGGGCATCAACTGAGAAAAAGAAGGCCGGAATCACAATCATGATATCTGGCAAAACCAAAGTAAAAATAGATCTGATTAAAAGAGATAAGGAAGGTAATTACATCCTGATAAAAGGCAGTATAGACAATGAAGAAATATCATGCATATATGTACCAAATGGTATAGTATCCATATTTTTAGAGAAACTGTTGGAACTTAAGGAGGAAATAGATAGTAAAACTATAATAGTGGGAGACCTCAACCTTCCTCTATCAGATCTAGATAAATCAAGCCAAAAAATAAATAAGAAAGAAGTAAGAGAGAATGAAATCTTAGAAAAATTAGAGTTAATAGATATATGGAGAAAAGTAAATAGGGATAAAAAGGAACAAATGACCATTTATAAATATAATAGGATTCTAGTGTGCTACTAAAAATGTTGAAAGGGGACAGTTTCAAGAGAAATTTGGAAGACTTGAATGAGCTAATGCTAAGTGAAGTGAGCAGATCCAGAAAAACAATTGCTAATTTTACTATTTAATTTTTCTACAATTACATGTAAAAACAATTTTTGACCTTTGTTTTTATATCTTTGAGTTCCTAATTCTCTCCTACCCTTACTTTTCTCTTCCCTTATTTAGAAGGCAATCAATTTGATAAAGGTTATACATGTGTAGCCATGTAATACCTATTCCCATATTAGTCATGATAT
Organism: Gracilinanus agilis; assembly: GCF_016433145.1. Lineage (NCBI taxonomy): Eukaryota > Metazoa > Chordata > Mammalia > Didelphimorphia > Didelphidae > Gracilinanus > Gracilinanus agilis. The sequence continues at coordinate 260,759,181 of NC_058133.1, read as the reverse complement.
GAAAGAAAACACAGACAAAAAATGAGGAAGCAAAAGAAAAAATAACAAAACCAGTATGCTTCCATCTGTATTCAGACTCTAGCAATACCTTCTTTGGAGGTGGATAGTATTTTTCATAGTCAGTACTTCAAAATTGTTTTGGATCATTGTATTGCTGAGAATAATTGTTATTTACAGTTGATCATCATACAATAGTACTGTTACTATGTACAACGTTCTCTTGGTTCTGCTTACTTCCTTCTGTATCAGTTCATGTAGATCTTTCCAGCTGTTTCTGAAATCATCCTGTTCATCATTTCTTATAGCACAATAGTATTCCATTACAATCATATACCACAACTTGGTCAGCTATTCCTCAATTTCCAATTCTTTGCCACTACAAAAAGAGCTCATACCTTTGTACATATAGATCATTTTCCTTTTTAAAAAGTCTCTTGAGATTTTAAAAATCAGACATAGTAGCACTATTGTTAGATCAAAGGGTATGCACAAATTTAGCCCTTTGGGCAAAGTCAGTCAAACAGTCTGTACCATAGTTGGTAGTTGTCCTTCAGTCTTGAAGAGGACCAAAATAACAGCACTATGTTGGAGTCAATGTATAGTGAATCTGTTTTGTGGCTGATCAGACCAATAAAAGGTCAGAAGGCTCTACCATAGACTGGGCACCCATACAAACATTTGGGATGAAGATGTCCCTAAATTTGTGCTTTTCAGGTTTCTTTGGAGCTACTGCAATTCTATTTTGCTTATAGAGCACAGTGCCTCCTTTAATGCCAATATGCCATGCTGGGCTATTTTGTGCCATTGTCTTCTAATTGATTCTAAAGTTCTTCAGACAAACCTTGGGAATGTCTTTGTATCACTTTTTCTTTTCCATCTTTTGACTGGGGACACACAGCTAGGAAGTGTCTGAGTCACATTTGAACCTGGGATGGTCTGACTCCAGTCCTGGCCCTCTATCCACTGAGCCACCTAGTAGCCCCATTGTGTCAGTTCTTTTGATCTTGGTGTGAGCACTTGCCATGTGTGAGTTCTCTGTAAAATAGTTTTTTTAGGTAAATGCATATTTGGCATTTGAACAATATGGATAGCCCATTGGAGTTGTCCTCTAACATTATTGTTAAGACGAAGAGCTTTGAAAGACCTAAGAACTCTAATTAGCTTGATGACCAACCATGATTCTAAAGGATCCATGATATAACACCTTACCCACCTCTGGATACAAATTGAGAAATATGTATTTTGGATATGGTTAATGAGGGAATTATTTTTTCTTGTCTATGCATATTTGTTACAAGAGTATGGTTTTATTTTCTTTTTTTCCTAACTGGAGGAGGAGCAAGAGGAAGAAAAAATAATTATTTTCATTAAAAAAACAAAATTTAACATAAAAACATAAATTAAAAATATTTTCAAGTCTTATCTGACCTCACAGAAAAATCTTGCTTTGATCATACTGTCTCCTCAAATTAGAATTTTATCTCTATCTTCCCTTTCATAGCAAATTCCTATTAAAAAGTTTTCTGTGAGTCCATAAATATTTATTAAGTTCTTAGGTATTGGGTCTATAAATAGAGTCAAAAAGAGAGAGTCTACCCTCAGGGAGCTTCCTTCTAATGGAGAAAGACAGCACATAAAAAAATGGAAACTCAGGGGTAGAATGGGAATGAGAGTGAGAGAAAAATAGAAGTGTAGCCTGGCTAAATGAGGAGATGGCTGGTCCCAGTGCCCTCCTTTTAAGTGGAGCTTCTGGAAACAGTTATCTTGTGAGAGAGACAGATAGAGAGAGAGAGACAGACAGAGAGTCAGAAAAGCAAAGAAAAGGAGGACTTGCAGAGGGTATTTTTTTAAACCCTTACCTTCCACCTTAGAATCAATTCTATGTATTGGTTCTATTGGTTCCAAAGCAGAAGAGCATTAGGGGCTAGACAATGGGGGTTAATGTGACACCCAGAGTCACACAGTTAGGAAGTGTCTGAGGCCATATTTGAACCTAGGATCTCCTGTCTAGGTTTGGCTCTCAATCCACTGAGCCATCCAGCCCCCCCCCCCCCTCAGGGTATTTATGAAGTATGAATTCCAGGATGATCCTTTAGGATAATTTCTGGGGCATGGTAGAAAAAAAGATGTCTAAGGGTTTTGGTTCTCCTTCCTATCCTCCCATTCCCTTTTCCGTCTTTTGAAGTCTGGTTTCTCTGACTTCATCTTTCAGTTGAAGCTATTCTCTCTAAGGTTACTAATGCTTTCTTGATTGTCAAATCTTAGAGCCTTTTCACAGTCCTCATTCTCTTGACTTCTCTGAAGCATCTGAGGTATTGGCTATGAGCTGCTCCTAGACAATTTCTTCTTCCTGGGGTTTTGTGAAAGGGTTTTCCTTCTCCTTTGGTTTCTTCTCAGACAACTTTGCTGGATCATCCTCCATCTCTCATTGCCTAGGAAACTCTGTCTCCCTCCCTTTCTAAACTCTCCTTTTTGGTGGTTTCATTAGTGTCCATATGTTTGATTATTGTTTCTGTGCAGACTCTCATATCTATGTACTCAGCCTCAAATATTCTCTTGAACTCTAGCCTTGAATCATCAACTCCCTAGGAGGCAGGTGCAACTAGATGCCCCACAGGCATCTCAGATTCAACATGTCCAAACCAGAACTTATCATCTTTTCCTCCAAATCTTTCCATTTTCCCAACTTCCCTATTTTCTATTGAGGGGTTCCTAATCATTTACTATCTTCTAAGTTTGCAACCCTGTGGCCATCCTCGTAACTCTTCCTTTACTTTTCATATCCAATAAATTGGATATTGGATAATGGTCTAAAAACTGGTCTTGCATCTATGCCATTTTCTCTACTTACATGTCTATTGACCCAGTTCAGGTCCTTGTGGTCTACTCTAATATTCTCCAAATTAGTTGCTCTAGAATCCGTTTCTCCCCTTCCTATTTTGTTTTTCACAGAGCTACCAAATTGGTACTTTTAAAGCACATATTTGACCATGTCACTTCCCTACGGTAGAAGCCCTCTGGTGGCTCACTTGCTTCTAAGACAAAATACAAAGTTCTCTGTCATTTAAAGGCTTTCACAGCTTGGCTACAGCCTATGATTCTGGGATAAACAGAGTAGATGGGTGGGTGACAGAGATCAGAGCAGGATTAGTTGGGTGGCAGTCAGTAAAAGTGGCTTGCTATTGGGCCTTGCTGGCCATTGCCTCCTGCCTCTATGCTTTGATTGCCCACTGCCTAAAATGCCATCTCAGCCTCTCCCTCTACTCTCATGTTGAAATCTTAATCATCTTTTTAGTCTCATTTCAGGTTTCACCTCCTCTATAAAGCCCCCATTGACTTCCAGTCCTTCCCCTGAATTCCACAGCATTTTGTTTGTATCACTTATGATCTATTTCATCATTAGCACCACCACCACCACCATCATCATCATCATTAGCAGTAGTAGTGGTAGTGATAATAGTTATAATAGTTTGAATCATCTTAAGTTTGGGGAAGAAACTGTTGCTAACATCATCTTATTTGATCTTGCATAATTAGTTATCTGGTCCAATTCTTATGACATCTTTCAAGGTTGAGCACATAGGAGAACTTTTCTCCATCTCCCTTAATTCTAGTGCAGTGATGGGCTACCTTTTGAGCTTGGTGTGTCAAAATTTGCCAAAAAACCAAGTGTAACTTGGGTGGTGTGTCACTTCAAGAAAAAACGCCATAATTTCATGATATTTATAGTTTAAATAACAAAAATGTATAATTGTAATATACAACTGTATTTGATAAACCAAAATAGGTAAATTAATATAGGTAGAATTGTCATCTATAGTGCACAGAGTGTCTACACTACACTACAGCAAATGTTTCATCCTCGGCACGTGGCCCCATACTTCTCTGTATGTGGCCACGTGTCATCGAAAATGGCTACGTGTGCCAGTGATGACATGCGTGTCATAGATTTGCCATCACTGTTCTAGTGCCTTCCCTCTGCCTATTATCCCCAATTTATCCTGTATGTAAATTGTTTTTTTTTTACATAGTTGTTTGCATATTTTCTCCTCCATTAGACTCTCCTTGCTTCTCTTTGTGTCCCTTGGGATTAACAAAGTGCCTAGCATATAGTTGTTGTTGGTGGTGGTCCTTTGTTTTTGAGGATGACCAGTGACATCATGGGGTGCTGTCTTGACTTGCTCATGACATGGCTTTAAGTGAGGCAGAATTGCACAAAGTCTTCAGCCTTTGATGTCCTAGTCTGTAGAATTCATTTGAATTTCATTCAATACAAAGCACCTACTATGTCTAAGACACTGTGTTCTGGCTATTTTTCTTTTCTTTTCTTTTCTTTTCCTTTTTTTTAAAGACTGGCCCTTTGTTTTAATTTATTTAGGGCACTACCAGGAAAGAAATTTTCCCTCTACCACTGTAGATCAGTACTTGTTTTGTGACTCAGTCTTGGACAGTTTTCAAGGGCCCTGAGAAGGTAAGTGATTTGCCCAGAGTCATTTACCCTTGATGTGGCAGAAGCAGGAATTTGATCCTAAGTCTTCCTTATTGGAAGCCAGCTCTTTCTTCACTATTCAAAGCAGCTTTTGCAGACTTCAGGCATACAAATGTGAAAACCAACACAATCCCTGACCTCAAAGAGCTCATAATTTTAAAAGGGGATGCCATGTGTTGTGTCCTACCTCTGTGGGATAAAGTTGGTAAAGTGGATTGGAGTGAGAGGAAAAAGGCTTATTCAAGATAGTAGTGGGTGACCAAGGGTCAGCAAACCCAGGACATTCATATTAAAGATTCAGTTCCAGGGTTCCAGGATTCCAAGGAGCTATTGCTAACTCAGTCCAGAGGGCAAAGCCGGAAACCCAAGAGACCCAGATTTGAGGGGCTTAGTAGAAAATTGTGATTTGATTTTGGATCAGGGTGTACTTAGAGACATAGAGTAGGGAGGGGAGGCTGGTGCCTCCATAAAAACAATTTGCTTTGTGAGAGAAACCAGCCTGAGGTGGCAGACTGGTTGTTGGTTGTACCTATACCCCCTATTCCCCTTTCCTACAATGGAATTGTTTTTTATTAAAAATTTAAGCATAATACTGGAAGGCATACATAAGAGTATGGCATGCAATTTTCCTGTTCTAATGTCTTCTGATTTGATCAAGCCCTTGCTCATGTTCTATCCAGTTCTGGGCTCAGTGATTTTATCATCTTGAAGAGCTTAATATTAGCTGTCATTTTTCTATCTGTTTAAGGTTTAGGAGGAACCAATCAGCATCTCCACCCCTCACTCCCTGAGAAAGGAAAGGAAGCTGTGGCTTCCCATATTCTGACCAACATAGGGAGCTGCAGATCATAGGACCATAGGTTTAGAAACGGAAGAGACCTTAAAGACTATCTAGTCCAACCCTTTCATTTGGCAAATGAGGAAACTGAAGCTCATTGATGTTAAAGTCATCCACAACACACAGGTAGTAAATATCGGAGCTGGACACAATCCAGTGAAATGTATATGTCCATTTTAAAATTGTGTTCAGTATAAAATTTTTAGTGGCCAAAATATAGAGAGAAACAGCATTAGTTCATTGGCCAAAATACATCTTCAAAGCAATCAGGATTTGCTGTTCTATTGAAAAAACTTCAGGTAACTTAAATTTTTAAAATGAAAAAATTATATAAACTAGTTGGTGCAGTGGAGTGCCTGGAGTCAGAAAGACTCATCTTCCTGAGTTCAAATCTGGCCTCAAACAACTTACTAGCTGTGTGACCCTGCTAGCCTCTGTTTCCTCTTCTATAAAATAAGCTTAGAAAAGGAAATGGCAAACTTCTCCAGTATCTTTTCCAAGAAAACCTCAAGGAGTCACAAAGAACCAGACACGACTGAGAAATGACTAAACAACAACAAAAGCACACATACCTATTGGAACTGTGGTCTCCCTGAGGTGAGAACCCACTCACCTCATTCACAAGTGTCTTGTGGATACTTTTTTGTTCTTATATATGTTTGCCACAGGGAGTCCACCCAATGTTCTGGGGACCTCACTTGCTTTCTTTCATTATTAGGCAGATACCCATGTAGGAAGCGGACAGTTCCTTGCTCTCACCACCTTTTCCACTTATACATTTCCTTGTTCAGTGACATACTTTATACTACTTCTTTTTTACAATTCTTTATGTTGCTCACACCCATCCATCTATCTCTCCATTACCCTCGAGTGATCTTAATTTAAATTCTTTGGAGACTACAGTCCTTTATACCATACAATCATTCAATAAGAGGTTAATTAACAAGATTTGGTAGTGGGAATTCCTCAAAGTTGAGGGCTCCATCCAGATGTGTTTCCAACCCTCTGGACTTTACCATCATGGCTCAGCTACCTTCTTACCACAGAACTTCTTTCAGCATCTGGGACATTATGCTTGAGCATCCCTCTGCCATGCCAACTTACTTTTCCCATTGATAAATTCCTTCCAAAGCTTCCATTTTCGAGACAAGCTAATGTTGACCATGTTTCGTTCCCCTCCTGACTATGCTTCTGACTCTATGGACAACAACATGTGCCTACTTTCTCTTCTCTCCACCCACCACTTCAGCTCATTTTTATGTGTTGTCTTCTCCTATTAGAATGTAAACTTCTTGAGGTCAGGGGATATTTTTTCTTGTATTTGTATCCCCAGCAATTAGCTTAATGCTTGGCACTTAGTAAGGATTTAATAAATGCTTGTCACCTGCTTACTTTAGCCACCTTCTTTTTTTGCTTTCTCTTCCTTAGGAGTTTCATTCATTCCTACAACTTCAACAATTGTCTTTATGAAAATGGCCTTCTAAATCTCTTATCTCCAATTCAAATCTCCTTTCTATGTCCAAGCTAATTGCCTCCCACTGTCTACAGGCTATCTATCTAAAGTTAGATGTGCCATGGACACCTCAAAATTCACATGGGTAGAACTGAGGACCTACCTTTGACTTTGTTCCTCCTTTTGATTTCACTAGCTTGATCTGTGGAACCCAAGTTTCCAGTTCCTAACTTTGGAACTAACTTTGACTCTTTCCTCTCTTATCTCTATCTAGCCCATCCTGTCAAATCTACTTTCTTACCATCTCTCATATCTGTTCTCTCCACTGTTACCACTCTAGTAATACACATAATTACTTCTTGCCTAGACTTTTTTTAAACTCTTACTTTCTGTCTTAGTAACAATTCTAAGACAGAGGGTTGATGGCGAGGCAAATGAGGTTAAATGACTTGCCCAGGATCACACAGCTAGGAAGTGTCTGAGGCTACATTTGGACCCAGATCTCCCTAACTTCAGTCCTGGAACTCTATGCACTATGCCACGTAGTTGCCCCTTGCCTAGACTTTCAATAGTTTTTTCTCTAGCTCCAACCCATCCTTTATGCCATTGATAGGACAATTTTCCTTATGCATACATCTGCTCAAAACGTTATTTCTCTGCCCATGAATTTTCAGTGGCTCTCAATTACCTATAAAATAAAGTCCAAACTATTTTAGCTGGTCTTCAAGGTACTCTTTGACTGGCATTACCTTTCCTTTTTGCCATATGCCATGTTATTTCTTCTAAGCAATTTGTGCTACAACCAAGTAGGGCTAAATGAGATAATATTTGTAATGTGCTTAGCACAGTGGCTGGCACATTGTAAACATGTAACAATTGCCTGTTCTCTTACTTCTGCTCCTCCATTTCCCCATCTTCTTGTCTTTGCTCATGCAATTCCTTATGTCTACAATTTCTCCCTTTCCCTCTTCACCTACTCAATGTTGAAAGCCCAACTCAAACACCACTTCCTCCATGAAGCCCTCCCTGATCTCTCATTAATAACTATTTTCCTTCTGAGCCCTTAAAAATGGGCTTTGTTTTGTACCTCTCTTTTGCATTTATCCCATTTTCTGATTCATTAGGTTTCTGTATGGAGTAGAAACTGAAGTGCAGGAAAATTGCCATATGCAGGGGCTTTGCGTGTTTGTGTTTTATCCCTCCTTTTATAAAAAAATGGAGATGAAAGTCTATGTGCTTTGCATACTATATTATCTTCCCCAACGAAAGTTTCATTGAATGTTAGTGACCCATTGAAGGGACCGCTTATGGTATTGCTCTTTGACCATCTCTATCCTTCTGGAACTATTTTTGACTTCCCCTGGCTCTGATAGGTGAGCCTTTTGCCTTATCTAGTTGAGAATCAGGCCACTACAACACTCCTGAAGTCTTCTTTCCCTTTCTCTCCTTTTTAGAACCCCTTTATGTATTTTCCTCACCCACTGGAATGTAAGTTCTTTGAGGGCAGAGACTGTTTCATGCTTTTTAATATGTTTCTAGCTCTTACCCCTGTACCTGATACACTTTATAAATGTTTATCTGTCTTTCCACCTCTCTCCCTCTCTTTCTCCCTCTTTCTCTTTTCTTCTCTCTCATCTATCATCAATTTGTATGTCTATGCCACTCTTAATTTTGTGCCTCTCCAGTGTCTAGTAAAATATTCTTTGTGTAATAGACACTCAATAAATAGCTTTTAAATTGAAAATTGAATTGCATTGCTTGTTATCAATTGATGCTTAACTACATTTTGACTCTGTCTCAAACCCAGAGCTTTTAGGGAGTGAAAAGCAGTCCTGGGTTTCTTGCCTATCCTTGGCTTCCAAAGATCAGATGATTTTTGTACTTTCTTGTAAATTTCTGGTCTTCATTTTATGGTCACTTCACCTCTGATCTGTTCTGGGTCTCATGAATTACTTATAGAGCTCTACCTTAGAAGTCCTTGGGCTACTTTTCTCTGCTGAATGCCTTATGAAAAAGAGATACCTTTATTGCATTTCCCTTGGTCAGTTAATTAAGTCTGAAGTGGCACCCTCTCTTTATGGATAGAGGACAGAAGGGCTCTGCTTGGGTTTTGGATCCTTGATTCTTTCTTTCACTCTCTGCTGTAGCTTCACCTCCGTGAACTATACCTTGGGGCACTGAAAGAACTCTGATAGGATTTCTGAACTTCTGTCTGCTATCTGAAAAATTATGGAGAAGAGGAATGATATTATCTAACTGAAATGGGCACATTTCCTAATTTTCTAAAGGGGGAATGAAGTGGATTCCTCAGATCTCTTTGGTTGGCATTTAAAACTCTTCATAATTTGGCTCCAACCAATTTTCCCAGACTGCTTTCTTGTGATTTCTCTCATGTGCTCTACATTCTAGCTGAACTATATGATCTAGTGGGAAAAATTCTATACGTGAAATCAAAAGAACCAGGTTTAAATCTCAACTCTTTTACTAACTGTGTGGTCTCACCAAGGATGTACCACAGCCAGTTCATCTTGGCTTACAAGATCAATTTTTAGTGTAAGTGTTTATGCCTTGGAAATGGGCAGATGTGACAAATTAGGGCTTGACTTATTTTGTTGATTTAGACAATCAACAAAATGCAGTCAAGACTTAAGAAAGCAATGGAGAAAGTGTTAATGGTCCTGATTAGACTTAAAAGTGTCCTTTTCAAGAGCTGATTGTTAAACATTTGCCAGCCTCCCTGTGTTTGTTAGCCAAAGTTATTTAATCTATCTGGGCCTCTGTAAAATAGCATTATTGGACTTGATTTCTATAGTCTCAGCTTTAGATAAATGATTCTGTGAAAGTCTGAATCTGACCTACTTATTGTTCCCATAAACAACTGTTATGTGTTTTAACTATCAAATTCCTGGAACAGTTTAGGATAGTATTTGTCAAGGCACACTTATGAGTCTTCCATGTTTTTTAAGCATTTCTTTTTGTACTAGAGAGGACTCATCCTCTACTTGATCTCTTTTGTTTATGACAGTCAGTCAAGAGTTAATATGTATTCATTATGTTCCATGTTGTGCTAAGGATACAAACATATGGATATACAAATATGGAAATATGTGTGTATTTACAAATACAGTTTTATATATGATATATTTATATATACTTAATATTATATTTATGTAAACTCTTCCTGTCCTTATGCCAATGCCCATTCTTAGTGGCAAGTTGGATCCCTAGAGTAAGATTAAATTTCATTATTATCTCCCCCTCAGGAGTATTCCTGGGGATATTCTTTCTAGAACTATCAGCTTGAAACTTCATTCTAGTGCTTCTTCCCCAATATCAATCATTAGTGTCAGTTAATATCTCCTCAATATCACCAACAAATTCAATAGCCACCTTAGAGGATAGGGGTTCAGTCTTACTGAGATAGAGTATAAAGGGTTGAGAATATGTTGGCCATTGTGGAATGAATCCAGGCAGAGAATCATTGATTAGAGAGAGGTCCATTCAGGGGAAATTGATGAATAGAATGTTCAAGGTCCTTCTATGAGTGCCAGGATAAAGCCAAAGAGAGAAACATGGAGGTGAGTGGTGAGTTCTGGCTAAAGAAATCTCTGGAGATAAAGATGGAAGCCAGGACATGAATGGCAAAGTCTAGTATTGGGATGTGCCATCTGGATGGGACTGGATAAATCTTTGGGACTAAATGCCTTCCTAGAAAAGATCCTTTTAATTCCATTAGGGGAATAACCTAGATGTAAAATATTCCTACATTTTAAGAGGTTTTCTCTAAGGATCTAGGGAATTATAGGAGAGCTTGTTTTCCCTCTTTGGGGCCAGGAATTAATGTAGAAATAAACAATGGTTAGAATGTAGAAATAATGTAGAAAATGGAATTAATGTAGAAATAAACAATGGTAAAGTAGAAAAATAAAATAATGTGTTTTTTAAAAGAACTAAGCCAAGTCTTTATGATTCCAGAGGTGGGTTGCCTCTGGGGAAGAGGTCATACTCACCTTGGACAGTGGGGTTTACATTTGAATCCTTAGGACCCAGTCCAGTGTCTGGCTCAAAGTAGAGACTTAATAAATGCTTCTTGGTTGATTGATTGTGCACACTATGTTTTCCTCTGATAGAATGTAAGCTCTTTGGGGACAAGGACTATTTCATCTTTGCCTTTATATATTCAGCACTTAGGACAGTGCCTGGCGCATCAATACTATTGACAGGCACAATGTTCTCTTCAAGCTTGGTTTCTGTACCCTGATTATCTGAATTCTGCTAGGGTCTGATGCTGCCTTCGGAGCTCAGCTCAACAAGATAGGGTGGAGATGTCTGGGATAAGAGGAACAGGAAACAGAAAGAGAGCTAGTAGAAAGACAATTAACAAACATTTATTAAGTGACTACTATGAGCCAAATATCCCGCTAAGTACTCGAGAGGCAAAGAAAGGCAAAAGATAGTCCCTTGTCTCAAGGAGCTCATAGTCTAATGGGTGAGACAATATGTCAACAACTAAGTACAAACAAGCTATAGATGGGTGTTATAGGGGACTTAGATAAATTGGAGATAATCAATAGAGGGAAGGCACTAGCATTAAGGAGGATCAGGAAAGATTTCTCATAGAAGATGAGATTTTAACTGGGATTTAAAGGAAGCCAGGTAAGTCAGGAGGCAGAGATGAGGTGGGAGAACATTTCAAGCATGGGGAATAGCCAGTGGAGAAAAAAAAATTATGCAACCAAAGAGATGGCAGACAAGCAACAAGAGGATTATCTTGGGAATGGTTGAATTGAGTGCGACTAGGGACAGCAAGAAATGGGGGCAGCTGGGTGGCTCAGTGGATTGAGAGCCAGGCCTAGAGACTGGAGGTCCTAGGTTCAAGTCCGGCCTCAGACACTTTCAGCTGTGTGACCTTGGGCAAGTCACTTGACCCCTATTGCCCACCCTTACCACTCCTGGGCCAAGGACGGTCCCTAGCCCGGATGAAAAAAAGGAGGAGGGTTGGGCGTGGGGCTAGCAACCCCACCCTGTAAAAACTACATCTGCTAAAGAAACTGCAACCTAAAGTAGGGGCAGCTGGGCTAGCTCAGTGGATTGAGAGCCAGGCCTAGAGACGAAAGGTCCTAGGTTCAAATCCGGGCTCAGACACTTCCCAGCTGGGTGACCCTGAGCGACTGTGTGACCCATTGCCTACTGGTTGTGGCCCTATGCTCCTAGAATGGAGTCCCAGGATAAAAAAAAAAAAAGGGACAGCAAGGTGGCACAGTGGATAAAGTTCTGGGGTTGGAGTTGGGAAGACTCCTCTTTCTGAGAACAAATGTGGCCTCAGACATCTACTAGTTGTATGATTCTAGGCAAGTCCCTTTACCCTATTTGCCTCAGTTTCCTCACCTGTAAAATGTATTGAGGTAGGAAATGGCAAACCACTCCAGTATCTTTGCCAAAAAAGCCCCAAATGGGGTCATAAAGAGTTGGACATGACTGAAATGTCTCAACAAGAACAAATGGGAAAGAATACTTCAATGGAAAAAGTCCTGGAAGTGGAATCCTAAGACTTGGGTTTGAATCCAGGACCTGCTGCTTACAAATTGTGTGACCATCTCTCATGTCCCTCCTTTGAGTCTCAGTTTCATCTTCTGTGAAACCGAGAGTTTGACTTGGCAGTATCTAATTTAATATCATATAAGGAAGTAAACCACATTCTGAATTCTGGACTATCTTTGATCTGCCCTCAAGGCTCAGCTGAACTGAACTAAAGATGTATTTATTTTTTTCTATTTGTATATTTATTTTTTATTTTTATTGTCATGCAAAACATGACTTCTGTGTTGGTCATTGTTGTAGGTGCACACTCATGCATAACCAAAATCCTAAAATAAAACCAAAAATACATTGATATGAAAGATGACTCCAACAGTTCTTTCTCTGGAGGTGAATAACATTCCCCGACATAAATCTTTCAGGATAAAGATGCACTTATTAAGCTCCTACTCTGCGTAAAGGCAGAGAATCAACCTGGTCTAGTGAATAGAAGTCTTGCCTTGCAATCAGGAAGCCTTGGATTCAAGTGGCAGAGTTTATAGAGTATTGGATGTGGAGTCAGGAAGACCTGAGTTCAAGTTCAACCTCTTACTCTTACTAGTTGCATGATCTTGGGAAAATTTGTTTGTCCTAGTCTCCTCATCTGTAAGACAGGGATAATTACAGTACCTAGCTTACAGGGTTGTTGTGAGGATCAAATAAGATAATTTTATAGCATAGTGCTATATAAATGTTGTTTGTTTCAGTCATGTTTGACTCTTTACAACCCCATTTGGAGTTTTCTTGGCAAAGATAATAGAGTGGTTTGCATTTCCTTCTTTAGCTCATTTTGAAGATAAGGAAACTGAGGTAAACAGGGTGAAGTGACTTGTCCAGGATCACACAGCTAGTGCTTAAGGCTGAATTTGAACTCGGGTCTCCCCAATTCCAGACCTGGTGTTCTATCCATTGTTCTACCTACCCATATAAATGTTAGTCATTACTACTGTTTTGACTCTGACACATACCAACTGTGTAATTATGGTCAAGCCACTTAACTTCTCAGAGCCCCTAGATCCATAGTGGCAGACCTGTGACACACGTGCCAGAGGGGGCACTTACAGAGTTCGTTACTAGAGAGCCAGAGGGAAATGGGGTGGGCTGCTCCCCCTCCCTCTTCACACACACCTGAAGACATTTCTCACATCACCTGCCCCTCTAAAAGGTTCATCATCACTGCTCTAGGTGATCTTCTAGAATAGGTATCAAACATGTAGCATGAAGTCTACAACATTCCTCAATGCAGTGGATCCGTTTAAAGTGTAATTGGAGAACATTTAACAAAACATTACAATAAACCATAGATAATATCACATTTTAAAACGAAGGTCCACATGCAACCTGCAAAGATCCTCATGTATGGATTGTTGTGCCCCATTTCTACTTGAGTTTGACCCCACTGGTCTAGATTGTGAGTTATAGATGGGTTGACCATAGATTTTTTTTAAGCCCTTACCTTCCGTCTTGGAGTCAATACTGTGTATTGGCTCCAAGGCAGAAGAGTGGTAAGGGTAGGCAATGGGGGTCAAGTGACTTGCCCAGGGTCACACAGCTGGGAAGTGTCTGAGGCCGGATTTGAACCTAGGACCTCCCGTCTCTAGGGCTGGCTCTCAATCCACTGAGCTACCCAGCTACCCCCTGACCACAGATTTTGATGAAAGGAGTTTCCATCCTCGGAGTTCACTCTCAAATTAATTGCAGGTCTACTTTTTTTTCTTTTTGATGTTTAAGAGACTATATTAGGCCCTGGAGGCAGCAAGTAGGAACCAGGAGAAAGAGAGAGATGGGACTTTTAAGTTTATAGGTTTTAAGAAATAAAATTCTTTGAAAGTAAACATTTTGTGGCTAGTAGCACAAGACCCAATGGCAGTGCAATGGATAGATAATCCTGGAACTCAAATCTCAGTTTTCATACTGAACATCTGTCTGACTTTGAATTCCCTGAGGCCAGCCTTCACATGTCTAACCCTTCTTCTCTGGAAGAATGCATGTGAAGATGTATAGGAAACAGGACCCTAGGTCCAATTTTAAGAATACTTGGGCCTGCTCAGTCTTAGGGCATTTAGACTCTATGTCCTCTACCCCATCAGCAGCTCTTGTTTGACATGATAGATTTTTGAAGCTGAAAAGGGACTTAGACATTTAGTGCAATCACCTTATTTTGCTGATAGGGAAACTGAGGCCAAAAGAGGTGACTTTGATTTCCTCCAGAAAGGAAAGGAGAGGGAGAGAGGCTAGGGAAGATAGAGAGGTAGAAGAAAGGGGAAAAAAGAGAGAAACGAAGAGAAGGGGACGGTAATGGTGGAGGGGAGTAATAAAAGACCGACAGATTCAGGTAGGGAATGGTAGAAGACAGACAGACAGACTTATGGCCTATTTTCCTTAGTCACGTCATCACTGGAAAAGGGTGTTATAAGAAAGACAGGACATGAGAGAAACAGAAGATATTCTCAGTAAGGTCTTTCAACTCCAGTGCCCACTCTGAGGTTCCAGCGATCAACCATTACTGTAATTGTATTTCGTTTTGATTAAACAAATTAGAGGAATTGACAGGCTAATAAGGAGGCTACTCTAGCTCTTGGCTTATGGCCAATACATTAAGTAGGAAGGTGGGGTTCAGGTGTGGGGGTGAGGGCATGTAGGGTTTTGGGACAGAGAGACCCTGGGAAAAGATGCTGATTTTCTTCCTAATCCTCCACCCCATCCCCAGCAGTAGTGTGCTACTTTACTTGTCCTGCTCCCAGGCAAAGCAAAGTCCACTTCTGAGTTTACATCTTAGATCTCTTGTGTGACCCTGGACAAGTCACCTTATAGAGCACTTTGGGCTCATAAAACTTTTCATAGACATTGCTCCAGGTGAATGTTATAATAATCACATGATGTTGGCTGGGAGCTTATAATTTTAATTTTACAGATAAGAAAAATGAAATCCAGAGATGGGAAATGACCTACTCAAAGTCTCATAACTAGAAAGTGGGCAAAGACCAGCATCAAACCTAAATCTTCTGACTCCAAGTCTATGCTATTCCCTGCCCACCACCAATCTTGCAGCCTCAAATTCTCTGTGCTTCAACAATATCACCTTTAAAATGGGAAAAAAATATGACTTACCTATCTTTACCTTAGAGCAGTGGTTTCCAAACTTTTTTGGCCTACCTCCCCCTTTCCAGAAAAAATATTACTTAGCCCCCTGGAAATTAATTTTTTAAAATTTTAATAGCAATTAATAGGAAAGATAAATGCACCCGTGGCCATCACTGCTCTCCTGGATCACTGCAGCACCCACCAGGGGGTGGTGGTGCCCACTTTGGGAATCACTGCCTTAGAAGGAGGCCATGAGTATCGAATGTAAGTACATATCAAAGCACTTTGGATTGGGAGGGAAAAGTATTTATTAAGCACTTAGCAAGAGTGCTAGAGATACAAATAAAAAAGTGAAAAAAAAGCCTAAAACGAATATGTTTAATATCACTTTATAGGTTTGTGGTTGGAAGGCTGATATTCATAAGAGTTTTTTCTCCTTGGTACTGGGCCTGTACTTTGGGGAGGCCACCACTGGATAGACATTATTTCCTAGATTAAGGCTTGGTTACTAGAATTCTTGGAAGAATAAATGACTGAAGTCAATCGATTGATGTTTTAAAAAACAAATAGTTTATTAATATAACTTAGCAAAAACAATATATCTTAAATAAATTTTCAAATGGTCTAGAACATTTGAACAGATTATATAATTTAGAGAAAGAGTTAAAGGATTACAAATATTAAATATGATTAGACAATTCCACATTGATCTTCAGCTACTTCCAATCACTTCTTGAGGAAAAGCATTATGATTATTACAGACTCAATGGAAGAATTTGGAGGGATACAGTGGTATTTATTCACTCCTCCTTGGTGTCTCCACTCCTTCCCTTAGGAAGGAGGTAGGGGGAAAAGGAAGAGCTACAGCTAAAAATAGGAATCCATGAAGGGAAACATGTATATTTGTGTGTGGTGTCTCAGGAGTCTTAGCCCATTTTATTGTAGAAAATTTAAACTTCGAAATCTCTTCCTTGGGATGATCCAAATTGACTCATCTCCAGGCCTAAACAGAAAAGGTTTTCTGAATCACCTTTCCTTTTTGGGGAAGGATTAAGTGGGTTTCATAGTACTGAGTTTCTGCAAATTTTAATAACTGTATTTGCAGCAAAAACAATTATAGGAATTTCCCTTCCTATTCCTACTTCCAGCCTAGTTCCATCAGCCCTAATTGAGGAAAGCAACCCTTGTGGAGAAGTGTCCCCTAGCCCTCTGATTACTACCACTACTAAGTGCTGACTATTATTGAAAGGGCAGGCAAGTTAGCTTAGCTGAAGTAGCAAGCAAGGTATCCTGAAGGAGAGGTAGAAGGGAGGCCAAACTACCCTGTCCACCCTCTCTCACCCACCAACTCTTAGAGTCTGATAATGATAGGCCAGGACCCTGAGCCCAACAGCTCGAGGAATA
Organism: Gracilinanus agilis; assembly: GCF_016433145.1. Taxonomy (NCBI): domain Eukaryota; kingdom Metazoa; phylum Chordata; class Mammalia; order Didelphimorphia; family Didelphidae; genus Gracilinanus; species Gracilinanus agilis. Next base: position 260,742,336 of record NC_058133.1, on the reverse strand, counting down.
TCAATATATCCCCACCCCTAAACCCCCAGTGTATCCTTAGCACTAGCTCAGCTCTTTAGGCATCACTTAAGGGAATAACTCCTGTGAAGACAAGGTCCACTCTCCATGCCACCACCAACTGTTGACCAGCATCCACCAAGAGGCAAGAACCCTGGAAATAGTAGCCTCCCTTAGATTTTTAGTCCTGCTTCTAGGATGGCCCCTGTAGCAACAAGGAATCAACCCTTAAGAAGATTTAACCTGGTAACTGCTTCTGCAAGTTGTTGGAAAAGAAAGCTCTCCCCACCAAAATCCTTGGCATTGTCAAATGGTTCAATATAAACAACAGATACAGTTTTATCAGTGGAAATGAGACTAAAGAAGATACATTACCAGCTGCTCTGCTGCTGTAGTCTAAGGACCATGACACCTTTCCATCTTGACTAGCAAGTAAAATCTACTATATGTTGTGTCTTCCTGTTAGAGAGGAAACACTTTGAGAGCAGAAACTTCCTGGCACAGAGCTTTTCACTTATTAAGCACATAAATGCTTTTTATTCCATCCATCTATCCATCTATCCATCCATTCATTCATCCATCCATCCATCCACCTTTTTAGTATAAAAATATACTTCCAGCTAAGTAACTTAAGTTACCTTCTCAATCCTCTGTGAGCAAAATCCTGCCCTCCCACTCTCTTGAATCTTTCATTGACTCATGACAAATTAAAAAATGAAAAAAAGAATTATGCTCTTATGAGCAGTTATGCAATTGGTCTAAGTGAAATTCTTAATTTTGTCATTTCATTAATGTTTTCCTTGGCATCTGTCTTCCAATCAAGTTCACATCTCTCCCGTTCATTAGATAACTTGAAATTCTGAATAATAATAGCAACTCACATTTTATAGTGTTTTAATATTTACAACATATTTTCCTCACAATAACCCCAAGAAGTATTACTATCCTATTTTACAGATGAAGGTTCCAGGAGAAAAAGTGATTTTGTCTATGGTTACCCATCTAATAAGCTTCTGTGGCATCTTTTTAAGACTGGTTTTCCCTATCTTTCCCAGGCTAGAAGCACAGAAGCCATTCAAAGGCCCATCCCCATAGCTGATCAGCATGGAAACTCTGACCCATTTCATTTCCTTCTTTCCTCAGGCAGCCTACGGCCCTCTACTCCTAGAGGCTCACCATATTGGTATTAAATTTAGTGCAGACACCTACTTGGTTCACTTTAGCCATTCTGCAACAGAGAACCCCTGAACTCAAGTGGGGAGAACCAGCCTCAGCCTCCCTAGTTCCAAGAAGAGAAGCTATACCACCAAGCTATATAGAGGTGCCACTAATTTGAGTCCAGGTCTGCTGACACTCAGCCTAGCCATCTTTCTACTAACCAGAGTGAGGTATTACTAGATTTACTTTTGCTAATAAAAATAACTACAGAACCTTCTGGAGACAAAGCCTCAATTCAAAGGAATGATTCTAATTATGGGAATTTGAGGCCTTGTAGCAGTCTTATAGGGAGTACTTTTTGGCAGGCATCGGGGAAAAGAAAAGTGGAAAGCATTGTGCCTTCTTATAAAAGAATTTAATCTCTCTGGCCCTCAGTTTCCTCTTTTGAAAAAACGAGAAGGATGAATTAAATGGCTTTGGGCTTCTTTCAATGATCACACTGTACAGTAGATAGAGTGCTGGGTCTGGAGTCAGGAGGACTTCTCTTCTTGGGTTCAAATCCAACTTCAGATCCTTACTAGTTGTGTGACTGGGCAAGTCACTTAACCCGATTGGTCTCAGTTTCCTCATTTATAAAAAGAGCTGGAGAAGGAAATGGAAAATTGTTCTATTATCTTTGCCAAGGAAACCCCCTAAAGGCACCACAAAGAGTCAGACATAACTAGAATGGCTGAACAACAACAAAATTTTTTGAAATTACACTCCCCTCTACTAGCTTTATGATCCTAGACTGCTTCCCAAAGAGCTCTCCCTGTTCCCCCTTCATTATTCCCATCCACTTGTAGAATCTGTCTGTCCCTGGTACCATCAGGAAGGCTGAGACGATGCCCCTCAGTGGGACAGGCTCCTTCCTCTCCCCATCTTCATCTTTCTCCTAAGTGAGGGAGGCGGGAGCAGAGGGAAGGTTGACAGTGTCTTTAGGTTTACAGCCCCAGAAGCTGGGGGAGCGGGGAGGGGATTAATTAGAGGTCAAGAGGCGAGTGCTGCTGCCAGGAGGAGGATTGATTGAAGCTTTTCAGCAGAGCAGGGGGAAAAATCAATTCTGTGTCCCCAGGCACTGAGTGTGTTTACTATATTCAGAAACTCCCATTAAAAAGTAGATGGCAATTACTGTTGGGCAGCCACCCCTCCTTTCCCCCTTTCCTCTGGCTGGAACTTACTTTTTTATTTTTCCAGGGCTAAATAGAACTTCTCACCCTGGTTTGGGGAACTCACAAACCCAAGGGACTTTGGGCAGACAGGACAGAGCTAATAGGTAACACTAGACCTAGACCAGACTGTTAAGTTTGTGGATATTGGCATTCAGCTCACCTCTTCTAGCCTTGGATGCTTTTGGCTCTGTCCTAGGCCTCCTAATGTGCCTCTCCTCTTATCTCTTATGGATTGTCATCTCCCATCTGCTTCCTGTCTCTCACTTTCCCTGGATCCCTCTCCCTTAGTAATTATCAAATTCCAGAATCTCATAGTTAGATAGGACTTCAGAGTCTATCTAGTTCCAGCTAACCTGATTGAGAATGCCCTCCACAGCATTCTTGGCATAAGGTCACTTTTAGAGAGGATTAATTATTATTAAATTGTTTCTTATATGCAATGTAATTTGCCCATTTTCAGTTTTACCCATGGCTCCTAGTGCTGCCTGCTGGGGACAAGCAGGATGAGTCTAATTTCTGCCCCTTGATAACCCTTCAACTATTTAACGACAGACATCATACCCTCCTATCAAACTATCAGTTTTTCTTTCTCTCCTTCAGTTTTTTTTTTTAAACCCTTGTACTTCGGTGTATTGTCTCATAGGTGGAAGATTGGTAAGGGTGGGCAATGGGGGTCAAGTGACTTGCCCAGGGTCACACAGCTGGGAAGTGGCTGAGGCCGGGTTTGAACCTAGGACCTCCTGTCTCTAGGCCTGACTCTCACTCCACTGAGCTACCCAGCTGCCCTTCTCCTTCAGTTTTAATACCCCTCTCAGTCTCTTCCTTTGGCCGATCCTTATATGATATAGTCTTTCGCCATCTCACCACCCCAATTGCCCTCCTTTGGATATTCTCCAATGGGTCAATATCCTTCCTACAATGTGGCTCCCTGAACTCCACAGCTCTCCAGATGGCATCAGATCGAGGCAGAGGACAGTCAGGTTATAATCTTCCGACTGCTGGGGCTCTTTAAGGTGGCCTGTGGTCTTTAGCTTTTAAAAAAAGTAATTAAAATTAATTTAATTAATTAAAAAGTTATTTATTATCTGGGACACTTACTACTCAATCTGGCTTTCTTTTATCCTTCCTTCCTAGAATCAATACTATGTATCGGTTCCAAAGCAGATGACTGGTAAGATCTATACCAGTGGTTCCCAAACTTTTTTGGCCTGCTGCCCCCTTTCCAGAAAACATATTACTTAGCCCCCAGGAAATTAATTTTTTAAAAAATTTAATAGCAATTAATAGGAAAGATAAATGCACCTGTGGCCATCACCGCCCTCCCTGGATCGCTGCAGCACCCACCAGGGGGTGGTGGCTCCCACTTTTGGAATCACTGGTTTAGGCAATGGGGGTCAAGTGACTTGCCCAGGGTAACATAGCTAGGAAGCGTCTGAGGTCAGATTGGAATCCAGGACCTCCCGTCTCTAGGCCTGGTGTTCAATCTACTAAGTCACCTAACTGCTCCCAATCTGGCTTTCTTTTAGTGATCTTTCCATTGCCATTGTTGTAGTAACTCACACAGACTTTTGGATTTTTTATCACATGATTCATTCCCACTGAGTGTGCAGTTCATTACCATTTGCAAATGAACTGCTGCTTCCTTCCTGTGAAGTGAGATTTTTGAACCCAATTGCATTCGTATGACTACCTCTATTCCTCTGCCGGCACTTAAGCATGTGGGGAGATGGTGTGTCAGTGTGTTAATTATCCAGAAAGTCAGTTTAACGAAGTGAGTGCAATATCTGAATTAGCCAACAGATGACATTCTATTTGGGCTATCAGCCTCTGCCTCATCAGTTACTTTCTAATGCATGATGGAAGGACTAGCAGTGGGGTCTGTGGGTGGGAAGAGGGAGAATCTAGGTCTTTATAGGCTAAGGGTAGCCTCGCAGTACCTCCGTTGGCCTCTAAGAAAGTACTCAGCATACAAATACCTAGGGTGCTCCTGCAGCAATAATTCTCCTGGCACTGAAACAGCTTTGGATAATTCTTAGTGGGTTGGGTTCCAATTTGGTCTAGAGAATTAAATGGAATAATGGTCAAAATAGTAAAATATTAAATCTCTTTGTAGTTGACTTTGAACCCCAAATCCCATAGGAGTTGTCCACTCTTTCAGATAACTTTCTACTGCCTTCATAGGTTCGGAGTCTTGGAATTCTGTGATTACAATAGTTAGTGGTTCATAGAATAAAGAGAAAAGTAAGACAAATCAAATAGCCTTATAGGAGACAGTGGCCATCAATGATCTCCATTCATAGTCCTTCTTCCAGATCCCTCTTCTCTAACGCCAGATCTGTGGGTATAGGTGAGGTAATTCTATTCATATGCTTCCTCATCTCCTGAAAATATTTTCTTCAAGAAAAGGTTCAGAAAATTTTGAACATGTTCAACACCAAACAAGATCACCCAAACTGAAATTTCCTTAATCTTAACAAGAAATAAATGATTACGGACAGAGAAAACTCATTTCTTAATTCTCTCTCCACATAGTGTCAAAGTATCAACTAAATAGAACAAAACCCCAAATCAACATTAAATTCAAAGAAAGGATGAAGATGGGAAGAGAACAATATAAAATATCTCTAACCTGACCTATTCACACAAGCTAACAAAATGGGAAATGGGTAAACTTGTCTTAATCTATTGGATTGACTTTATTACCATTTCTTTCAGAAATTTGAATTTAAACCCTTCTTCGTAACAAAGAGGACAAAGGGCCTCCAATCCACCTTAGGCAATGAATACTTCACTCCTTAATAAGCAAAGACACATCTCAGTCAAGGGAAATATTGAATCACAGTACCAGGACATTTGTACAATATTACATAAGGATAGAGCAAGATTACCAAAACTTTGACTTCACAAAATGGCCAAAATATATCAAATGGGAAAATGAGTCTGTATAAAGCTTGGTATGAGACCTAACTAAGCCAAACAGATGAAAGCAGCTATAGACAAAACTGGAAGGACAACAAATAGACACAAAATGGAACAGATTTATCAGCCTTTCTAGAAAAATTTCTCATTATCTATGATAGTAGAACTCTTACTAATTAGAAAGTAGAAAGGGCCCTTAAGGAGATAAGTGATTGGACCACACCAAGTACAAGTAAAAGACATCTGTGCTGCAGTGACATAATTTTTTAAGTACTAAGGGGGTAATTTTCCAAATACCTGGAAGAGAAGATGTCAAATGGTTGGAAAAAAGTCACAGATGGCATCATTATCCAAAAAAAAGGTAATTAAGAGGACATCAGCATCTACCTCCCCATATGTCTGCTTTTTCATCTCTATAAAATCCTTATGAAAATGGTCTTTACATGTGTCAAGGGTATCGTTGATGAAAATAGGTAAAGGGACCAGACAGACTTTCATGAACAATTTTATATAGTAAACTACATTTTCACAGTCCCACAACTGGATCAAAGATGTTAGAGTTTATTTTTTTATTGTTTGTTATTTATAGTTGTTCATTTTACTTTTTGTTTGTTTAGTTCATCAGTCTTTGTTAGTTTGTATTTATTGTTAGTTAGTTACAAAAACAAGCAAACAAAAATTGGACTTAGTAATTTCCTTCTCTGTACAATGAGGATATTGTATGTATTGGAGATGACCTCTAAAGTTCTTGTTAGCTCTCTGTCTGCAATCCTGTGGTAGAGAAAAAAAGCATTTCAAAGGGGACTCCTTCAAAGAAGCTCTTGTGTATATATCATAACTATACACGACTCTTTTATGAATAAAACTAGGGAGGTAACTTTGTTCAGTAATTTTCTGATCATCATCATATAGCAATGCATAGAATAGGTTGATGTCCACTAGCCAACAGTATTTGCTCTGGTCTAACAGAGTTCATATAGAAAAGGGATCGATTTCCTATAGATAGTGAAGTGGGTAGAGAAAAATCCTCACTAATATTTCTCAAGATACTATTGCTGATGCAATTAGCTTTATTACCAAAAGTATTTCCCCCTATTTAACACAGAATCCAAATGGAAAAGGGATTGATTCCCTGTTGATGGCAAGGTCCTCCAAATTATTTTTAAAATTAAGATAACATTTTTTATCATCATTGAGATTCACAGATATTCAAAATAGATTGACTTAACAATCCACACAGAAAAAACCAAATGGATGAAAAATTCATATTGTCTAGATAACAACATTCAGTTGGACAGGCAGGTCACTGAATTAGTTCATCAGCATCTCATTCTTGAATACTTTTGTAGATGGACAATGAGCTGAGTACAGAATTGAACTGGAGGAAAAGAATGAGGCAGAGGAAATTATGTAGCACTTTCAACAACACCAGGCTGCTCCCTGACAGAAAAACTAATCTATGATTTTAACATCAATATTCTTCTGCCAGTGCTAGATGGCTGTAAATCATAGGTCACAACAATCTCGAGAATCAAAATTGGGGCTGCCTAGCACATAATGGTGAAATGCATGATTGCAAACATATTTCAAACAATGACTTGGGTGGATTAAACACCATAAAGAATATCTTCCAAGTAAGTTAAATTGGAAAATGAACTTGGCCAATTATTTATCAAGAGCTAGGAGTAGCAGATAGATGGCCTGAGTGCTGCACTGGTACCTGCAAAGTGTCAAAAGACTTGAGAGAAAGCCTTCAGCACTTTGGACAACTCCCCACAGAGGATTTATAGGAGCATGGACAGAGGCATAAGACACAGTGTTGTATTTGGGATGGGAATCAATGCCAATGGAGGTAATACTCACACCAAGGAGATAATAGTTCTTTTGAAATTACCGAAGCTCTCCTTTTAGCCAAGAGCATGAGAGAGTTCATAGAGCACTGGCTTTAGACACGGAGCAGATGAGTTTGAATATTGCTCTGTCATTTACTGACTATATGACCTTGAATGAGCCATGGAGACCTCATTAGGTCTCAGTTCTCTCATCTTTTTTTTTTAAACCCTTACCTTCCATCTTAGAATCAATACTGTGTATTGGTTTCAAGGCAGAAGAGTGGTAAGGGCTAGGCAATGGGGGTCAAGTGACTTGCCCAGGGTCACACAGCTAGGAAGTGTCTTGGGGTCATATTTGAACCCAGGATCTCCTATCTCTGGGTTCAGCTCTCAATCCACTGAGCCACCCAGCTGCCTCTAGTTCTCTCAGTTTTAAAGTGAATGGGGTTGCAATGGCTGATCAGGTCTATATCCTGTGATTTTATGTTCGAATAATTGAAACTCATACTTACCACCATATCTCAAAGCATCATTGCTAATGCAATTAGCTTTACTGCCAAACCTATTTGTCCCTCACTAGCATAGAGTTCAAATAGAAAAAAGAATTAATTCTCTGTTGATGGTGAGACACTCCAAATTATTTTGTTTTTCAGTCAGATAACATTGAGATTATGAAGCTTGCTTCCAGAACTCATCATTTAAATCTTCCTTATGACTGGGCAGTCTAATAGATTTCCACTACAATGTTGTTTCTTTTCTTCTTTCCATTGGTTCTAAATATTCTCTCCCATGCTCTCCTCTGCTAATTTATGAGTATCCACAGAGGTTTATATTTTTTATTTCTAATACTACCCTATTGCCCTTTTTGAACTAATTTGTTTTCTTTGAATAAGGTATACCCTTCCATGGTAATATCTGGATTATGTATAATCAAATTAAATGGATTATATGACAAAATGTCCCATTTGTACATATAAGATTGTATTTAAACTCTTCATCAGGTTTCTAGTCTTCTTTTAATCTCTAGTCTATGTCTGTGCATGTGTGTGTCTGAAGTAATGAGCATTATTAGTGCCATTCTCTTTTCATTAAATTCCTGGGACTTGAAACTGGTATACTTTTTCCTATGTTATACCTAATTATGGTGTCTGAATTAGGATTTGCATTCTAGCAATCTTCTTCTTAGTCATATTTTGCTTTAAGTTCTCTTGTTTAGATATGATAGTCTTTGGACAAATATATTCTTTGTAAGTATGGGCTCTACCATTGGCCAGGAGCTTGCCATTCCTGTATCTTAAGCCATGGTCCAGAATTCCATATCCCATTCAATGACAGCTTTCTTAATCACCTATTCCTTTCCTATATTCTCTTTTGTCTCTAGAATCCCTTGCCTTTAAATGTCAGTAGTGATGCAAGTCCCATCAAGTGTTCCTAAGGTTCTTAAGGCTCTTGTAGTCTTTATGTTTTCATATAATTACCTGAACAAGTCTCAAAAGACTCACTGTCATGTCTTAGATCCAATCCCTGGGAGTTAAGAATTCCTTCTCAATTGTTGACTTGACACTTGCTGGCCCTCACCTGAGAGCCACTCACCAACCAACACAATCAATTAATCTCTTCTTTCTCTGACCAGGACTAGATGACTGATCCTGGTAGAGAAATGATCATTGAACTCATGAGAGCTAATAGCATCATCATGAAGTAGAATATAGAGAAAGAAAAGTAGAGAGCCCAGGACAGGGCCATGATAGATTTGTAGTTCAAATACATTGATCAAACACATTGCAAGTAATGACTTGCAGGTCATTGAAACATTCCCCCTTGTGAAGGTAGAGCCATGGAAATACACATTCTTAGTTTTCTGCCCACCCCCACCTCCTTGCTGCTAACTCCCCCAGCCCATTTTCCTCTGTTTTTTTAATGCATGGAGACTCTGGTACTGAGACTTTTCCTTACAACTTAATTTCCTATCTTTTCTCCTTATATAACATATTCTAATCCAATTCAATCCAACAAACAATAATTAAATGCTTAGTTAAAGTCACATGGAACCATGTTACATGCTAGGAATACACAGTCTGAAAGAAGGCCTGCCCTCAAGGAACTTGCAAAGTTCAGAAGGGAGAGACTGGGACAGAACTTATTTTTATTTTTTAATTCTATTTTTAAAGTTATATATATTTTTAATCAGCAAAAATCTCCCTCCTCATTCTTCCATCCTAACCCCTATCATGTTTGGGAACTAAAACAAAAACCCCCATTACAAACATGTGCAGTCAATCAAAACAAATTTACACACTGGTCATGTAAAAAAATTATTTTTCTCATTCTGAACTCTGAGTCCTTCACCTCTCCATCAGGAATTGGGTAGCATGTCTTGGTTCTTCAGAATTGTGCTTGGTCATTATGCTAATAAGAGTTCCTAATTTTCCCAAAGTTGTTTGCATTTATCCTATTTCTATCATTGTATAATTTTTTTCCAGGTTCTGATCATTTCATTTGGCATCAGATCATGCTGATCTTGCAAGGTTTCTCTGAAATCATCCTCTTCATCATTTCTTATAACACAATAGTATTCCATCACATTTCTATACCATAACTTGTTCCTCCATTCTTCAATATATGGAAACCCTTTCAGATTCCCATTATTGCTATTTCAAAAGAGTTGCAAATATTTTCATAAGCTGTAGTTTGGTTTGCCTAGAATTAATATCTCCCTTAGTCTACCATACTTCTAATTCTGCCTTCCCTTTCTCTCTACTTTCCAACTGAATAAAATGTATTTCTATACTCAACACTGTCTATTTATGTGAGTGTTTATTTTGCTTTCTTTTAACCAGTTCAAATGAGAGTGAAGTTGAAGAGTCAGCCACTCCTCCACCTCCCTGTTTGTATAGACATCTACTAGTGTACCCTAATTGCACAAGACAATTTCCCCTAATCTTTCTAACCCCCAACCAGGGTATTCTTCTACCTTCTCTTTCCATTCTTCTCTTAAGATGGAGACATAACAGAACCACTTTCCAGCCTTGTCTAATTAGACTGCCTCTATAACCCCTGATGAAAACAGATCTCAGAGGAGACACATACATCATCTCCCTGTATTAGAACACAGGGGGGCAGCTGGGTAGCTCAGTGGATTGAGAGTCAGGCCTAGAGACGAGAGGTCCTGGGTTCAAATCCGGCCTCAGATACTTCCCAGCTGTGTGACCCTGGACAAGTCACTTGACCCCCATTGCCCACCCTTACCACTCTTCCACAGAAGTTAAGGGTTTAAAAAAAATAAAAATAAAAAAGAACACAGGTAGTTTATCTTTGTTTAGCCAATCATGATTGCTTTTATGCTTATTATTTTATATTTCTTTCAATACCTATGTTTGACTTTCAAAATTTCTACGTAGCTTTCATCTTTTTATCAGGAATGCTTGGATGTCCTCTATTTTATTTTCTCCTAGTAGTGTGTGCATGCACACACCCACATGTGTCCACACACACACACACACATTGTTTACCCATTCTTCTAGCTTATTTCCCTCTAGATGTGATGTTAGGGCTGGACTCTCTCATGCTGCTAGAGGGAAGGTCCAGACTAGTCCAGTTACTGCTTATTCCAGACTCTCAGGGACAGGCTAAGGACCTATAACTTTTCAGTGTTCTCAGAGTGGTCTAATCCAAGGCCAAGTATGATTGCTATCCCTTTTGTATGAGCTCTACAAATTTCTGATCTAGGTTTTGGCCTGAGCAACAGTAAAAATGCTGCTAGACTTATTGGGAAACTCTTCTTGTCCACAGTGACAGAACTATGGGCTCCCCTTTGGTCTGGGATTCTAGCCTTGGTCATTCCCCTGTAAGTTGGTTTAGATGTTGAAACTATGATTTGATTCTGCTACTGGTTTCTAAACCAAAGCTCTGCTGCATCTTCCAACCCCCCTTTTTCTTCCTAGGTATTCTTGGGAGCACCAACCTGAGCACAAGTTTCCTTCTCACTTCTCCCTGGATTTGTGACCCAGAACTAAGTAGTGAGTAACAAAGCTATCAGTTGGTACTTGTCCCCATCTCAGTGCCCCAGTATAGATTTGGGTCTTCCTTTTGCCAAGGTGCTTAACCTCTTCTGTAGTGCCTTATGAACAGCATCCTTTTATCCTGACTTAGTCCTCAGTATCAGCAGATTTTTCTGTTTTCTTGTGTTTACCTGAGCAAGGCAAAGGCTTACTTTGATTTTTTTCTGGATTTCTCCACCAGAATTTGGTTTGATGCATTCTCTTGATCTATTTGGAAGAGTTATGTATGAGAACTTGGTGGCATTGATTCCTGCTATCCTGACAATTTGCCTGTGGGACAGAAATCTAATGAAAACAGTAGCTTTTCTCAACGATTGTGTGCAGATCTTCTGAAGAAATACTATCTCTGTCCATTTTTTGGCCCTTCCTTCCTCCTCTTCTTACTGCTAACAAGATCCTTGTAGCTCATCTTTCCCCTGGACCGCCCCCCTTTCTCTCTTACACATAGACTATTTGTCAACAGACATTAACATTTTGAAAGATCCATCCATCTAGAGGTGAAAGGGACTTCAGAGAACATCTACTCCAACATCTTCATTTTACAAATAGGCAGCTGGGTGGCTCAGTGGATAGAGTGATGGAGTTGGTATCAGGAAGATCCATGTTTCAAATTTAGCTTCAAACACTTAGTAGCTTGGTAATCCTGGGCAAGTCAGTTAATGTCTCTCAGTTTTGGTTTCCTCATCAGTAAAACTGGGATAATAACAGCACCTTCCAGGGTTGTTGGAAGGATAAGATGAAATACTATATGTAAAGCGCTTTGTCAATTTTTTTAAATTTAAAAATATTTTATATTCCAATTTCATGTAATAAGAATTTTCAGCATACTTTTTCAAAATTATAAGATCTGAATTGTCTCTTTCTCTCCTTCCCCTCCCCATTTCCAGAGAAGATAAACAATTTGATCTGGGTTATAGATTTATCATCTAAAACATATTTTCCTATTAGTCATTGTTGTTTTCCTGAATACTCTATTTTTACAAATATTGTATTTATTTATTATTTATTATTATTTATATTTTATTTTCCCAATTACATTCAACAACAGTCTTCAACATTTGCATTCCCAAACTACAAGATACAATCATCCCTTTTGTTTCTTACCCCCTTTCAGAGATGATAAGCAATTTAATCTGGGTTGTATACATATGATCACACAAAACATACCTCTATATCCATCATTTATAAAAGGATACTCATATAAAACCAAAACTCCAAATTAAAAACACAAATAAACTAAAATAAAAAATAGAATGCTTTGATCTGTACTCAGATTCCAACAGTTCTTTCTCTGAAGGAGGATAGCATTCTTTGTCTTTCAGAATTGTCTTGGACCATTGTATTGCTGATAGTAGCTACGCCTTTCACAGCTGATCAATTTACAATATTGGGTACAATGTTCTGGTTCTGCTTACTTCACTCTGCATCAGTTCCAGCTTTTTCTGAAATCATTCTACTCACCATTTCTTTTAGTACAATAGTATTCCATCACCATCATATACCACAACTTGTTCAGCCATTCTTCAATTGATGGACATCCCTTCGATTTCTAATTCCTTGCCAACACAAAAAGAGCTGCTATAAATATTTTAGCAGAAGCAGGTCATTTCCCTTTGTGCTTCATCAGCCTTAAAATGCTATGTAAATGGCAGCTATTATTATTGTGACTTGTCCAAGGTCACCCAGGCAGTAAGGCTCTGAGTAGGGTTTTGAACAAGTTGCTTTAGCTGAAAAATTCATTGCCTCGTGGCCAGTTTCCTTTATTAGGATCTTTCTTGCAGTTAGCTTAGCTGGTCCTCAGATAACAGGAATACAGTCAATCACCTTCACCTTCATCCACCTCCTCATCCATAACTCTATTTCCCAGTCTAAGGGGAGTGGAGAGGTCATGGATCTGCTTGGCAGGAACAGCAAGAGCTTCTTTGACACTGGACCAGCCTTTGAGAAGATAGGGTGACCTCTGTACTACAGTGAGGCAGTACAGAAGGACTTTCATGGAGAAAACTGTTGACTACATATTAGGTAAATTATAGGTTAATTGAACAAATTATATATTTCAACACAATTCAGGCTTTTGCAGTCATTCCCTGTTCCCCTTCACTTGTACCTTAGTTCATTTCAGTTTGTTGTCGTTCAGTCATTTTTCAGTCATATCTGTCTTTGTGTCCTCATTTGGGACTTTCTTGGCAAAGATATTGGAGTGGCTTTCCACTTCTTTCTCTAGTTCTCTAGATGAAGAAACTGAGGTAAACAGGGTGAAATGACTTGCCTAGGGTCATACAGATTTGAAATCAGGTCCTTCTGACCTCAGGCCCAGCACTCTATCCACTGTGGCACTTAGCTGCCCCAGCTGATAGTTAATCAGTAATTGGATCAATTAATAATTGATCTAAGTCACACAAAGAAGAGAAGAATAAAAGTTCTCTCATATGTGAAGGGCACAAGAAATCAGAATGATTAATAGTAGCTGATTGATCAGGACAAATAATTATGGCTAAGCCTAACCCAGGGAAAGTCTTGCTGAAAACCCTTCTCAAGAGCCTCCTTCCCATCCTCCAACAGAGTCTAGGCTGCCATCTTTGGCCAAAAGAAATGAGACATACATCTGGATTCTAGACCCTCAGAGTCGGAAGGGACCACGGGGGTCATCTAGTCCAACTCAAACCTGAATAGGATTTCCTCCTATTCCATCCCCAATAATGGTCAACTAGCCTTGTTTGAAGACCTTCAGAGAGCAGAACCTACTACTGATGAAGTAGCCAATTTTACTTTTATTTTTGCATAGCTCACCATTTAGCTTAATAGGCAGTGAGCTGCTAGGAGCTGCTATGGTGCAGGGCTTGTCTGAAATCGGGAAGATCTGGGCTCAAATACCTCTTCTGACATATTCTGGCAGTGTGATTCTGAGCAAATCCATGAACCAAGACTATAATTTGCAGAGAAGGTGCATTAAAAAATTCCTTACCTTCTATCTTAGAATCCATATCAAGTATGGGTTCCCAAGGCAGAAGAGCAGAAAGGACTAGACAGTTAAAGTTAAGTGACTTGCCCAGAGTCACTCAGCTAGGAAGTGTCTAGGCCAGATTTGAACCTGGGATCTCTTATAATCAGGCTTGGCTTTCTACCCACTGAGCCACCCAGCTGCCTCCTGGAACTTTCATACATTGCTCCTGGTTCTGTTCTCTGGGTCCAAACAAAACAAGAGAGATGACTTCTTCTGCCCAATTTGAAGGCAATCCTTCAAATAATGGAAAACAGTTATGAAATCTTATCTCTTCTTTCTTTCCAAGCTTCTCGTCTCAGACCCTGGCTGGGCCCACCTGACAATTGGCCTGATTTATCATACTTTTACGTTTATAACAAAGTCACCATCATCATCACAAATAGTGAAGGCTGTGAAGACCTGGTCCTGTCCTTCACTGTCCTCCGACCTCCCGACCTCTCATACCATATGGTCACTACCTAATCAATAAACATCAATTAAACAACTACTATGTGCCAAATGGGCAGCTAGGTGCCACCAAGAAGATCTGAGTTCAAATTTTGCCTGAGATATGTACTAGTCGTGTGCCCCAGGGCAAGTCACTTCACCCCATTGCCTCAGTTTCTTCATCTGTAAAATGAGCTGAAGAAGGAAATAGCAAACCACTCCAATGTCTTTGTCAAGAAAACCCCAAATGTGGGGTCAAGAAGAGTGAGACACAACTGAAATATCTGAACAGAAATGTGCCAGGCATTGTGCTAAGCTCTGGGGTTACAAAAAAGAGGCAAAAGACAATCCTCAGAGATCTGACAATATAATAATGGAGGAGACAATGCGCCAACAATTATATACAGAGCAAACTATATGCAGGATAGATAGGAAATAATTAAGAGGGAAAATATTGGAAGTAAGAGATCATACCCTTCTCTACCTCAAGAAAATCTTGCAGAGCTGTCTCTAGCATACAAGTTATAAAAGGGAGATCTCAAATTCATTCTTGGAGGCAGCATGGTGAGTGGGAAGGATGCTGGACTACTTGATGAGAAAGGATTTGGGTTTGAATATTAGCTCTGATTTTCAGCTAGGCAGCATGGTGCATTGGAAGGAGCACTGGCTCTGCAGTCAAAAGACTTGAGTTCAAATCCTGCCTTTGTCACTTGTGTGACCCTGGACAGGTGACTAAGTCTAAATGGACCCCAGTTTCCTAATCTGTAAAATTAGGATGTTGATCTAATATTCTTTCTAACTCCAGAGCTATAATTCTATAATTTACCACCTATGTGGTCATGTTTTCATCTAAGTGCCTCAGTTTCCTAATCGTTTAAATGGTATTAGACTGATAAATGACCTCTAAAGCCCTTTCTTCTTCTAGAGCTAACCCTCCCAGGGCTGAGTTCTATAGCCAGAATTCCTTATAGGACATAAATCTCAGGCCCTAACAGTCTAAGCTCGTGTGGCCACCACTAGTTCTATTTCTAGCTCTAACATCCCATAATCCTTTGACTCACAACTCTACCCCGTACTAGCTCTGTGGCCTTGGGCAAGTCAATTAAGCTCCCTCAAAAGCCTCTTTTCTTCATGGAAGTAATAATACTTGGCACTGTTGTAGGGATCAAATGAGATAATGGATGAAAAGCTCTTCGTAAAACTTAAAGGGTAGTATAAATGTCAGCTATTAAAGGCCATAGAGAAAACCCATTTCTTTATCCAGGGTGACAGCTTAGCTTGTGGTGAAGCTAAGATTTGGAACCACATTTTCTGCCTTCAAGTTCTGGATATTGCCCAATGAACTGCCCTAAAATGGTCCCAACTCTAGATATGATATTTTGAGGATTTTTTTTCTTCTAGACATACATACAGATATACACACTGAAAAACACAGTCAGATAGCAGGATAAAAAGCCTTTTTGTGTTTATAGTTGTTCATGAAACCATATTGTATTTAGGATTACAGATTTAGGTTGAAAAAGACCTTTGAGGTTATTGGATATCTCTCTCTCTCTCTCTCTCTCTCTCTCTCTCTCTCTCTCTCTCNTTTCAGATATGTATCGAAGGGCCACCACTTGGGGCTCAGTACTGGGAAGAAGCTCTGTGCAGAGAAGGAAATGGTGAACCTCAGAGCTCTGATCCTGGTAGATTTGTGCTTATATCTGAGAAGAAAGGACAGATCTGGAAAAAAACAATAACAAAAACAAAAACACAAAAACAAAAAACATAACAAAACAACAACAATGACTATTAGTCATTTATTATATATTATTATAGTCAATAATAATAATTATTACTAATAATATATTGGTATATGTGTTATCTATAACAGTAAATAATCATATATATTGATTTTATTATAATGTATTATTCACAATTGTAATTTTATATTTTGTATAATTCCATATTTTTATAATATAACATTATTTTATCACTTTTATTATATAATTATATACTTATAATTTTATTATAATAAAATAATATATAATGATAAAAATACATTATTGCATCATATTAAATATATTAATTATTGTCAATATATTGATGTAATGTTAATATTTCATATGCAATTAAATATATAAGATTAAATATATAAGATTAAATATAAAATATTAATAGCTATTTATATAGTGCTTAC
This sequence comes from Gracilinanus agilis, assembly GCF_016433145.1. Lineage (NCBI taxonomy): Eukaryota > Metazoa > Chordata > Mammalia > Didelphimorphia > Didelphidae > Gracilinanus > Gracilinanus agilis. The sequence goes on along the minus strand of NC_058133.1, from coordinate 260,725,549 downwards.
CTTGGGCCAGGTACTGTGCTAAGTGCTTTAGGATTATTCTCTCATTTGGGACTTACAACAACCCTAGGAGGTAAGTGCTATTATTGGACACTTAGGAAGTATGTGACGCTGGGTAAACTACTTACTTTCCATTTGCCTCAGTTCCCTCATCTGTAAAATGAGGCTCATAATAGCAAGGTTGTTAGGAGGATCAAATGAGATATTTGTAAATTGTTCATTTTAGAGATGAGGAAACTAAGGCAAACAGAGGCTTGCTTTAAGATTTGCAAAGTATCCTATAAGTGTTATTTCATTTTATCTTCATAGAAACCCTGCGGGGTAGGTACTATTATAATTCCCACCTTATAGAGGAGTAAACTGAGGTAGACAGAAGGTAAGTGGTTTTCCCAAGGTCATACAGCCAGTAAGCATAATATTACACTTATTTGTTTGTTTGTTTTTGCCATTAACTTTTCTGGATCATTTTTACAGAAGAGGAAACTGAAGCAAACAGGGTTAAGTGACTTCACCAGGATCACACAGCTAGTAAGTGGCTGAGGCTGGATTTGAACTCAGGAAGATGACTTGAGTTTTGAAGAGCTCCCTGGACTTTTCCTGACTTCAGACTAGGTGCTCTATCCATTGTGCCACCTAGGTGCCCCAAGTAGGCTTAGATGATTCCTAAAGTTCCTTCTGTCTCTGTCTCTGTCTTTGTTCTTTGATACAATTCACATCACCAGAGCTCAGAGGCTGCCTAGTACTCATTTTAAAAAGTGCATTGATGTCTTTTGATTTTTACCACTTTCATTTCCAAATATATCCCTCCCTTTTCCTTCCCCAGAGAGCCTCTCCTTGTAACCAAGAAAAAAGAAAAGAAAAGAAAAGAACAAAGAGCGGGAGGAGGAGGGGAGCAGTGGATAAAACTAGCACATCAGCTGAACCTGGAATCTGTGTAACATTCCATACCCGCAGCCCCCCTCACTTCTGTGAAAGAGGAAATAAACATTTATAGAGCCTACTATGTGCCAGGCATTGTGCACTTTACAACTATTTTCTCATTTGAGTTTCATGATAACCTTGGGAGGTAGGCACTATGATGATCTTCTTCTACAAATGAGGAAACTGAGGCAAATGGAAGGTAAGGGGCTTGCTCAGTTTTATACAGTTAGGAAGTGTCTGAGGCTAGATTTGAACTCAGATCTTTCTGACTCGAAACCCAGAGCTCCATCCACTGTGCCACCTAGTTACATTTTTTTTCTTTCCTTCTTCAGGACTTGGCTTAGTTGTTATAATTACCCAGAATTTGTTTTCTGGTTATTTGTTGTTGCTTTGCTTTGTCACTGTAGTTACTCTGTAGTTACTCTGTCTATTGTTTTCTTGGTTCTGTTCATTCCACTTTTGCTCATGTTTTAACTTTGCATTGTATTTATTTCTTATGGCACAATAATATTCTATTATATGAATGAACCATGACTTTTTTTTAGTCATTCCCCAATTGATGGACATTTGATTTGTCTGGAAACCTTCCTTGGCCACGACCCTGTCTGGTGTGGACTTTAATAACTAAATCTAAGAATAGTGGGAGGAGAAAGGGATGAGCAGAAGGGAAGAAGGGAAAGGGCACACGGTGCACCCACAGCATCCTTCCTCCCCTTCCTCAAATGTCTGCATCTTCTATACCATCCCCCTGAGGCTATAGCCAAGCTGATCACAAATACCAGCAGACAGGGGGCCAGCTCTGTATAAACAAATGCCAGCTGAGCTGGGACACAGCCTGGTCATGTTCTGTCCTGTGATCTTTTACTTGTCCAGATGTATGAAATGGGGCGAGAGCCTTTTTTTTAAACTTTAGAAATAAATGGCTACATAAATAAAATTTTATAAGCAGAAATTCATCTTAATCAGTAATGGGCAAGAAGGAAATAGAACAATGGGGAAATTAAATTCAGAATGAATATACATACAAATGAATTCAAAAATCATTTATTAAGCACTCATTATGTGCTAAGCACTGTGTTAAACGGTGGAGATAATGGAAAAGAGAGACAGTCCCCCTTCCATAGTTCCTTCTCTTAAAATGCTCACATTCCAAATGGGAGAGATAATAAAGAAAGGATGGTTCAGTTTCAAGATACATAGAAACCTTCTCAAGTCCTAACAGGTCAAGTTTGACATCTTGGTGGTATGCTCACCAACCAAATAATTAGTATTGAAATAGGTAGAAGATGGGGCAGCTGGGTGGCTCAATGGATAGAGAGTCAGACAGGGAGCTGGGAGATCCTGGGTTCAAATCTTGCCTCACACATTTCCTAGCTGTGTGACCCTGGGCAAGTCTCCTGACATCCATTGCCTGGCCCTTATCACCCTTCTGCCTTGGAATCAATACATAATATTGATTCTAAGACAGAAGAGATGGAAGGTAAGGGTTTAAGGTTTTTTTTAATTAAATAGATAGGAGGATAGAATTTCCAAGAGCCACAATGACCTGGCACCACTACCATCAGACTCCATGGTAGACTTAGGTCAGTTCATAACTACTTAATATCATAGCTTGAGAGCTGGAAGGCGCCTTAGAAGTCATCTAGTCCAAACGCCCTAATTTTACAGATAAGGATCCTGAGGTTCTGAGAGATGGGTTAATTGCCTAGGTTTTTTTTAAACCCTTAACTTAACTATCAGTTCCAAGGCAGAAGAGCTAGGCTATTGGAGTTAAGTGACTTGCCCAGGATCACAAAGTTAGGAAATTTCTGAGGCCAGATTTGAACTCAGGATCTCCCAGCTCCATGTCTGCCTTCCTATATCCACTGAGCCACCTCATTGCTCCTCACACAGTAAGTTGAAGGCAACTTTGTGGTACAGTGGATGGACCACTGAGTCTGGAATCAAGAAGTTGTTGTTTTTGTTGTTCAGTCCTTTCAGATGTGTCTGACTCTTTCTGACCCCATTTGGGGTTTTCTGGACAAAAATACTGCAGTGTTTTGGCATTTCATTTCCACCTTATTTTACAGATAAGGAAATTGAAATAAACTAGAGTCAGGAAGTCAGAAAGACCTGAGTTCAAATCTAGCCTCAGACCCTTACTATTTGTGTAACACTGGACAAATCATTTAAAGTCTGCAGCCTCAGTTTCCTCTACTGCAAAATGGGGATAACAACAGCACCTACTTCCCACTGGTATTGTGCAGATCAAATGAGATAATATTCCTAAAAGCACAGTGCATAGCATATAGTAGGTACTCTATAAATGCTTAAACCATTGCTCCTCTTCCCTTCAGAGATGAGATTTGAACCGATGCCCTTTGACTCCAGAGCCAATACTCTTTCCACTTCCACCATCTTGCTTCTTGTAACACGAGGCAACTCGTTTAACCTTTATGGACACACAGTCTCCTCATTTGTAAAATGAGGTCTTGGCTGGAATGCTCCCCAAGGGCTCTGACATCGATCACGCTTATAATCCTACAGTCTTATGGACCTTACCTAACACAGAGAGGCTTGATTGATGGCTCAGTGTCACCCTGGAGGAAGGGCAGCCTCTTTCCCCGGCTTTGCTGTGTTCCAGATTTTTATCGGTGACTTGGATTAAGACATAGAAGGCATGTTTATCAAATTGGGCTGAAAGGAAGCCAGGACCGAAAATCCACATTTTGGAGTCAGGACCCCAAAGCATCCAGCCATCATGGACCAATGGGCTAAATGAAAGGCTATTAAATTTAGTAATTATAATTCATCCATAATAATTCAATTTCCTTTAGAATAGTATCATGGAAAGACCATGGTGGGGCAGCTAATTGTCTCAGTGGATCCAGGCTTAACCCTAGTTGTCTAGCTCTTATTGCTCTTCTGCCTTGGAATCAATGCTCAGTATAAATTCTAGGATGGTAAGGGTTAAAAAAACAATCAAACCATGGGACATTAAAGCCCAAAGATCTGAGTTCAAATCCCACCTCTGCCACCTACTACCTCTGCGAGTTTGGGCAAGTTGCTTAACCTCACTAGGTCTCACTTTCTTTCTTTGTAAAATAAGGGAGTTGGACAAATGACCTTTATGGCCCCTTTCAGCTTTAAATCTGTGACCCATTGATCCTGTCTCTTCCCTCAGAGGGCAGGAACTGGTCTTTATCCCCACTTCCAGAATGTGTTTAGTCCTTCCTCCAGTAGACTGGAAGATAAGATTCTTGAGGGCAGGGACTGTACTTCATAGTCATTAGCAGATTGTATGGACAGTTGGTATCAAACTTAGGGAATAGAGAAAAAAAAGGACATTGGATTTCAAATCAAAGGTGCTTATTGTTCAGTCATTTGGTCCTATCTAATTTCTGGTGACCCCATTTGAGGTTTTCTTGGTAGAGATGCTGGAGTTGCTTGCCATTTCTTTTTCCACTTCACTTTACAGATGAGGAAACTGAGACAAATAGGATGGAATGACTTACCTAGGATCACATAGCTAGTAAGTTTTTGAGGCTAGATTTGAACTCAGGTCCTCCTGACTCCAGGCTTCACACTCTATTCATTCCGCTGACCTAGGTTCTGCTAACTATTCTGCCTTTGGGCTGTTCTTCTTAGATTCTCAGTTTTTTCCTTTATAAAATCAAATAACTGATCTACGAACTGTCTAGGGTCCCTTCCAGTTCTAAATATATGACTCTATGAAAGGAGTGGGGGCAGCTGGATGGTACAGTGGATAGAGTGCCAGGCCTGAAGTCAGGAAGACTAATAATCTTCCTGAGTTCAAATCAAATTGCTTAACTCTGTTTACCTCAGTTTTCTCATCTGTAAAATGAGCTGGAGAAGAAAATGTCAAACCACTCCAGGATCTTGGCCAAGAAAGCCCCAAATGGGGTCACCAAGAGTGAGACGTGATTGAAAATGACTGAAAAACAACAATGACAACGAAAGGACTGATTGTCATGTAACATAGGCAGTTGTCTCTTCTCTTACCCTTTTTTCTAAGGAGCTAACAGCAGAGGAGGGAGGAAAATATTTCTTGAGTCCTCCCAAGTAGAATGCAAAGTCCCAGAAGACAGGGATTGATTTTGCTTTTCTCTTTGTATCCCCATAGTCTATCATAGTGACATTACATGGTAATAAATAATTAATAAAAAATCAAATAATAATAATCAAATAATAAATAATTGATAAAAGATCACCGAGTGACATATGAATTGAGTCCATAACTCAGCATGACCTTGGCAAATGAAGAATCTAGAACACTGTCAAGCTAGTAACTTCCCTCTCTTTAGGACTCATTTTCTTTTCCTGGAAATGGGGATGGTGCTTTACTTTAGGGGCAGCTGGTGGTGCAGTGGAGAGAGCACTGGGCTTAGAATCAAGAAGATTCATCTTCCTGAGTTAAAATTCACCCTCAGACACTTACTAGCTTTGTGACCCTGGACAAGTCGCTTCACCCTGCTTGCCTCAGTTTCCTCATCTGTAAAATGAGCTGGAGAAGGAAATGGGAACCACTAGCTGTGTGACCCTGGACAATTCACCTTCACCCTGTTTGCTTCAGTTCCTCATCTGTAAAATGAGCTGGAGAAGGAAATAGCAAACCACTCCAGGATCTTGGCCAAGAAAACCCCAAATAGGGTCACGAAGAGTTGGACATGATTGAAAAAATGACTGAACACACATTCTACTCTACCTTAGACATGATGTATTGAAACCACTTTTCAAAAGCTGAATATGTGGAAAAAAATGTGAGTTCTTCCTCTTCTTCTTCAAGGGAAAGACGAGCTTCTTGAAGGAAAGGAACAGCACACACATACGCACAAAGTTCTCTCATCTCTTCTCCTGTATCGCCCAAAGCTCCCTGTAAGGGCTTGGCATGTCTAAGTATTTTTGATGGCTGGATTGCTGTGATGACCTGGGTGTCTCTGGTACATCTCTCCCTGGTAAAAGGAGGGATGTTGGTTTCCTTGACCCTGCTGGACACAATGTCTAAGATGGGTGGGGGCTCAAACTAAGAACACAATGATGTGCTAAGCTGATTTGCTGGCCCATTGGCTGGTGGGCCCCCAAATCCCATGAGCAGCTGGATCTGTCTTCCCCAGAAACATATGTGGCCTGGAGAAATTAATTCACTGAGACCAAAACATTTGGAAAAAAGTCACTTGAGCTGTTTCTCAAAGACATAAAAAGCACAAGGTTCACATGTGTGCGTGTATACACACGTGCCTTGATGAATACACACACACAAAAACTGGATCCCACTCACAGACTGACAGTTGCTGACAAATCCATAAACACTCCCACAGAGGAGACTCCCTTCCCCTTAATTCATGCAAACCCACTCACACAAACTCCAAAGCACACAGACACAGACACACAATCAGTCTCTCTCCCTTCCTCCCTCCCAATTGCATACCTGGCTCCCTGGTCATACTCTAAATGTCAGGGTGTCCCCCTGAAGCAGTACCTCATCCTTAGGGCCCCCTACACGACCCCTTGCCTTCAAAATTCATGAGTCCAGCCCACGTCAAGATTGTTTTAGGTTTCATTGTTCTTTTTTCCCCCCAAGCAACCTTGAAGCTGTTTGGTTGCTGGCACTGGCACCAGGTTGCTTAGGGGATATGGGTGGAGGCAGGTAGAGAAGACAGATGTAGGAGGACACATTCTCACTCCAGAGGGGAGGCTTGTGAGGTCCTGATGTGCCTATAATATCTTAGGAAAAAAACCTTACCTTCTAGCTTAAAATTAATACTAAGTACTGGTTCTAAAGCAGAAGAGCAGTAAGGGCTGGCAGTGGGGTGACTTGCCCAGGGTCACACAGCTAGGACATGTCTGAGGCCAGATTTGAGCCCAGGATCTCCCCATCTTTGGGCCTTGCTTTCAATCCACTGAGCCATGGAGCTGTCCCCTCCATCATGCGTTATGTTCTCACAAGAGCCCTCAGAGGCAATGGCAGTATCACCATCTGTGGTGTGAAGAGTTTGGGACAGTGTGTATAAATGCGTGTTTTTGTTTGTTGGTGGCTTTCCATCTTTGTTTTTCTTAATGTACTGGAGATATGATTGTGAATCACTGGGTAGCATCGTGTTTAATTTGCTGACTCTCTCCCTGATGGCAGATCCTGGTTGGTGGTGATGGCTGTTTTTGTCACCAATCAGCTTTGTTATGGAATTGAATCTGCTGGCGAGAAGGATGATGCTGGGAGGGCAAGGAATAGAGAGTGAGAGCTCTTTTGTGGTGGGAAAAATCAGAGGCTTCTCCCACCGGAGCTGATATGGCACAAAACAAATCAACAAATATTTATGATGCCCCTACTCGGTGTCGGGCCCTCAGCTAAGTGCTGGAGGCAGAGAAACAAAAAGGAAACGGCCCTTGTCCTCAAGATTACTCCTCTCTATTGGGGGGATAATATGTACACATGTATGTGTGTGTAAACATTATATATATATGCACATTATATATATGTATATATGAAAGTGAAGGATGAACAACTATATATGTATAGTTGTTCATCCTCCATTTTCATAGGACCAATGATATCATGGGTGATGTCTTGACTTATGTATGAATTGGATTCAAATGAGGCAGAGTTTCACAAAGTTGTCAGCCTCCCTCTTTCTTCCAGTCATTGAAGTCTAGTGGCAAAACAAAAGTCAGGACGATGACCTAAGCCTCTCTGATGTCTGACCAAACTCTAAGCACTCCATAGCACCTATTTCAGCCGCTTTGCTGCCTTTTTGGAACAAATCGTTCTCATCAAGAAAAGCCTTCCTATGCATGGGGCAGACATCTCCCAAAGTCTCTGATGGGTTTGAGATCTGTTGGTTTCCCTCAACCTGGTTTAGCCCAACTGCCAAGAGTTTTACTGGACTGTGGCTACTGCGCTTCTACATGCCCCAGTTACAGGTGAGAGTTGTGAAAAGGTAGATACCAAAGGTGGATCAGCAGCCCTAAAAAGGGCTCAGCAAGCTCTCATCCCAGAGGTGCTAGTCCTCTTGAACATCCCATATACCTATCTCATCTATCTCATCTATCTATCTATCCATCTGACTATCAGCCTATCTAGCTATGCCTTCTTTCTTTGTTTCTTTCTTTTCTTTCTGTTTTTCCTTCCTTTTTTCCTTTCTCTATTTCTTTCCATCCATCTATCTACATACAAAATATATATCCATAAATGCCAGATAATTGTTTTAAACCCTCACCTTCCATCTTATTGGAGTTAAATGACTTGCCCAGGGTCATACAGCTGTCTGAGGCCAGATTTGAACTCTGAGCTTCCCATCTCTAAGCCTGGCTTTCAATCCACTGAACTACCTAACTGCCCTCCTCCACAGATAATTTGTTTTTAATTTTAAAACCTTTATCTTCTGTCTTAGAATCAATACTGTGCATTGGTTCCAAGACAGAAGAGTAGTAAGAGTTAGGCAATGGGAGTAAAGTGACTTCTCGGGGTAACACATTTACAAATTATCTGGGGTCAGATCTGAAGCCAGGACTTCCCATCTCTTCCCATGGCTCTCAATCCACTTAACCACTTAGCTGTCTACCTGTCCCCCCAGATAATTAAAAAATATTTAAATTTTAAAACCTTTACCTTCTGTCTTAGAATCAATACCGTGTTTTTGGTTCCAAGGCAGAAGAGCAGTGAGGGCTAGGCAATGGGGGTTAAAGTGATTTTCTAAGGTAACACAGCTAGGAAGTGTCTGAGGCCAGCCCAGATAATTTCTTTTCTTTTTTTTTGAGGGAGAAGGCATTATTCATTGGGAAAGTCGTGTAAAATTGATGCTTGAATTGAGCTTTGAAAGTAACTCGGGATTCCAAGAGGCATGGATAAGGAGGAAATATATTTCAGGCATCAGGACAACCTGGAAAAGGCTCTGAGACAGGAGATGCTGTGTCCTATGTGAAGAGCAGATAAACGACTAGTTTGACTTAACAATAAAATGCACGACCAAGAGTTGTTTACTAATATGGATGAAAAGGTAAGGCTGGAACATGGTTGTGAAAGACCTTCAATGCCAAACAGAGGATTTTATATTTGATCCTGGAGATCACTGGAGTCACCGGATTTTATTAAGGACAGGGAAGTACACCTTGGTTGGCATACTAGAAAGGACACTAGACTGGACCCCCAGATAACTGGCCCCATCTCTGTTCTGCCCCCTGACAATATGCGTGACTTTGGGCAAGTCCTTATTTCTTGCTCTGGTACTCAGGGTATTCATCTACAGAATGAAAGGCATGAACCAGATGAACTCTCAGGTTACGGACACATCTAATTCTGGAGACATCTAATCCAACCCCTTCTTTTATAAATAAAGGAACCAAGGTCCAGAGAAGTTAAGTGACTTGCCCAATGTCATCCATCATCAGCCTTCCTAAGATGAGAATCTGAGGATCCAAAGACAAGAATCATCTAGCACAGGAACTTTGCCAGGCAACATAAAATGAGAGGGGCAGGTAGGTGGTACAGTGGATAGAGTGTCAGGTCTGGAGTAAGGAGGTCTTGGGTTCAGATCTGGTCTCAGATACTTCCTAGCAGTGTGACCCTGGGCAAATTGCTTAACCTGTTTACCTGAAAAATAAATAAATAAGATGAGAGGATTTGCCTGCATGGCCCCTGAGCTCCCTTCTAGCTCTATATCTACGATCTCATGACTTTCATTTTACAGAAGAGGAAAGTGACACTTATTGATATTAAGTGACTTACCCACAGTCACACAATTTCATCCAATTTAATGAATATTTATTAAGTACCTACTGGGTACAAGACATAGAGGTAGTTAGGTGGCAAGTGGATAGAGTACCAAGCCTGGAGTCAGTTGGGTTCAAATATGGCCTCAGATATTTACTAGCTTTGTGTCCCTGGGAAAGTCACTTCACCCTGTTTGCCTCAGTTTCCTCATCTGTAAAATGAGCTGAAAAAGGAAATGGCAAGACAGTTCATTATCTTTGCTAAGAAAACCCCAAGAAGAGTCGGATACAACTGAATCAATGGAACAGCAACACATGCAAGACTCTCTCCTAGATGGTGGGAATGCAAAGGTAAATGTTTCTGCTTTCAAAAAGCTTTTATTCTTCTAGGAGATAAGACATACACCCCAGGAAGAAAATGCTAAGTATATACATCATAATATTAAGTAATTTCAAAAAGGAGATAATGCTAATGTAGGACTCTAGTACAATTATTTTGACTCTAAATCTAGTGGCTGTTCCACCACCACGGAAAATGGCTACCTTCTTTTGGACAGTTAGAAGGGATCTTTAAGATCCTTTCATTTTACAGATGAAGAAACCAAGGCCCAGAGATAGACAGTAATTGGCCCCAGGTCACACAGTAATTTAGTGGCAGAGGTAGAGCTAGAACTCAGTTTTAGGGAAGTGGCAGATTAAAACCTCTTTGGAGTTTTTAGGGGCCAAGGCTCTGTCCCATTCTCCTCAGTGCTGCTTATTCAACATTAAATTAGCCCACAGGGCCTTTGAGATGAAGAGTCCTATCAGGTTCTTAGAAAGCTAGCAGAATTGGCTGATGGGAATAAGAAAGTGATACCATTTTTTAAAATTTAAAATGACTTGTATTTCTTGAGCATTTTAAGATTTAAGAACCATTCCTAGGGAAAGTTTGGTGGTTCAGTGGATTGAGAGCCAGGTCCAGAGACAGGAGGATCTAGGTTCAAATCTGGCTTCAGACACTTCCTAGCTGTGGGACCCTAAACAAGTCACTTAACCCTTATTGCCTAGCCCTTACTGCTCTTCTTCCATTCAAGCAAAACACAGTATTGATTCTAAGACAGGAAGGTTTTTTAAAAAAAGATGCCAGAGAAGCTGCATGGACCCATTTGATATCTACCAAATTACCCTCTAAAAATCTATGATTTTATTGTTATTCTGAATGAATTCTGGAGCAGCATGACCCATAAAAAGATGAGGTAAAGTAATTTTTCAGTCCAAAATAACTTAGAAGGACAGTTTGAGGGATCTAGTGCACCCAGATGGAGGTAGAAAACAAAGCAGTGCACCAGGACAGGCACCTGTAACACAGCAATGGGTCCTGGGTAAAGCTGAAGCAACAGCAAAGGCTTCTTTGCCACAGACAGCAAAGTGGGGCCAAAGAACAGCTCAGGAAGATATTACAGGGGCCCCTTTACTGGTTCTGAGTGCAAGACTCTTATGGCACTGCCCATACACAGTTCCAATCCTAGGTGCTGTCAGTGGGAGGAAGAGCACCAGCATAAACCAGCACCTGGTCACAGTTCTAGGGTGGGAAAGAGTGTCTGTGGTTGCCCCAGACCAGAGCACAGGCTTGAAGAGTATTAAACACACCTCTCCATATAACTCTTCTTACATCATACCACCTTAGAAGAAATGAAAGCAGATATATGCAAGCTCTGAAGGCAACTGCACAAAGAACTTGAAACTTGGAACAGTGATCCCTTCACCATAGTTACAGAGCTGAACTTTAACAGTTTTTTAAATTAAAAGAAAAGGACTGGAAAATGAGCAAACAACAACAAAAAGAAACTCAATATATATTTTGGTGACTAAGAAAACCAAACAAATTCAGAAGAAGACAACAAAATCAATACTGCTGCATCTAAGGCCTCCAAGAAAAATATGAATTACTCTCAAACCCAAAAAGAATGAATGGAGGAGATTAGAAAGGATTTTAAAAATAAAATAAGAGAGATAGAAGAAAAATTGGAGAAAGAAATGAAAGTGATAAAGGAAAATTATGAAAAAAGTCAACAGCTTGGTAAAGGAGGCACAAAAATATACTGAAGAAACTAAAATACTTTAAAAAACAGAAAAGGCCAAGGTAAAAAAGGCATAAAAATTCAATGAAGAGAAGAATTAAAAAAAAAAGAATTAGCCATAAGGAAAAAGAATTGCCCAAATTCACTGAGGAAAAGGACTCTTTACAAAGTAGAAATGACCAAATGGAAAAGGAGATAGAAAAGCTCACTCAAGAAAATTATATCTTAAAAATTAGAATTGGGCGAGGGGAAGTTAATGACTCCATGAGACATCAAGAAACAATCAAACAAAGGCAAAAGAATGAAAAAAAAATAGAAGAAAAGGTGGAATATATTATTGGGAAAACAATTGACTTAGAAAATAAATTAAAGAAAGATTATCTAAGAATTGTTGGGTTACCTAAAAGCCATGATCAAAAATAGAGGTTAGATATTATCTTTCAAGAAATTACCAACAGGGGCAGCTGGGTAGCTCAGTGAATTGAGAGTCAGGCCTAGATATGGGAGGTCCTAGGTTCAAATCCGGCCTCAGACACTTCCCAGCTGTGTGACCCTGGGCAAGTCACTTGGCCCTATTGCCCACCCATAAGGGTTTAAAAAAAAAAGAAAAGAAAAAAGAAATTACCAAGGAAAAATGCCCTAATATTCTAGAACTAGAGGGTAAAATAGGAATTGAATGAATCCATTGATCACTTCCTAAAAGAGATCCCCAAAGGATAATTCCCAGGAATATTATAGCCAAATTCTGGAATTCACAGGTCAAGGAGAAAATATTGCAAGCAGCCCAAAAGAAACAATTCAAATATTGTGGATCCACAGTCAGGATAATACAAGACAACAACTTATACATTAAAGGGCTGGAGGACCTATAATAAGATATTCCAGAGGGCAAAGGAGTTAGGACTTCAACCAAAAATTACTTACCCAGCAAAACAGAGGGTAATCATCTTCAGGAGAAAAAAATGAGTATTCAATGAAATAGAGGACTTTCAAACATTCCTGATGAAAAGACCAGAGCTGACTGGAAAATATGACTTTCAAATACAGGATTCAAAAGAAGCATAAAAAGGGCAATCAAAAGACATTCAATAAGGTTAAACTGTACATTTCTATATAGGGACATGATTCTTGTAACACATTAGAGCAGTTAGAAATAGTATGCATAGAGGGCAAGGGTGTGAGTTGAATATGATGGGATACTATAAAAATGAAATTAAGACATGAAAAAGAGGAATGCATTGGGACGAGGGGGAAGGGAAAAATAGAAAGGGGTAAATTATTACACAAAAAAGAGGCATGAAAGAGTATTCAAAGAGGCGAGGAAGATGGGGAAAACGGCATATGAACCTTACTCTCATCACAATTGTCTCAACAAGGGAAGAACATACAGAATCAATTGGGCATAGAAATCCATCATGCTCTACAGGATGGTAGGAGGGGAAGGAGATAAGACAAGAGGGTGAGACCAATAGAAAAAAGGGCAAATTGCGAGAGGTGGTGACCAGAAGCTAAACAGAGGGAAATAGGATGAAGAGTAATATACAGTAATCATAGTGCTGTAAAAATTTTTATGAGTCTTTTTACAAACCTTAATAAAGGTCTCATTTCTCAAGTTCATAGAGAAATGAGTGGAATATACAAAAATGTCATTCCTCAATTGCTAAATGGTCAAAACTCTCTATAGCCATGCAAAAAACTTCTCCGAATCACTATTAATTAGAGAAATGCAAACTAAAACAACTTATAGGTACCATTCTATCCACCTATCAGATTGACTATTATGACAGAAAAGGAAAATGACAAAACTTGTAGGGAAGATTGAACATTTTGGACCTATACCTAAAGGGCTATGAAATAGTACATATACTTTGATACAGAGATACTATTACTAGGTTTGTATTCCAAAGAAATAAAAAATACAAAAAGGAGAAGGACTTATATGTACAAAAATATTTAAAGCAGCTCTTTTTGTGGGGGAAAAGAATTGGAAAGTGAGGGGATACCCATTAATTGGGGAATGGCTGAGTAAGTTATAGTATATGATTTTTAAGGGAATACTATTGCGCTATAAGAAATGATAAGCAGAAGGAGCTCAGAAAAACCTGGAGAGACCTACACGAACGGAAGCAGAGTGAAGTATGTAGAACCAGGAGAACACTGTACACAGTAACAGGAATACTGCTTAGTGAACAATTATGAATTCTCAGCAATATGTCCCAAAACAATCCCAAAGAACTCACAATAAAAAAATGCCATTTGTCTCCAGAGAAAAAGAACTGACTAAGACTGAACCCAGACCAAAGAAATCTTTTTTCACTTTCTTTCTTATTTTTTTATTTGAGGTCTCTTCCACAAAAGGGTCAATGTGGGAAAATGTTTTATGCAATTGCACATGTAAAATCTATATTCAATTGTTTACCATCTCAATGGAGGATGGCGTGAGATGAGGGGGTAGGGAGGGTGAGAATTCGAGACTCAATATTCTTTGAACATTTTTGGAAACTGTTTTTACATGTAATCAGGGAAAAAATCAAATTAAATTTTAAAAAGAAAAGCATTTCCTTTACTGTTTTGTGTGGCACAGTGGTATGGTGCATTGTTATACCCATTTTACAAATCAGGAAATTAAGACTCAGAGGAATAATCCTTCTCACCAATGGCCAAACAGCTGAGTCAGAGGTAGGATCTGAGCTCAGTTCTCCCCACTCCACCTCCATCCCTTTTTCCACTATACTAACATTTTTCTCTTGGCCTTTTTAGGAGTATTGTAAAGGAATTATACCTGGCTGTTGGTAGTCAGTTGTTAGAATCAAGGAGCTGGGCTAGAAAGGTACCTTTCTACTTCTCATATGTAAGCCCAGGATTCTCTAACTTTATATAAAAAGGAAAATTCTCCACCCTAGAGGGGTAGCACTCAAGACTACAAATATGTGGTAATTGTTCTTTCACTTTGTAGGACTCTGTATTGGTGGTACAGAACAAAGGATCTGGAAAGACCTGTTTAGCCTCAAGACATTCCCTAGTAGGATCAGCTAGGTAACACTGTGGATAGACTGCCCAGCCTGGGGTTGGGAGAATCTGGTTCAAAATCGTGTGACCCTGGGCAAGTCACTTAACTCTGATTGCCTAGTCCTTGTCACTCTTCTGTCTTAGAATTGATATTAAGGTAGAAGGTAAGGGGTTTTTAAAAAAGACCTTCCTAGTTGCATGACTTTGGTAAAGTCATTAATCTATTAGTTTTGGTTTCTTTCTCTATAAAGTGGAGACAACATCATCTACCTCCTCAGGTTGTTTGGATGATTAAGTGAGAAATATTTGCAAACCATAAAGTGTTACATAAATACTTCGTTGTTGTTCAGTCATGTCTGACTCTTTGTGACCCCATTTGGGGTTTTCTTGGCAGAAATCCTGGAGTGGTTTGCCATTTCCTTCTTCAGCTCATTTGACAGATGAGGAAACTGAGGCAAACAGGGTGAAGTGACTTGCCCAGGGTCACCCAGCTAGTAAATGTCTGAGGCTGAATTTGAACTCAGGTCTTCCTGACTCCAGGTCCAGTGTTCTATCCACGGTGCCACCCAGTTGCCCCACATAAATGCCATTTTTTACTATATGACTTTTGAATAATCTAACATTGATTTCTGGGCTGGTAGGTCATGGATTCTTCTTTATTACCTTTCCCTTCTCTGGACACCTCCATTCAACTTCCCTTCAGCAAAAGGAATGGGAGTGGAGTAGAGAGACTGTTAATGGAAAGATGGTGAGACTGTAAGTTTGTACCTGTGTTGGGGGGTCGGGTTGGGGGCAGGTCAGTCCCAAAAGGACCTCCCGGCTCCGAGACCTAAAGCTTCCTCCTCCCTTTCCTCTCTCTCCTCCTGGCACCTCTGCTACTCGGCAGCAGGCACTAAATAATCCTCTGCCTATCGATCCAAGGTCACAGGGCCAGGGGTGGATCGATGGGTGTGGACAGCTGGGTGGCTGGGTAATGAAGTACCGTCACCTCCCCCAGATTGGAGCGATGGAGGGAGGGAGGGAGCAAGAGATTTAATCCTCCCATCATCCAGGAGGTATTGCACCCAGGAGGGGAGGGAAGAAAAATGAGGCTTGCAAAGTCAACCTGGCAGAGGGAAGGGGGAGACCTGAAATGGGAATGGGGGTGCAGAGCGCTAAAATGGGGAGCACTGAATTTCCCAACTTCATCCTCTAATGTCCTTCCTCCCTTCATGTGGCCAGCCTTCCCAGGGGAATCTCCTTGATCATTGTCACCTATAGCCGCTTTGTGATGGTGGTGGTTGTTGTTCAGTCTCATCCAGCTCTTCATGACTCCATTTGGGGTTTTCTTGGCAGAGATACTGGAGTTGTTTGCCATTTCCTTCTCCAGCTCATTTGACAGATGAGGAAACTGAGGCAAACAAGGTGAAGTGACTTGTTCAGGGTCACATCATAATGTGGCTTCATTTGAATTCAGGTCCTCTGGAATCCATTCCTGGCTGATCCACTAAACCACCTTGCTGCTTCTAGTAGATCCTTAAATTTTTGTGGAATGAATGAATAATGGGAGGGCAGATTAATAAATGACTAATCTTTAAAAGAAAAAGAAATTAGGTGATTAGACTAGAGGAGGGCTCTAAGTTTTCTTCTAGCTCTGTCAGTATAGGTCAGAGGCAGCATGACAGTAGAAAGAGCTCTTAACATGGAGCACAGAGCCTTGGGTTCGAGGTTCTGCTCTGACACTAGTCAGACAAATTTGAGTAAATCACTTCAATCTCTCTGAGCCCTCTTGAAAATGAGGACAGTCATATTCATTCTATTTGCCTCGTAGGGATGTTGTAAAAAAAAATCTACAAATGCTGTATAAATCTGATTGGCTGTTATTAGGTACTGTGCATGTATCTTAGTTCTCATCCCTGGTGTAACATCGTTTTTGTGTCATGACATAACTTAGGATGACTTGCCTAATGAAATGCTGCTCTTGATGGCTTCGGAGGAGGAGAGCAATGATGTATAATGGAGATAAGGCAGAATCTCGGGAGGTTGGACACAAGAATTTCCCACCCTCACCCCCACCAAGGCAGAGGAGCTACGCCTGAGACTAGTCACATCCAATGCCTCTTCCCCAACCCCTGGGTCCTGGCCTGACTCCCATTCCTCTTGGCTAATGTGGACTTCTAGGAGCACACAAGTCATGGAGGTAAAGTAGTATTGCCCCCTTTAGTTAAAAACATACCCCGCAGAAGAGTGGCAAGATGGTGAAAAGGGTAGAGTGCCAGCCCTGCAGTCATAAAGACTCATCTTCCCCAGCTTAGACACTTACTGGTTGTGTGACCTGAAACAAATCACTTAACCTCTGTTTGGCTCAGTAGTTACTCTGTAGAATGGGGATAATAGTGGCACCCACCTCCCAAGTTTGCTATGAGGACCAAATGGGATATTTGTCAATATTATCTTATCACTTAGCATAGTACATAGCAATGCTGTTGTCCAGTTATTTTTTGGTTGTGTCTGACCCATCATGATACCACTTGGGGTTTTCTTGGCAAAGATACTGCCATGGATTGTCATTTCCTTCTCTGGCTCATTTTACAGATGAGGAAACTGAGGCAAACAGGGTGAAGTGACTCTATCTGGGTCACCCAGCCAGTAAGTGTCTCAGGTCAGACTTGGACTCAGGAAGAAGAGTCTTCTTGACTCCAGGCCTGGAATTCTATCCACTGTACCCCAATTAGCTAATGCATGGCATATAGTAGGTGTTAGATAATGCTATTATTATTAATAAAGACTCATCAGGAGGTCTGGGTTGCTAGAAAGAAGGGTGAAGCCTTCCTGGAAGGAAAAGGAGGGAAGCAGTGACATGAACAGGAGAAAGTCACTCTGACCTCTAATTTAGGTGGCAGTGGCAGCAGAAGCACCTCAGTAGCTGGAAAAAGCGAGGGTGACTATAAGAGGCTTCTGCCTCTGTGGCTGGGGAGTCTCTGTACCCCATGCCAGCCCTGAATAACTAGTAGGTGGAACCTACTTTATAGAGTAGTCATGATGACCAAATGAGATAATATACATATTTATAAACTGCTTTGCAAACCTTAGAGATATTATCATCACTCCCTCTATAAGATATATATCTATGAAAGGGTCACTGTCACACATGGCATAGTGGATGGAGAGTTGGGTTCAGAGTCAAGGAAAACTCATTTCAAGTTTTAATTCTTTTTTTTAAACATTTATTAATAATCATTTTTTAACATGGTTACATGTTTCATGCTCCTACTTTCCCCTTCACCCCCCGCACTCCCCCCACCCATGGCCGACGCACATTTCCACTGGTTTTGTCATGTGTCCTTGATCAAGACCAATTTCCCAATTCTTGGTAGTTGCATTGGTGTGGTAGTTTCGAGTCCACACCCTCAATCATGTCCACCCCAACCCATGCGTTCAAGCAGTTGCTTTTCTTATATGTTTCCTCTCCTGCAGTCCTTCCTCTGAATGTGGGTAACATTCTTTACCATAAATCCCTCAGAATTGTCCTGGGTCATTGTATTGCTGCTGGTACAGAGGTCCATTACATTC
>NC_058133.1:260685369-260702372 GCF_016433145.1 Gracilinanus agilis | reverse complement strand
CCTTCCTTCCTTCCTTCCTTCCTTCCTTCCTTCCTTCCTTCCTTCCTTCCTTCCTTCCTTCCTTCCTTCCTTCCTTCCTTCCTTCCTTCTCTTCCTCTTCATCTCCTTCTGCTTCTCATTATTCTCCTCATTCTCCTTCTCCTTCTCTTCTTCCTTTTCCTCCTCCTTCTCCTCCTCCTTCTTCTCCTTCTCTTCTCCTTCCTCCTCTTCCTCCAACTCTTACCTTTTGTCTTTGAATTGATACTAAGTACAGATTCCAAGGCTGAAGAGTGGTAAGAGCTAGGTAATTGGGGTTAAGTGACTCCCCTAGGGTCACACAGCTAAGAAGTGTCTGAGATTAGATTTGAACCCAGGACCCCCTTACTAGAGGCCTGGTGCTCTATCCATTTAGCAACCGAGTTGCCTCTTAGATACTTACTTTCACAACCTACCTTATAGGATCAGAGATGGTCAGAGTTTGAAGGGTTCCAAGAGGTCATCTAGTCCAGGGATGTCAAACTCAAATAGAAATATGTTGTTTTAAGTCATGTCTGACTTCTAATGACCTCAATTAAGATTTTCTTGGCAAAGATTCTAGGGTGGTTTGCCATTTCCTTTTTCAGCTTTTTTTTATAGATAATGAAACTGAGGCAAAGAGAACTACATAACTTGCCCAGAGTCATATAGCTAGTAAGCATGTGAGGCCAGATTTGAACCCAGGAAGACACTCCAGGTCCAGGACTCTATCCATATGCCACCCAGCTACCTAGAAAGTGGAGGTCACCAATCCATATATAAGGATCTTTGTGGGTTGACATAGTTTTAAAATGTAACATTACTTATGTTTTATTGTATTTATATTTATTTTGATAATTTTTCCCAATTATGGTTCTACAATACTGGGAAACGCTGTGGACTCCGTGTAGTCTGGGACAAGTGTTTGACAGCTCAGATCTAGTCCAGACCCTTCATTTTACAGATGAGGCCTATAAAATAGAAGTGAGTTGCTTAATAAATATTTGTTGATTGATTGATTGTCAACTGGCTGCCTGGATGGATAGAGAAATATGGGCTGGATGATGGTACACTTAGGTAGATTCAGAATGACTGAGCCTGAAGTCTTTAGTGAGTTAATGTCAACTTGGTCAGAGGGCTCTAGTGACTTCAAGGATCTATCTCTTGGCCTTGGACTTCTCAACATTTTAGTAAAAGACTTGAAGAAAAATAGTGAGCTTATCAAATTTTATTTTTTAAGCCCTTACCTTCTGTCTTAGAATCGATACTAAGTACTGGTTCCAAGGCATCAAAGTGGTAAGGGCTATGCTATGCCCTTTGACCCAGCCATACCACTGCTGGGTTTGTACCCCAAAGAGATAATAAAGAAAAAGATTTGAACAAAAATATTTATAGCCGCACTCTTTGCGGTGGCAAAAAATTGGAAAATGAGAGGATGCCCTTCAATTGGGGAATGGCTGAACAAATTATGGTATCTGTTGATGGAATACTATTGTGCTAAATAAAAGGAATAATGAACTGGAGGAATTCCATGTGAACTGGAAAGACCTCCAGGAATTGATGCCCAGCATTCTATCCATTGTGCTACCTGGGTACCCAAGGGTCTCTGAAATTATTCAATGAATAGTCAATGAATATTTATCAAGCACCTACTATGTGCAAGGCATTATGTGAAGGGTTGTGGAAAGTATAGAGGAAAAATAGGATACATATCTTTGTCCTTAAGGAACTTATGGTCTAGTTGGGAAATAAGACTTGAACTTATGCAAAATTTAGAAGTACAAGACAGAAATGTAAGAGATGTCACAAGGCAGTGTGTGGAAAGAATTCAGTTAGAAGTACAAGCACTACATGCTCTAATTGGATTTGGGCAGGAAGGAGGATTACATTTTTAACAGTTTGGTCAGTCCTACCATTTGCCAAAGTTGTAGCCAAGCAGAACCTTAAAGAATGAACAGAATTGCTGTATGGGGAAGTGGGGGAAGGAGGAGAGAGCATTTCAGTTGGAAGGCAATCGTTCAGAGAAAGTAATAAGCAAGGCATGACTGAGGGACACTGAAGAGTTTAAGTTTAGCTGGAATGAAGAGTTAAGGAGAGTAATGGAACCTAAGACTACAAAGGCAGTAGAGTTGTAGGACTAGAAGTTGGAAAGGACATTAGAAGTCATCTAATCCTAATGAGGACACCTGGGTGTGCAGTGGACAAATCATTAGAGCAGTGGTTCCCAACCCTTTTTGGCCTACCACCCCCTTTCCAGAAAAAATATTACTTAGCCCCCTGGAAATTAATTTTTTAAAAAATTTAATAGCAATTAATAGGAAAGATAAATGCACTTGTGGCCATCACCGCCCTCCTGGATTGCTGCATCACTCACCAGGGGGCAGTGGCACCCACTTTGGGAATCACTGCATTAGAGGAATCAGAGAGACTCATATTCCTGAGTTCAAACTGGCCTCAGACATTTATTGACGGTATGACCCTGGACAAGTCACTTAACTCTATTGCCTCAGTTGTTCATCTGTAAAAATAAACAGGAGAAGGAAATGGCAAACCATTCCAGTATCTTTGCTAAGAAATCCCCAAATAGAATGACTGAACAATAATCCAAATCACCCGGCCATTTTACTGAGGGGGGATTTGATCATCAGAGAATTTTAAAGACTTGTATAAGGTTACAAAGAGAAGAAGTAGCATGTCTAGGATCTGAATCCAGGTCCTCTGGGTTCTTTCCCGGGAGCTCTTTCCATTGCATTATTGGGAAATGATTATGGGGCCTTGATTATCAGAATAAAGACTTTGGACTTTGTGTTGGAAGCTTTGGTGAATAACTAAAGATTTTTGTTCAGGGTCACAACGGGACCAGACTTGTACATGAAGGTTACCTTAGGAGTGATGTGACTGATGGATTGGAGATGGAGAGAGACTAGAATGCGTGAAGTGATGAAGGCTTCGTGTCATGGTGTGAGGAGCAGAAAAGAGGACACAGCTTCTAGGATGAGAAGCCGATCAGATTGGGGTCAGGAGGGAAGGGAAGGAAAGAAAACTCAAAGATGACGGACGTTTTTAAGCTTTCAGATCTAAATTCTGTGATCCTTTAAGCCTGACTGACTGAAAGGCAGAATGGCCCTTCTGTATGGAGGTCAGGAAAAGGAAGAGATATTAGGAGAAAGATGATAAGCTCAGAGGCTACATGGTGTAATGGAAAAAAACCCAAACCTTGAAGCCAGAACACATACAGTTGAATCCTGGCTGTAATACTGACTGTGGGACAACGGGCAAATTGTTTAACCTTCTTGAACCTCAATTTCTTCTTTTGTAAAATAAGGATAATGATACAATACTTGTCTCATAAGTTTATTGTGAAGAAAGTACTTTTTAATTCTTTAAGTCTTGTAGAAGTGAGCTATTTGGTTTTTTTTTGGATATATTGAATCTGAGGTACTGGCAAGACATCCAGTTGGTGTTTGTTGTTCACTCGTTTCAGTCTTGCTTGACTCTTTGTGACCCCATTTGGGGTTTTGTGGAGAAGTTTGTCATTTTCTTTTCCAGCTCATTTTACAGGCGAGGAGACTGGTCACACAGCTAGTAAGTGTCTGAGGCCAGGCCCTACATCTAGCCACTATGCAGCCTAGCTATTCCAGGACATCTGGATAGAAACAATATTACAATAGCATATTTCTGTAGTATTTCCCTCAAAATACCCCAGTACGGCAGAGAGTATTAGTATTGTTTTCCTCATTTTACAGATGAAGAAACTAAGTCTAAGAGAGGTGGATGAAGTCCATGCTCATATTTTTAATCAATGTCACAGCATGGATTCAAACTCAGTTATCCTGGCTCCAGGCCTAGAGGGGAGGTCCTAGGTTCAATCTGGCTTTAGACACATTTAGTTGTGTCACCCTGAACAAATCACTTAACCCACACTTCCCAGCCCTTACCACTATTTTGCCTTGGAAGCACTATGTAGTATTGATTATAAGATAGAAGGTAAGGGTTTAAAAAAAAAACCCAAAACAATCAAGTATTTATTTTCTCTTCCTCTTACTTCCCCATCTTCAAGTTGAAAAACAAAACAAAACCTTTGTAATAAATATGTACTGCCAATCAAAAAAAAATCCTATGTTAACCATGTCCAAGAATATATGTTTCTGGGGGCAGCTGGGTAGCTCAGTGAATTGAGAGTCAGACCTAGAGACGGGAGGTCCTAGGTTCAAATCCGGCCTCAGACACTTCCCAGCTGTGTGACCCTGGGCAAGTCACTTGACCCCCATTGCCCACCCTTACCACTCTTCCACCTAGGAGCCAATACACAGAAGTTAAGTGTTTAAAATAAAAAAAAAAAAGAATGTATGTTTCCTTCTGCACCATGAGTCAGGATATAGGTAGTATACTTCACCCCATCTCTATTTAATGTTTAGAATTGTGATTAGTCACTGTGTCCCTCAGAGCTCTTAAATCTTTCAAGATTTTATGTTATTGTTATTGTATAAATTATTCTCCTGAAGAACTGTGGGAGTAGAAACACAGCAGAAAAACAACTGCTTGATCACATGGGTCGATGGGGACATGATTGGGGATGTAGACTCTAGACCAGTGATTCCCAAAGTGGGCGCCACTGCTCCCTGGTGGGTGCTGCAGTGATACAGGAGGCGGTGATGGCCACAGGTGCATTTATCTTTCCTATTAATTGCTATTAAAATTTAAAAAAATTTAATTTCCAGGGGGCTAAGTAATATTTTTTCTGGAAAGGGGGCAGTAGGCCAAAAAGGGTTGGGAATCACTGCTCTAGACAATCACCCTAATGCAAACATTAATAATATGGAAATAAGTCTTGATCAATGATACATGTAAAACCCAGTGGAATTGCTCATTGGCTATGGGAGGGGGTGGGAGGAGGGGAAGGAAAGAACATGAATCATGTAACCATAGGAAAAATACTCTCAATTAATTAATTAATTAATTAAAGATTTCAAATAAAAAAAAATAAATAATTTGTTCTGATTCTGCTCCCTTCACTCTCCATCAGTTCATGCAAGTTGACTCAAGCTTCTCTGAAACAGTCTCTTTCATCATTTCTTATGTCACAGGCTGTCCCAAAAGTCTTGGTGCAAGTTTTAAGCTCATGTAAAGGGCTTAAACAGTTCATGTATTGTTATTTTCATTTTATGCCTGAGGGGAACTGAGGCTCAGGTGAATAGAGTTTTAAGCTATAAAGACTCAAAAACTGAATAAGACTAAACTAAAACAAATACCCCACAGACACAGATACCCATTACATTAATATACTACACACTGCCCACATTTTGAATCACAACAGCCAGATGAGGAAATAGTCTTAGACACTAATTCAGTACCATCATTTTATAGAGGAGGAAACTAAGTTTCAGAGAAAGGAATTAGATGTGAGCCAGACAGTTGGGAAATCAGTCAAGTCTAGAAATGGCGATTTGAGAGGCAGGCTATTAAGGTATGTACATAAGAGCAAAGACCTGGGATTTGGAGAATGGTTTTACTTCTGTGGGTTCTGTAAACATCCACTCTGCTTTCTTCTTAACTTGGACTCTAATGGGAGAATGATTTCCACCATCAGACTGGCAGCCCCTTGAAGGCAGAGCTGGCAATTCTAGGAGAGTAAGGAGACATCTCATGGATTACATTTCATAAGAGATTTTCTATTTCAATTGGAAGTAGGGAAAGAAGCATAATATATATGTACACACATACGTATATCTATCTATCTATCTATCTACCTACCTATCCATCCATCCTCCTGCCTGCCTACCTACCTATCCATTCATCCATTCATCTATCTATCTATCTATCTATCTATCTATCTATCTATCTATCTATCTATCTATCTAAAAAACGAAGGCCAACAAACATTCTTTCCAGGTGGTCAATAAGGAAGTTTGGAGGGTCATTCAGAGATCCAATTGGGTTGCTGGCTTCTCATGAAGTTACCTATTGGCCAGTTTCCAAGGTTACAGTCCAAACCTTGCCCCACCTCACTCTTCCTTCCCTTTAGAATTCCCCCAGTGCTTTTCCCAACCAGGTCTTAAGCCAATGCAAGAAGGAAACCCTTTTCCCACACCCCCACATGCTTCAGTTCGTTTATTATTAATTATGTAATTATATGAATTAATATAACTGACATGAAAATGGAGGTTTACATAACACTTTCACATATACTAACTAGTTTAAGCCTCCATAACGTTGAGGTATATTGACTTTGAAGTCAGACAACCTGGGTTGGAATCCAGACTCTGAAGAGGAAACTTGAGTAATGACTTACTCAAGACGACCATAAGACACATGGGGCAAGAGTGAGGCGTCTGACAATACGTGCATCGTTCTTTCCGTTACAGAACTGTCTGTCATTCCATTCAAGAAACACGTCCCACCCCCACTCCAGGAATCCTGCCCCGCCTTTCCCCCCAGCAAACACAGACATCAATTCATCTCTTCCCATCCAGGTCCCGCTCCCCTCCGCCCCCAGCTTAATATCCTTTTGCGCAGCGATTAAAATTTAAAGCCCCATCAAAACGTTTGCTTGCACACCCGGGTTCCTCCCAGATTGAATTATTTAATAGACTGAATGACACCTGCAAGCGCACTCAGATGCGCCTCCAGACTCAGTGAGCCAGAAAATTAATAAACACTGGCGCGCTGGACCCTGCCCAGCCCCTCCCCGCCCACTCCCACTAGCATCACTGCTACAGGATCTAGGCTGCCCAGGTGGCTCCTGGGAGGAATTCTCGGCCCACCGCATTCCATTCTCCAGCCAGCACTAGGCTATCCAAGGTGGGAAGAGCACTCTGTGAGCCAGCCCTGCCCCCAGCTAGTTTGGTGAAGGCTGGTCCAGGCTGGCTGCACCTTCCTCTGAACAGAGAAAGGGACTACGTCATTGGCACATTCCCCTTCCTCGCCTGGGGGGCTGACTGATGGAAGGAGAGACCTCCTGATTAGCCATGGTGCCAACACCTCTTACTTTGCGAAGAAGAGAGGAGAAATAGTTCCTGTATCTTGTACGAAGTCCTGGCAATCACGTCGAGAATCAGGCAGTTCAAGTGTTGTTATCCCCTTTTTACTCCTGAGGGGAAACACGCTCGCTTGGGGTTCCACTGAGGGCGAGTGGTCCTGCTGGAGTTGTAAGCTGAGGCCCCGTGGCTCTCACCAAAGCCAGCAGCCTCCGGTAGAAGCTCTTCTGTGACTGGTTCCATTGGGCGGGAGTGAAACCCGCTGTGCCTTGGAGACAGGAACCTCGTGGCAGGGGCACGTCCCTGCTAGGGGCATTGAGGTGAGTGCCCAGGGTGGATGGAAGGAGAATGTGCCTCATGGGAGTAGCTCTGGGCCCATCTGCTGGGTCTGGCCCCATGAGGAGGTTTGAGGTTTGCTTCATTCAATCAGAAAATCTCCTTCCACCTCAGTTGCTTTTGCACTCTCGAGAACCACCGGCCATTCCTCCTCATCGAACTCCCATTAGGTGCTCTGCAAATCCCCCTTCCAGGACACATCACGGAGTGGAGGTGAAGCTGGGTTCTGGTAGAAGCAGAGTACAATGGAAGGCGTCTCCTACCCAGCTGGACAGTTTCTAGGACCATCTTGGTGTTGGACTCTGGTCCAAGACTGATCTGGCTAAGAACAGAGAAGCTTCTGCCAAAGGGCTGGTCAGAGGGCAAATGGCTTTTTCCAGTGGCTACAACTCATGAAGAAATAGGGTGGAGGAAAGCCAGCTCAGACAAGCTTTGGAGAGCCAGTTGTTAAAATTTCAATGTGAACATTTACAACTGGGAAATAGGCAAATGCTACAATTCAGAACTTGATTTATTGTTTCTTTGATTGTCTAGACTTGTCTAGACTTAAAATCATGCAGAAAGTGTTAGTAATACAGATTAAACTCAAAAATATGTAGATGGCTCAGTGGACTGAGAGACTGGAGGTCCTGGGTTCAAATCCAGCTTCGGACACTTCCTAGTCGTGTCATCCCCAAGTCACTAAACCCCAATTGCCTAGCCCTTACCACTCTTCTGTGCCCGGAACTAAAGCTTGGTATTGATTCCAAGACAGGAGGTAAAGATTTTTTAAAAGTATGTTGTACACACATTTGGGAGGGAAGGTAGGCTAGTTATTAAATATTTACCAGCACACTACTGGGTGGAGGGATCCTGATGTGCTTTGATGGATGGCAAGTAGTTGGCACTGTAGATAGTGGACTTGGAGCTGGGAAACTGTCAGTTATTATCCTATCTCAGATACTGTATTTATTTTAGTGTGTGACCTTGGATAAGTCTCTTAACCTTTTCCAGCCTAAACTTCAGCCCCATCTGTGAAATGGGGATACTCTACCTCCTAAAGTTGTTGTGAGGGTTAAATGACTTAATACACATGATGCACTTTGTAAATCTTAAAGTGCTCTATATATTGTTACCCGCGGTGAAGAAACTAGGATTTTAAAGTGTCAAAGTCAGTTCCTACTGTGTGACCAGTCATTTGAGGGAATAGAATAAACATAATACATCAAATTTCTGTAGGGCTTTGTAGTTCATAAAGAAAGCCTGGCTTTCCTCACAAAACATCACTGCTAGGCCAGTGAGGAGAGCATTATTAACTCTATTTTATAGATGAGGAAAACAAAGGACAAAGAAAAAGGCTGATTTGCCCAGGGTCACCCAGCTGAGTGGAAAAGCTTGAACCCAGGGCTTCTGATCTGAATCTAGAGGTCTTTCTGTTGTACCCCATACTCTGAAGAGGCAGAAGTCTCAGCCAGAAGAGACCTTAGGAAAGAACCAGTTCAATAGCTTGATTTTACAGATGAGGAAACTGAGCTTAGAAAGTTTAAATGACAATCAAGTAGGAGAGAAAGAGACAAGAAGCAAAAAACAAACCTAAACTTATGTAATTCAGTGGTGGATTGTGTAGTACCAAAGAAGTATTGTTGGAGTTTAGAGAAGAGAAACAGAAGGAAAAGTTGGAGTAGTCAGGGAGAACTTCATGATAGAGGTGTCATTGGCAGGCCCTGAAGGATAGGTAGAAAGCATGTGGACGGGTATATGTGATATGGGCTAAATAATGTGCCTCTGAACATATGTAATGCTTAGAGATCTCAAAGCTCCATAAGACATTATATTGGAGTGAAGGTTAGTAAAATAAGATCAAAGACAAATCTGTTCATTTATTTATTCAGCAAACATTTATTAAATATTGACAATACGCCCAACTCTTTTTCACGTCTATGGAAGACACATAGTTCTTGCACTCAGGAGTTCTTTATTTTTGTTGTTCAGTGGTTTCATTTGTGTCTGACTCTTCCTGACCCCATTTGAGGTTTTCATGGCAAAGATATTTTTTGCTTTTCCAGCTCATTTGACAGATGAGGAAACTGAGGCAAACGGGGTGAAGTGACTTGCCCAGGGTCACACAGCTGAAGCCACATTCGAACTCCAAGCCTGGTGCTCTATGCACTGACCACCTAGCTTATAGAGAAACATGTCAAAAAAAGTTATATTTGAAGGACCTCTTTGAGCAGTTGAGACAGACACCCTTCCTCCTTCCATGTTAAAGAAACTACCAGGTCCCTTCATTATGTATCTTGGGTCATTTTCCATTAATTTACTGCTTATGACCTCAGAAATGGGAAAGGCACCAGGTTATATGCCATTCCTTTCTTAGAGACCTGTGACCTTCATGTTTCTTATCTAGTTGCCCTGGTGTGGAGACAGAGGAAACAAGGACTACAAACATCTCTCCAATCCACCAGAAAGAATCTGGGTATCCCGAGTCCAAGGGGAGCTTCTGGACAAAGCCCTTTCCTCCTCTTGCTGTGGCCCAAAGGCTAGCACTCCTGAAGCTGCTCTGACTGCTGATGCCATTCAGTTGTTCGGTGGTGTGCCACTCTTCATGACTACATTTGGGGATTTCTTGGCAAAGATACTGCAATGTCTTGCCATTTCCTTCTCTAGCTCATTTAACAGATGAGGAAACAGGCAAACAGGGACTTGCCCAGGGTCACCCAATAAGTGTCTGAGATCAGATTTGAACTCAGGAAGATGAAGCTTCATGATGCCAGGCCCAGAGCTCTAGGCACTTTGGTGCCAAACTACCTGCCTCTGTGATTTACCTGGTTGCACACATGATTACTCTTTGCCCCCACTGCCTGCAGCAGTGTAATGGCGGCACATTGCGGAATAATGCTAGACTATTGATTCCCAAAGTGGGCGCCACCGCCCTCTGGTGAGTGCTGCAGTGATCCAGAGGAGCGCTGATGGCCCCGGGTG
This sequence comes from Gracilinanus agilis, assembly GCF_016433145.1. NCBI lineage: Eukaryota > Metazoa > Chordata > Mammalia > Didelphimorphia > Didelphidae > Gracilinanus > Gracilinanus agilis. The sequence continues at coordinate 260,692,104 of NC_058133.1, read as the reverse complement.
CATTTATCTTTCCTATTAATTGCTATTAAAATGAAAAAAAATTAATTTCCAGGGGGCTAAGTAACATTTTTTTTCTGGAAAGGGGGCATTGGCCAAAAAAAGTTTGGGAACCACTGGGCTAGACCTAGAGCCAGGAAGATTTGGGTTGGAATCCTACCTTCAACACTAGCTGTGTGACCTTGGATAAATCTCTTCATTTTTAAGACTTTTCCTTCTCTGTAAAATGAGGGAGGTGAACTCAAGGACTTTTAATGTCTCTTTCCAGATCTAAATGAATAAAAAAGTGCCACAATAAACCCCTATTATTTTGTGGATTAATGGCCTGTTGGATTCTTTTGGTGCAGCTCTCAAACTTCTGTAATGGATTAGGATTCAGCCTAGTTGGAAAGACAACAGGGACCTCACATTCTAACAATCTAAAAGAGAGAAATTTAAAATAACACTTCAGAAAGAAAAGTGCATGATTAATGATTGTACAAATGGATTGTACAGATGGCAATTGCTATAGGAACTTAACTGAGGGAAGAAGTACTCAAGGTTGAGATGGTCAGGAAAGGCTTCATGGAAGTGAGATTGATTTATTTAAAAATCCTTATCTTCCACCTCTGAATCAGTACTGTGTATTGGCTCCAAGGCAGAAAAGCAGTAAAGGCTAGGCAATGGGGGTTAAGTGACTTGCCCAGGGTCACCCAGCTAGGAAGTGTTTGAGGTCAGATTTGAACCTAGGACCTCCTATCTCTAGGCCTGGATCTCAATCCACTGAACCATCTAGCTGTCCCTGGAAATGAGATTTTTGCTGAAAGATAGATAGATAAAGAGGGGGAAGGGATGGAGTAGGGATAATGGAAACAGGAATGACAAAGATGCTTGAGTAGACCATTTTGGCTAGAATGAAGGAATGGGGAAATATGGTAACAGATTGGGGAAAAGAAATTAGGGCCAGATTATAGAGGGCCTTCAATGCCAAACAAAAAGTTAGGACTTTATCCCTTAAAGAATAGTAAGTAGCTAGAAAAAAATTATTGTTCTTAAAGCTGAGGAGGAATGTGATGATACATCTTGGTAGTACAGTGGAGAGAGCACCAGATCTGGAAGCAGAAAGGCCTGAACTCAAATCTGGTCTCAGATGGTAACTAGTTGGGAAAGTCACTTCAACCCATTTGCCTCAGTTTCTTCATCTGTAAAATGAGCTGAAGAAGGAAATGATAAATCACTATTTTTGCCAAGAAAACCCCAAATGAAGTCAAGAAGAGTTAAGCACAACTGAGTGACAACAACGATAGGGATATGATTGGATTTGTCCATTATCAAGATTGTTTTTAACCGTGATACAAAAGAAGAATTGAGATGGGGGAACTTTGGAGGCAGCTAGACCAGTGAAAAGGATATTGTAATAGAGAGCAGCCAGGTGGCTCAATGGATTGAGATGGGAGGTCCTTGGGCTCAAATTTGGCCTCAGACACTTCCCAGCTGTGTGACCCTGGGCAAGTCACTAAACCCCCATTGCCTAGCCCTTACCACTCTTCTACCTTGGAGCCAATACATAGTGTCTATTCTAAGATGGAAGGTGAGGGTTTTTAAAACAAAAGAAAACAGGATATTGTAATAGCCATAGAAACAATGAAGGCCTGAAACAGATGACTTGTGGCACTGGAAGGGCAGTGAAAAGAGATGATGTGAAGATTATAGATTTAGTGATTAATTCGATGTCGAGATGGGAGTGAGGAGGAGGGAAAAGGCAGACATGACTCTAAGGTTTCAAGCCTGGATGATTGGGAGAATAGCAATGCCATTAACAGAAACAGGGAAGTTTGCATAAACTAATTGAAAATGAATGTTGTAAAATTACAAAGAATAAGCTTGGTCCCAAAGAGGAGATCTGAAAAGAAACATCCCCCCACCCCAACTCTTCTGCAAAAGTAGGGATGGGGAGGGAAGCCACAGATGGGCAACATTGCATATAATGTCAGTTTTTTTCCAGGTACTGATAGATTTGACTGAATTTTTTTTCTCCCTCAAAATTCTTTATTATAAGGGATGGCTCTGTGGGAAGGGAGAGGGAGATACAGAAGGAAATTTAGGTGATAGAAAACAAAAACAAAAGATATCAGTGAAATATATTCAAATATATGTATATTTTTAAATAGAGAAGTCTGAAGAAGAAGCAGGTTTTGGCAAGGGAAATGAGTTCACTTTTGAAGGCCAAGTTTCTAGGTTGGAAGGGCACTCAGATCATCTGATTCCTCAGTGCAACATCCCCAACAAAAGTCCTTTTAGTCTGGGGCAGCTGGGTGGCTCAGTGGATTGAGAGCCAGGCCTAGAGATGGGAGCTCCTGGGTTCAAATCTGGCCTCAGACACTTCTTAGCTGTGAGACCCTGGGTAAGTCACTTGATTCCCATTACCTAGCTCCTACCACTCTTCTTCAGTTTTGATTCTAAGATGGAAGGTAAGGTGTTTTTTTTAAATCCGTCTAGTTGCCACTTGAAGACCTTTCTCCACGAACCTTCTGAGGTGGTTCTTAGGTGGTGCAGTGAACTCATTTTCCTGAATTCAAATCTGGCCTCAAACACTTACTGACTGTGTGATCCTGGGCAAGTCACTTCCTTGCTCGCCTCATTTTCCTCATCTAGAAAATGCACTGGAGAAGGAAATGGCACGCCAATCTGATTCCTTTGCCAACAAAGCCCCAAATGGAGTCAGTCAGTAAGAGTCAGACACGACTGAACAATAATAACAATTGTAAAGAAGTTTCTCCTGGCATGAAGCCTAAATCTGCCTCTATGGCTTCTACCCATGGTTCCTTGTTCTACACTCTGGGAACCCAAGTAGAACCAATTGAATCTCTCTTCCTCATGACAGTCATTTAAACACTTGAAGACAATTTCAGTCCTCTTCAGACTTCTTTTCTGAGGCTAAATATTCCAGTTACCTTCACTTGATCCACATCAGGACTGATGCTCCAGTTTGTTCATCATGGCGCTTTCCTGCTTAGCAATGGCCCTTAAAAATATTATGCCAAACATAATACACTACATTTGGTCAGACCAGGGTAGATATACAGTAGAACTGTCATCCAGGACACTCTGACTTTCTAAAATGGTACTTCCTTTTTTGGGCTGCCATATCCCAGTATATCCCCAAAGTCTTGGTGCCTTTCTAAGCTTACTGTAAAAGTATTAAGCCATTAAAACGTAAAATTTCACTAAGACTTTTGGGACATCCGGTATTTTGAGCTTGTAGTCTTCTAAAACCAAAGGTGTACTGGAGCCAGCTTAAATTTGGGGAGCAACCATATCTATATAAGGGGTAGAAAGAAGTTGTTGAGGTTTTAAAGTCATGTCTGACTCTAGGTGACCCCATTTGGGGTTTTCTTGGCAAAGATCCCACAGTGGTTTGCCATTTCCTTCTCCAGCTCATTTTATAGATGAAGAAATTGAGACAAACAGGGACAAGTGGGGCACGCTGTTAGTAAGTATCTGAGGCCATATTTGAACTGAGGAAGAAGAGTCTTCTTTCAGGTCTGAATGTAGTGTGTGTGTGTGTGTGGGGGGGGTCAGGTAGGGATGGGAATATTTTGTTTCAAAGGTAGAAAGAGAACAATGAGGAACAGGAAAATTGCATAGCTCTGCCCCACTCCCATGGGTCCCACTCCCATCTAGCTCTCTCCTTCTGTTCAATTCTAACATTTGTTCAGCCATTTTGGTCATGTCTGACTCTTCATGACCCCATTTGGGGTTTTCTTGGCAAAGATACTGAGTTGTTCATCTTTTCCTTCTCCAGCTCATTTTATAGATGAAGAACCTGAGTTGAACAGGGTTAAGTGACTTGCCCAGGGTCACATAGCCAGTGAATGTCTGAAGCTAGATTTTAACTCAGGTTTTCCTGACTCCAGGCCCATCTCTCTAGGGACCTCAGAGGTCATCTATCCAACATCTGTCTTACAAGGAGTTTCTTCTCCAATGTCCATCACTGGCTTCTGTTTTGAAGACCTCATAAGTTCATTTCCTCTCAAGGTAGCAATTTTGGCTCTTTGGGAAGGTTTTCCCTGACCTCAGGACTTAATCTGAGTCAGCTGCTTCCACTCACTGCTAGTTTTGCCCTCTGGGGCCAAGCAGAAAAAGATGAGCACTTCCTATATAACAGCTCTTCAAATCCATGAGGACAGCAATCTTATATGGCTTCTAAGCTTTCTTTTCTCAATGAAAAAGAGAAAACATGATTTCTAGACACTTCACTGGTCCAACTGCCCTCTGGATTCACTGAATTTTGCCAGTGAGAGTCCTTCTTAAAAAGAATGCTGTCAAAACTCAGCTAGGTGCAGTGGATAGAACTCCAATCCTGGAGTTAGGAAGACTTGAGTTCAAATCTGGCCATGCTTATTAACTAGTTCTGTGATCCTGGGCAAGTCACTGAACCCTGTCTGCCTAAGTTTTCTCCCTTCATCCTCTCCTCATCCTCTCTTCTCTCCTTCCCTTCCATATCTCCTCTTTCCCTCTCCCATATTCTCTATCCCCATTTACTTTTCTTCCTTTTCCTCATCCCACATTCTTTCCCTAGACTCCTCTTCTTCCCCAAGTCCTCCCTTGACCCTCCAACATTCTGTCTCTATCTTTCATATAACTGTATCCTATCCTTCCTTCCTAGGCCCTTTTCTTCTCTCCCACTCAGGCTATCCTCTTTTCCCCAGAGCCATCAATAGAAATTTTGGTGCTTATAACAAGTACCATAAACCAAGGCCAGGGAAATAGCCCAAGAAGCACTCTCATTATTAGTGTTTGAACAATGACGCCATAGGGCGACCGAGATAGAAGGATGCCAAAAAGCCAGTGTCGGGGAAGCACCTCTCCCTAGGAATCAGATCATTTGATAGCTTCCTATTTAAAAGAATTATTCTGGAAAACTTGGCGCTGAGGTCAGTTGTTTCTTTACATTTGGCATCCCAGATTACTCCGGGGCTTTGGGGTCAGGGTAGAATGGGAATCCTTTAAGCCTTTAAGATAGTTTCTTTTGAGGATGGGGGTGAAAGAGTGCTTAAAGTCATCCTCCCCTCCCCATCTCAAAAACCCCTCTGAAAGCATAACATTAAAGCTGGAAGGGCCTTGAGGATCATCTGGTACAACTCTGATTTTTTCAGAACTGAAACCTAAAGGGGAAGTGATTTGCCCTTCGTCACATACTAAGTGTTTGAAGGCTTTTACTAAAATTGAGGTAAATGAATCCCAAATTTCAGGCTCCCAGTTACAGTTAGAAGAGACTTTAGAGATCATTTGGGTCAACTCCATCATTTTAGAGGTGGGGAAATAAAGACCCAAAGTTAGTGTGAGAGCAGAAACTGGTACCTATTTCTCCTGACTCCCAGCCCAGTACTTTTAGCCAGCTCATTCCTCAGGGGAGGAAGCATCAGTCTTTGGTCTCAGGGTTCAAGGTAAGCAGCTGAGCAGGGAGATTTGGTTCTTATAGTCATGCCCTCTTTTGTTTTATAAGATTATTCAGTTATAAAAATGAACAACATAGAAATATGTTTTGCATGATAATACATGTATAACTGTGATTGAATTGCTTGCCAGCTCCAGGAGGGGGGAGGAAAGGAAAGAGGGAAACAATTTGGATCATATTACTACAGAAAACTTATGGGGAGTTGTTACATGTAATTGGCTATATTTACATATAATTTAAAACAAATTTTTTAAAAAAAGATTCTTAATGTCTTACAGTCACACCCTGGACCAAAAGCTCACCTGTTTGATACATATATTCACATACTGAAAACTCAGCAAATAAAATCTGCTTAGGTAAGAGGTAAATAGAGGCATTTTTAGCAAGGCATGTCCTCCACTAGAGCTTACATCCTTCTCTCTGTGCCACACTTGAAGTGCCTGCATTCCCCTTTCTCAGGGTGAACCACGCTGCCAAGACTAGTAGGTAATGGAGGGTGTGTTGGATTTTTCCATCCTTTGGGGAGTCCATGTAGGGCCTGGCATTCTTGAAATAGCTACCCACACCCTGTCCTTCATAGGGTGCCTCTTCCTATAACAAGTTCCTATAACAAACCCAGGGCTTCAGAACTGAAGAAATTTTGTGAAGCAAAGGAGGGAAGCAAAGGGGGAAGCAGAAGATAACAGTAAGGACAAAAGAGCCATCCCCCTTTCTCTTGTCATCCAACACCACAAAGGTCAGTCCTTGCCTGTCCCCTCTCCTCAGATAGCTACACATGCTGTCTGATAGCCCTTGAACCACTCCTCTGCCCAAGGTGTAGGCTTGTTTACATGGGAGTACCAAGACCCCTTCCCCACCTCTACGCTAAGGTAGAGCTTGGGTCTAGTTAGCCTCAGTCTCTGCTTAAGGAATGCTGCAAGACAATCAAATGAGGCTGTTTTCTTGTCATCTCATCGCCGGCAAGATCCCTCCATACCTCACTCCAGCTCTAATGTCAGCATCCACCGTCCTCCCTCCAACCTGGCCCTGACTATCACCAGGCTTTGACTCTGATTTCTTTAGAGAAAAAATTGCCAATCAAGGGGCAAAATTCCAAACCTGGGACAAAACTTCAGTTGCCCTTCCCTAGTTAAGGCTTTATCTTCCCCCAAAAAACTTCCCCCTCTCTCTTTCCTCTTATTTTATCTTTCTTCCTTTTCTCTCTTTTTCCTCCCATTTTTGCTCTATTTTCTCTTTCTCTTCCTTTCCTTCCCACTTTCCTCTTTCCCACTTCCCCATGTCCTCCTTTCCTCTCCCCC
>NC_058133.1:260673901-260682450 GCF_016433145.1 Gracilinanus agilis | reverse complement strand
CCATCCCTCGGATCCCCCGGCCCGGCGTTGTATGCGCAGTAGCAGTCTGTCTCCGTGGGCTCCCCCTCCCTCTCGCTCCCCTCCTTCAGTAACCTTCCCGGGAGCACACACACCATTTGGGCAATTATGCAGAGTGTTAAAGAGAGGATTAAGCGGAGAGGGAGCGCTCTCCGCCTGGGGAAGGGGGCCCGGCAAATAACAATGCCCACGCCAGCTCTGAAATTCAGCAAATTGCCTGTTGGATTTAAAGACAGCCATTTACAATGCACTCCAGCGCCCCGGCGAATTATCTGAAGAGAAATCAGCCTTGTTTTCCCTTTTCCTCACAAAGGAAGAAATGAAAAGGTTTCCAAATTGCCTCTGAAGACGGGGCTTGGCCTCCCTGTGGTTCTCTCTCGCAGATGCCGGCAGCTTTCCCAAGCAATCCCCAGCTGATTAGCCGGGCCTGCAGGTGCCCAGGCCAATTTCTCCTGCATCTCCCGCCCTCTCACCCCAGTTCCTTCCCTCCTCCTCCCAGGCTGGCCCAGGCCTGACCTACACCCCAGTTGACTGCTCCCCACCTTGACACCCCACTCCAACAACCTCCTCTTACAGGAGGCTCACAAAAAAAAGGAGGACATGCAATGAGAGGATAGAGAGGGGCGGGGGGGCGGGGTTATGTTCCTAGGAAGAGAGGAAGGAAAGGTTAGAGGTAATACCAGGACCAGAAGGGACCTCATCTAGACCAACACTCATTTTAAAGATAAGAGACAGGCCCTGAGAGGGGAAGTTACTCATCCAAGGTCACCCAGCCAATTATTGACAGTCAATTCTAGAATCCAGATCTCCTGGTTTCCAGGACAGGCAGCTTTCTACTAAAGCATCCCTTGTAGGAAGATTTGGTAAGAGAGGGCTTTGGAGAGTTGTTAAGAGGTTGGGGAAGAAAAGGAGAGTAGCTTGGAGTGAGGGGTGAGAGATGGGAAGATGGTTGGGTTTGAAGGTTGGATAAAGGGAGAAAATGCAAGATTGGGACTTGCTAAGAGGGTGGCAGAGGTGAGTCATGGAGTCCAATCCCAGAACTAGATTCCTTCCAAAGAAAATGGGATTAGTCTAGGTCCGGACCCTCAGACCCTTAGCTAGGTGATGAAGTGTATGGAGCATGGGACTGAAGAGCAGGATACTGCCTATCACCCTGGAGAGCCACTCAATTGCTACCTGCCTCAGTTTCCTCATCTGTAACCTGGGGATAATAATAATGTCTGTCTCCCAAAGTTGTGAGGATCAAATGAGCTTACATATAAAATGTTTTGCACACTTTAAAGGGCTTTATAAATGTCTGCTTTATAACCATTGGGTAGAAGGCTGGAAGGTAAGATAGGTGAACAAGCTTGGGCTCCTTCTTGGAGAAACCTGCTGGCTTTGGAAGGCAAAGAGCTTCCCCTCAGAGTAATTCCCCTCCAGTCAAAAAACATGGTACCCATGCCAGAGGGGGGCACTCAGAGCCTTCTTTGTGGGCACCTGTACCATTGCCCCAGCACAGAGTTTGTTACTAGAAAGCCAGAGGGATGTGGGGCCCCACATGCTCTCATCTCCTTTTCCATGAGTGCCTGAATACATTACCTACCCCTCTAAAAGGTTCACCATCACTGCCCTAGGATAATATATTGGAGACCTGGCCATGTTCAGTATGGAGAGGGGAGACTGAGATGTGGGACAGGGGAACCAGATTCTCATGGAATTAAGCTCATGGATTCTCTATTTTCCAAAGTTCTGGACCCCACTAGCCATATCTGTCATGTATCCCGCTCCACCCTAGTATCTTTAGCCCCCAAAGACCTTCTTTGAGCCTTCATTTCCCTATCTATAAAATGAAAGGATTAGACTCAGTGGTTCAAAATTCTATGGATCTCTGATCCTTGCTCTTCAGGGCAACTCTCCCAAAAGCTCCAAAGGAAGCTCCCTAGTATTTGGCTGGAAATCTCTGGATGACAGAAAGGCAGTGTTTTGTGGACTGGAATGATATGAATAGTCTGAAGCTTAATCTATTGCTGGATGTATTCTATCAGAAATCATTAGAGATGGAACTCTAAACCAGGGAATATATAACCCCACCAAATTTATAGAATGACTCCCCTTTTCTCCTCTCAATATTCTCCCTTCCACTCTTGGTCTCTTTTCCTTCTCATCTTCTCCTCTTTTCTCTTTTCCTTTATAATCATCTTCATCATCTCATCATCATCATCATTGTCACCATAGCTAACAATTACATATTGCTTTAAGTTTTGCCACATCCCTTTACATATATTTTCTGTGTCTTCCACCATTTCTATAATTAAATTTATATAGCTAGATGGAGCATTGACTTGAAAGTCAAGAAACCTGGAGTTTGAATCTGGTTTTAGATTGTGTGACCTTGGGCAAGTCACTTCTGCCTGCCTCAGTTTCCTCATCTGTAAAATGGAGATAATACTAGCACTTATCTATAGGTTGTTGTGAGGATTAAGTGAGAAATTTTAAAGCTCTATATAAACTTTAATCATTAAATTTTGTCTTGCTGTCAAACTGGAGGACTTCCTGAATGTAGATATATGTCTCCCCCATCAGAGCTGGGGCTTTGCAGACAGAGACAGTGTGCTGTGAAAACAACTGGATCTTGTATCAAAAATCCATTAGCAAAAAAAATCCATTAGTCTAATTCACTAATTCACTGTGTGCCAGTAAGTTAATTACTTCCCTTCCTTGGGACTTGGTTTCCTCCTTTGTTAAATAAAGGAATCTTAAGGGAATCTCCTGGGCAGCCAGGTGGTGCCATAGTGCATAGAGAGCTGAGCCTGGATTCAGGAAGACTCATCTCAAGTTCAAATCCAGCCTCAGACACTTACTTAACCCTGGGCAAGTCATGTTTTCCTGTATGCCTCAGTTTCCTCATCTTTAAATTGAACTGAAAAAGAAAATGGCAAAATATTCTAGTATCTTGGCCAAGAAAATCCCAAATGGGGTCACAAAGAGTCAGATATGACTGAACATGGCTTTCTTTCCCTTCTTTCCAGAATGTATGCACATGGCTACCTCTCTTGGACTTCTTATGAGGAGTAGGAGAGGAGGTGTGATCTTCCCAAATCTGGTAGTATGGTGACTTTGAGCCCATGTAGTAGGCATGTGTCCTGTTTATACAAGCTTGAGCTTGGGCCTTGGCTTCTGACTCTCTCTTCTGTCTCATGTTCCTTTCCTGATCTGACATGGAAGTTTTCAGTCTTGGAGACATTGTTGTGGGCTCGGGAAGTCCTGGGTTCCTCATCGGGAGCTCCATCTTCAGCTACTATGGCGGTTGTTGGAGAGGATGAGCCTAGCCCCTAGCCTTGCTTGCCAAGAGATGTAGGCTTCTTAGGAGTTGTTTAGATGGCGCAGAGTCAAGATGCAGGTGAGGTACTGATTAGCAGTTTCAACTTCCTTGGAAAGTATAACAGAAGATATGTTTCTGAGTGGTGGCTCTAGCATTTGAGGCTATATCTATTGACTTGGAACAAAGCACTCCAGGCAGTGGGTAGCTTCAGGTAAGCAGAGTTGCTTGTTCTAGGTCTGGGGGTGTCGTAAAGTCCTGGGAAAGGAGTGCTAAGGCAATTGACCCCTTGGGGAGGGTAGTAGTCCAGGATTGAGCAAAGGAGAGAAACAGTTGAGCTACAGAAGGGGATGCTGATACGTATCACAGTTGATTGAATACCATTTCTGGAGTCAGAAAGACTCATCTTCCTGAGTTAAAATCTGGCTTCAGACACTTACTGGCTGCGAGACCCTGGGCAAGTCACTTAACCATGTTTGTCTCAGTTTCCTCATCTTTAAAAGGGTAGGAAGAAGGACATGGCAAACCATTATATTATCTTTGACAAGAAAACCCTAAATGGGGTCCCAAAGAGTTGTACTGAAAGGACTGAACAACAACAATTACAGGGAGGAAGGGTGTTTTTCTCCTCCTCAGTGCATTGACACAAAGTCCCAGTTACTTTGACCCAGTTATGACTCTGGTGTTGGGAACTATTCTCATTAGTTGGTTGGATTTCTTCATTTGTCTCTCCATGGTGTCGCTAGCTATCTAGTTCTCTAAGTGAGTGATTGCAGCCCAAGTCCAACGTCCCACATGAGGATGCCTAGTATCATAGACTATATTGGAGAGTGAGTGGAGACAGGATGGAGGAGAAAGAACAGGGATGCCTGAAAATGGTGGCAACAATAGGTGGAGTTACAGGCAACTAGGGCAGAGTTATCAAACATCTCTGAACTCGGCTCAGGAAGCTAGTTTAGGAGGCAAGAAAATCTAGGAGGCAAAAGGTTTCAAGTAGCAGTCAGGATTATGAATTCAGATTTGACATCTCTGATCTTATCCACTCACTTTATAGATGAAAAAAACTGAAACCTAGGAAAACCATTACTTGCCTAACTTCACACAAGTAGTTTAGTAAAGAGAGCAAGATGAAGGAAAAACATCCTGAGGCCAAAAGAAGGATCACTGGACTGGCTCTAAGAGGAAAAGCTGGTGCTGTGGATAACTGACTGAGTCAGTGAGGTCTAAAGTGGAAGGAAGGGAGGAAGGAAGGAAGGAAGGAAGGAAGGAAGGAAGGAAGGAAGGAAGGAAGGAAGGAAGGAAAGAAGGAAGGAAGGAAGAAAGGAAGTAAGGAGGGAGGGAGGAATGAAGGAAGGAAGGGAAAGGATAGAATATGAGCTTTTTTACAGGAAGGGGGAAAGCATTTATTAAATGCTTACTATGTGTAGCACTTTACAAATATAATGCTAGATCCTTACAATGATCCTGGGAGATATGTATTGTTATTTATTCCCATATTATATTTGGAGTAATTGAGACATCAGAGGTTAGGTTACTTGCTCAGGGTCACACAATGAATGTTTGAGGTGGGGTTTGAACTCAGGTCTTCTCCACAGTGGGAAGTAATGCACAGTGGATAGTAATAGTCCCTTAGTAGTAACCCCTAGAGGAGGGATTGTTCCACTTTTATTTTTGTATCCCTAGTACCTAGCACATTGCCTGGTAAATATTTAGGGCACTCAGAGGCAGTTAGGTGGTGCAGCAGACAGAATACAGGACCCTGAGTTAGGAAGACCCAAGTTCAAATCTAGCCTCACAGAATTCCTAGATGTGGGATCCTGGGCAAGTCACTTAACCTCTCTATGCCTCAGTTTCCTTATATGTAAAATGGGATTAATAATAGCACCTACTTCCCAGGGTTGTTGTGAGTATCAAATGAGTTAATGCAAGTAAAGTCCTTTGCAAGCCTTACCATATAATTATTAATAAATGCTTGCTTGCTTGATTGTGCTGAACATCCTCCACACATTGGATGTCCTCCACAACAATAGTCAACACCTTTGGTGAGTATATACTCTCAGCTTTTGCATCACTTCAAGTTAATAATCAGAGAATTGTTGAACAGAATTACATCTGTGGTTGCATTTATCAAGACATCTTTTCTGACCTTCACATAAGTATGAGAGATTCCTTTTTCTTCCACTGAGACTAACACTTTTTTTTGCGATCAACAAATGATAAGTCCAGAGGGAATTTGTATTCTCTGTACCCTTTAGTTGCTTCTATATTGACACAAATGTGTTCTGCCCTGGGGGATCATTTGTGAAAATCATATGGGTGATCTTCTTTTCTCTCTAAGAACTATGCTGAATAGGAATTTCCTTTTTTTTTCTGGGTAATAAATGGAATCTCCAACTTTGGGAAGAGAGGAAGCCTCTATTAAAAGCCTACTATGTGCTACCATCCTGGGTACTTTACAAATATCTCCGTTGTCCCTTACAACATCCTCAGGAGGTAGGTGCAATTAAGATCCCCAATTTACAGTTCAAGGAACTGAGACCACAGATGGATTAAGTGATTTACCCAGGGTGACACAGCTAGGAAATGTCTATGGCTAAATCCCTACAATTTCAGAGGCAGCCTCAGTCATAGAAATCCATCTCCTAAGAAGTGCCAAAGGGCAGCACCAAAGCAACCAGTTTACCTAGGGGCAGCCCCAATCACTGAGACCTACTCAGGAATTTTCTTTTGTCCTTTTATCAAGGTAGCAATAGACATGTTTACACATACTCTGAAAGTTGTTGTTCAATTGTGTTTTCAGTCATGTCCAAATCTTTGTGACCCCATTTGGGGGTTTCTTGGCAAAGATACTACAGTGATTTACCATTTCCTTCTCCTGTTTATTTGACAGATGAGGAAACTGAGACCAACAGGGTTAAGTGACTTGCCCAAGGCCACACAGCTAGTAAGTGTCTGAGACCAGATTTTAACTAAAGAAAATGAATCTTCCTTAACTCCAAAACTGGCACTCTATTCATTGTGCCATCTAGTTGTCCTGTATAAGGAGAGCTCTCCAAATCAAGGATTGTCCTCCAAAAAACTCTTCAATATAAGCAGAGAACTTCCCTGATTAACCCCCCCCCCCAGTAAATATAATTTGTGATCTTTTCCCCTTCTTCTCCTCTTGGTGATACCTTCTAAAGAGATCCCTCAATGTTTTCAAGAGGTCACCCTCCAGTATGGTTTCCTCAGTATATCTAATCTGGATCATCCCAGCTTCATCTGCCTAAATGCCATTTCTCTATTCCAGGGCCTGAGTTGTTAAGGTCCAAATGTTTGTCATTAGAAATACATTCATGAATTTGATGGATTTGTTTCATTCTACATCTCTTTGTTGTCTTCCTGCCAGATTCATCTATGAAGGATCTTGGAAGGGTGTTGCTTGTTTGGGTCTTATGCCAAGTTTTCTGTAAACTTGTTTTCTTTTTAATTCATTATTTATTTATTTTAAACATTCTTTTCTTTAAAAATTTTAAAATTCCAGATTCTCTCCTTCCCTCCCACCTCTCCCCCACCCACACAGAAGTCAAACACTATGATATCAATTATACATGTGAAATCATGCAAAACATATTTCCTATTAGCCATATTGCAAAAAAGGAAAAAAATAATGAAAGCAAGAAAATTAGACTTCAATTTGCGCTCAGAGTTCATCAGTTCTCTCTCTGGAGGTGGAGAGCATTTTTTCATCTTGAGTCTTTGGAATTTCATTATCTTCATCAGAGAAGTCTTTCACAGTTGATCATAATTGTAACTTTGCTGTTATTGTGCACAATGATCTCCCAGTTCTTCTCATTTCACTTTGTATCAGTTCATATAGATCTTGCCATTTTTTTCTGAAACCATCCTCCTCAGTTATTTCTTATAGCGCAATTGTACTCCATCATAATCATATGCCACAAGTTGCTCAATCATTCCCCAAATGATGAGAATCCCCTCAATTTCCAATTCTTTACTGCCACCACAAACAGAGTTGCTATAAATATTTTCGTATAGATATGCTCTTTTCCTTTTTCTTTAATCTCTTTGGGGATGGACCTAGTAGTGGTACTGCTGGGTCAAAGGGTAGGCACAGTTTTATATCCCTTTGGGCATAGTTCCAGGTTGTTCTCTAGAATGCTTGGACCAATTCATTATTACTCCACCAACAGTTCTTAATGTACCTATCTTCCCTTATCCCATCCAGCATTTGTTATTTCTGATATATGTGAGATAATAGTTCAGAGTTGTTTTAATTTGTCTCTCTGTAATCAATAGTGATTTAGAGTATTTTTGTATGATTATAAGTAATTTTGATTTCTTTTTTGGAAAACTACCTGCTCAGATATTTTGTCTATGTTCCAATTGAGGAATGGATCTTACTTTTACAAATTTGATACAGTTCCCTATATATTTGAGAAATAAAGTCTTTATCAAAGAAATTTGCTGTAAAATTTTTTGATGTTACTTCATACCACAGTACCATAGTTCCTTTTAGCAAAATGTAATTTCCCTGATTATCTCTTTCAATTAGGTCTAATTTTGCTTTTACTTTGTCTGAGATCTGATTGCCACCCCTGCCCTCTTCACTTCAGTATAATAGGCTGCAACATTCTTTAATTTCAGCTTTGTGTGTAGTTTTCTGTTCCAAGTGTGTCTCTTGTATATACCATATCGTTAGATTCTGGTTTCTAATCCCTTTTGCTGTCTACTTCAGTTCTATGAGTTAGTTCATCCTATTCCTATTCATATTTATGATCACTAACTTCATTTCTCTCTATTAAATTTTCCTTTATTTCTCTTTCTCTCTTTTTATCCTGTCCTTACTCAAAAGTCGGTCCTATTTCTGACCACTGCCTTCCCCAATCTAACCACCCCCTTATCATTCCCATCTTATATCTTTTATCACCTTCCCCTCTTATCTACCCATTGGGTCAGATAGATTTCTATACCCAATTGAGTGTATATGTGTGTATGTGTGTGTGTATATATATATATATATATATATATATATATATATATATATATATATATATATTCTTCCTTCTTTGAATCAATTCTGATGAGAACAAGCATTGTCCACCCACTCCATTTTATTCTTCACTAGAAAATCTCTTCTTTGTATCCCTCCTTTATATGTGAAAAATTTCCCATTCTACCTTTCCCTTCCCCCTTCTCCCAATGCCCCCCTCTTTCCCACTCCTACATTTGG
>NC_058133.1:260641538-260671572 GCF_016433145.1 Gracilinanus agilis | reverse complement strand
AAGTAATGGCAGCCACTTTTATTACAATTGTTGGTGCTCTAGGTCTCTACTGGTCCTCAACACTCTGGAGCTCTCCTCTCCAATCTAGAGCTCTAGATTTTCTTGGCTAATACTCCGTATTAGTTGAGAGGCTGCATTCTTTCATGGTTTCCTGATTTCTCTCTTCCAATCAGGTAAAAGTTGTATTTTATCTGAAACTCCTGCTGTTTCACATTTATATTAACACATCTATTAGGAGGGACAGCTAGGTATAGTAGATAAAGCACCAGGGCTGTAGTCAGGAAAACCTGGGTTCAAATCTAGCCTTAGATACTTTCTTGCTGTGTGACCTTAGGCAAATAACTTAATCCCCAATTGCCTAGCCTTTGCTGCTCTTCTCTTCTGTTTTAGAACCAATATTAACACAGAAGACAAGGATATATATATATATATATATACATATATATATATATATCAACCAAAATAATAACCCTCCCCTCAATATATTAGGAATGCTCTTGGGTCTTGGGACTCCATCTCTCCTATCTGCTTCCTCTGCTGTTCCCTGAGTACTCTACTCTGGTCTCAGACTCAAGACATTCTCATTAGCTCATTAACCCCCATCCATCTGGAAACTCCCCGCTTCCTTTTCAGGCTAATATGTTGACAGCAAATTCACGCCACAGTAAGGAACATGAACATTTTACTTAAAATAGCAAGAACTGCTACATGGGGAGCAAGCAATTCTAAACCTGTTGGCCCTAAGTGAATCACCTCATCTTCTCCCCATTCCCTAAGGAAGTCTCCAGTCCAACAGCTCCTCCTTCTTGCCTACCTTGGGATGAGTGTCCTCTTCTCCTGATTGGCAAATCCCTGGCTGGGATCACCATTTCATGAGTGACTTGACTTCCAGCTTACCTCACCATCCTGGAGGTTCCATTTCCTCACCAGGAGCCTTGAATTCTTATAGGAATCTTTTTTTCTCACCCCTTCCTTTCCCATGTCCCCTTTAGGTGTTGTCTTCCCTTCAGAATATAATTCAGAACTTCACAGAAATGGGGGAAATTAGGTAAAAGCTTCTATCTTCCAACACAGAGGGAGAAGGAGGTATCTCACTTGGTCATGGCACTCTGCCAGGACACGGATTTTTCCTATGACTCAGACAGATGTGGGGATGTCAGCCCCCTAACTGCACTGGCTGCTCATCTCCACAGATCAGAAATGATTGTTTCCCCCAGTTGTCTCGGTTGCTTCAATCCTTCACAGGTATGCTGTGATTACTGTCCTTCCCTTGGGCTGGAGTCTGGGAGGAGACTAAAGATCAAGAATATACAGAACTATAGTCCTGTTAATCCTGTTCCATCTATTTCACAGGGTTCCCCTTAAAACCTTCCACCATGGTGTGTTTTATCCATTTAATGTCCACACTGAGGCAAAGTCACCACCAGCATACTATACACCTGCTGCTAGCTTGGTCTCTACCTAATTTCAGGTAGACAAATTCAGGATAATAGTTTTAATATTAATATGATTTATCATTAATTATTATGAACAATGATCTATTATTATTTTTAAATGAATATTATTAATATTTTCTACTTGTCTCCTATTTTTCTTTCTTTTTCAATCAGGGGTAAAAAATTAGTATCAGTTGAATTACTATATAAGTATATGTATTATAATATACATTATCATCATGAGAAACTGAATGTCTTGATTAGTAGGCTGAAAAGTGGCATAAATATATTCCAAGAGATGTATATGGCAATTCACTGAAGTTTGGGAAGAAAATATTAAAAATTCTATTTCTGCTTATATTTTCCCTTAAAAAAGAAATAAATTAAGCTTTATGAATACTTGGTATATGTATTGGCACTGGTGCTCTTAGTCTGTAATTCAGAAACTCCCATAGGGTATGCAAAGTATCTTAATGGAAGAGTTCAAATTCTGAAATGCAGAGACTTGGATTGTGATAGCCTCCCTCCTTCATTTGCTTTCAGTAGTGGAGGCATTTCAGTTTCCCTGAGCCCAGTTAAATGGATTTATGAATTATGACTTAGGAGTTAGGAAGACTTGGTTTCAAATCTTATTTCAGGGGGCAGCTAGGTGATTCAGTGGATTGAGAGTCAGGCCTAGAGATGGGAGGTCCTGGGTTCAAATTTGACCTCAGATACTTCCTAGCTATGTGACCCTGGGCAAGTCACTTAATTGCCTAGCCCTAATCACTTTTCTGCCTTGGAACAAATACACAGTATTGATTCTAAGATGGAAGGTAAGGGTTAAACAAAACAAACAAACAAACAAAAAGCAAATCTTATTTCAGTTACTTACTTTATCTGGGGCAAGTCCCTTAGCCTCTGTTTGCCTCAGTTTCCTCATCTATAAAATGAAGATAATAATAGTGCCTATCTCCCAAGGTCGTTGTGAGTATCAAATAAGATAAGGATTATAAAGGGCTTAGTTCAGTTCTTGGCACATAGTAAGCACTATATAAATATGAGATATTTTTATTATTAGCTATTATTTAGTCACCCTCTCTCAGGCTTAGCACCTTCATCTGTAAAATGGAATAACAGCGTCCACCTCAAAGGGCTGTGTGTGTGAGACAATCAGGTCCTGATTAATGCAGATAATGAAGCACCATTTTGTATTTCCACTGGTGGGGGGGAAAACCAATGACCATATTTTACATTTAAGCATTACTTTGGATAATATGAGTTTGAACAATGCGATGATTTTGCTGGATTCATTATTCCCACTAACAGAAACCTAGCTAGAAAAATAAAGTGCTTTGGAAACTTTAGAGAATTATATAAATATTAGCTATTGTTATTGCTATCATATTATCTAGTTTTTAACTAGAGTAACCCTCACTAATTGGACATTCTTTAAAAGGATTCCTGCAAAGAAACCACAGATTGAAGATAATACAGTAATGTGAGCACAAGCAAACAAACAGAAAATGGCTGAATGGATATTTGTACTTCTAGTATAAAGTCTTCATCAGCCACAGCTTGAGGTAAAACAATGACAACCTAATTAGCTCTAACAAGAATTTGACCAAAAAAAAGTGAAATTAAATACCACCTTCTATGAGAAAGCCTTACCTGATCCTTCTTAATGCTACTATCTTCTCTCTCTATTGGTTTTCTTTAATTTATCCTCTGTTAGATTGTAAGCTCCTTGAGGACAGGCACTGCTTTTTTTCTCTTTTTGTATCTATAGCAGTTAGCACAGTGCCTGGCACACAGTTGGTGCTTCATAAATGTTTATTGATTAATTGGTTATTCTGTATGTATCTTGTTTTCATGTTGTCTCCCCTGTTAGACTTCAAGCTCCTTGAAGACTTTTGCCTTTCTTTGTATTTTATTCCTAATGTATTAATTAGAAATGTTGTACCTTTAGACTCCATCTCCAAGAATTCTTTCCCTGTCCCAAAATTCCTTTCCCCTTTACATTTACATGTGTCTTTACGTTATTGTTTATATAGTTCTTTAATCTCCCTCTTCCTCTCTTCTCCCACATGCTTGGTCTGGGAAAGCCTCTCTTTACTGAAGGTTATTTTCTTTCCTCTACTTTCCAAGTGATATTTTAATAAATCTTATAAAATGCATTACTTAGAGTATTGGAATATTAATTTTAATTCTTACACTAAGGCTTAGCAGAGTGCCTGGCATATAACAGACACTTAAAAAAACCCTTACCATCATTTTAGAATCAATACTAAGTATTGATTCCAAGAGAGAAGAGCAGTACGGGCTAGGCAATGGGAGTTAAGTGACTTGCCCAGGGTCACACAGCTAGGAAGTGTCTGAGGCCAGATTTGAACCCAGGATCTCCTTTGTCTAGGTCTGGTTCTCTATACACTGAGTCATCTAGCTGCCCCTATTACAAAAGCTTAATAAATTCTTATTGACTGATTGAAACTAACCAGAAGAATATTCAAGATGAGAATAATGGGTAAGGGCTAGTTTGGAAACCAGAAAGACTGGGTTTGAAGCCCTCCTCGGATAGAGCTTGGTTGTTTGACCCTGATGAGGTATTCTGGGAGATGCTCTAAGACTTTGACTTGCAGACAACTGCCTGACCTACAATGGTAGAGTTCCTCATGGCGAGCTTCTTACAATATTGACCTCACATATCCAGTCTCTATTTTTATGAGACTTTTGAAAGTCCCTTGGACAGCAAGGAGATTGAATTAGTCAATACTTAAAGAAATGAACTCAGACTAATTCACTGGAATGTCAAATCCTGAAGCCAAAACTTAAATACTTTGGCCACATAATGAGAAGACAGGATTCATCGGAAAGACCCTGATGGTGGGAAAGATTGAAGGCAAAAGGAGAAGGGGGTGGCAGAGGGTGAGGTGGATAGATAGAGTCATGGAGACAACAACCATGAACTTGAACAGTCTTTGAGAGATAGTAGAGAATAGAAAGGCTTGGCTTGCTACGGTCCACAGGGTTAGAAGAATGGGACATGACTGAGCGACTGAACAACAAATCTTTATGATTAATGATGAACCTCAACTCAAGACTATATTGTGCCTTGAGATATTTGCTAATGAGAGTATGAAGTCATTACTCTTAGAAAGATATTTAAATTCTAAGCTTTTGGCATGATCATCAAGGTGTCCCAGCGGTTGTTTTCTGGCAAATTTCTCTAACTCTCAAGCCTCTGAATAAAAGGATTATTGTTCCAGGGTAGAGCAACTATAGTTGAACCCACATGATAAGAAGATAGGACCCCCCCACATGCATCTGTAATAGGCATTAGCAGCTCAAGTGCATTGGGTTCCTTTAAGAATTGTGTGCACCAATCCCTCTCCAGGTTTCCTCTAGCATCTGTATTTTGGTCTCTTCACCTTGTATGAGTTTCCTCATCATAGTGGCCATCCACTATGAATGAGGAGGGAGGAATTTACCTAAGTGACTGTTATAGAATCTGTTTTTGCTCAGATGAAAATAAGAATGCCCACTTCACCAAACCAATGAGAATAAGATGACAGAATGAATGGGAAACCCCTTTGAAAAATCAAAAGTTTTATAAAACTGTAATACTAATAAATGTTTCTTCAAGGGGAACAAAAAAGAACCAAGCTTTTTGTTGTCTTAAGCCACATCGTGTTACCTATAAAAACTCTCAGATCAGCACGCTGTAAGAATTTAGAAATAGAATTTCTGAATCCATTTAAAAATCTTCCAAATGAAGAGTTTCAGTTGGGGTTTGAACTCATTTGTTAAAAATGTAAAAAATGCAGTACCTTCCAATTTGTTTGCAAGAACAACTGATTGGCATCAGGCAAGATGGAAATTAACTCACCGAATTTCCACAAAAACCTCTGCATAATTGGTGGATGGGATTGAAAAATAACAGTCATGATTTAGTAAGGGAAACCAACGATGTTCTTCTTTCATTTGAATCTACTTATCTTCATGAAGTTGCTTTTCCAGCACGACAGTAATTAAAACCAAGTGTTGCAATAAACTGAACTGAGAACCAGACCTTCAAATCGCAGAATCACCAAGTATTAAAGCAAAATCTTCAAAAATAATGAAGCGTGTTTAATCACATTATTCTCATTAACATTATTATACGAAAGAGAGTTGTAGCATTGAATTAAATTATTTTTAAATATTTCATCTTTAACTCTTCCTTTCAAAATTTTATTTTTGAGTGTTTTATAATGTATATATCATAGTAGCACAGTAGTACATCTATATAATTCATAAATAAACAAACATATATTGGGGCACCTACTGAAAAATGTTTATTAATGTGTGTTATCAAAAATGTTTGGAGGCTACTGTAGTAGATGATGCCCGTGATGATGTGATTTTTCTCTTTCCTGAGGGAGGAGTGAAGTGAATGAGTCCCCACATCATTATTGAATACTTTGGGAGCATAATACTAAGGCTCAAGGGGATTGCTGTGACTGCTCCTGATTGACTGAGGTTTAGGAATGATTAAAATTCTGACCAGCCTGCTGGTGTAGCATTTATATAGTTGGTCATTCTTAAGCGAGGTTTTGATCAGGGAGGCAGATTGGTGGGAGAGGGGAGATGGAGAGGCAGAGTGAAGAGGAGAGAGAGATAAGGAGAGAGAGGTCGGGGACAAACAGAGTGACAGAAGAGTCAGAGAGAGATAAAGGGGAAAAGAGATAGAGAAAAGCAGGAGGGAGAGGGAGAGAGACTGAGATAAAGAGCAGAAAAAGAATGAAACTATAGAGATAGAGAGAAGGGGGAAAGAGAAAGAGGATGAGGAAGGAGGAGGGAGGGAGAGAGAAAGAAGGAGAGAGAGGAAAGACAGAAAGATAAATAGAGAGATAGGGACAGAGTCAATGAGAGAGAGAGAGAGAGAGAGAGAGAGGAGAGACTGAAAAAGGAGAGAAAGAATGAGAAGACAGAGAGACAGAAAGGAGAAAGAGAGGAGAGACAGAGAGATAAATAGAGAGATAGGGATAGAAACAGAGAAAGACAGAGAGAGGAGGAAGGAGGGAGAGAGGAGAGACTGAGATAGAGAGGAAAGAGTTAAGAGATAGAGATAAAGACTGAAACAGAGACAAAGGACTAGATGAGATCTCACAGATAATCTAGTCCAATTGTCCAACTCTTATTTTAAAGGTAAAGGAACTGATTCCCAGAAATGGGAAGTACCTTATCCAAAGTTAGTCAGTTGCATTACTGATTTTTAAATCCAAATCTTCTGACCCTACTAGTTCAAGGCTCGCACTTTTTTTGCTGAAGGTCCTTGACAGTAGCTCTGTCAGATCCGAGAAGGCACCTTGCCACTTTGGATGCTGCCTGCTTTCCCTCTTTCTAAATGTCCTTATTTTTGACTGAAAGTTCCATGAACCTCTCTGTCTCCCAGGTTCATAATCTCAGTGTCAACCTTTAGTCCTCACTCTCCCTCACCCCACCTTTGTAACCAGTTGCCAGATCTTATCATTTCTATCTTTACAAAATGAACTTTAGACTCTACATCTCACCCCATCTCCCACCCCCACTAACAAGTTGGGTTTGAGAATTTGGCAACATTTCTTCCCTCAGGATCCTAGGGACATCTTAGTAGAAATTCTCCAGGGACATTAGTTCCAGCCCCAACTAGTGTGCTTTACTCCAAAAAAATCAGTTGAAAACCAATTTAGTTCACCAGCCTTAATTGGCTTTTAGAAAGTGTATTTACTAAGGTAGGACAAATGGTAGGTACAAACATTCTCCCCTCCTACATCTGTGAAACACTTTCTCACAAGTACATTCACAGTCCAGGAGAAAATTGATTTAAGCTTATAGAGCACAGGTGGCAAAGGGTAACAACAACTGGTTGCTAAAAATCCTTTTAATCCATTTGTGGGATGCTGAAGAAGTTCCCCTTAGGCAGGGTACAGGAATGAATAATAATAGCTACCATTTATATGGCCCCTACTATGTGCCAGGCACTGTGTTAAGCACTTTACAATTATTATCTCATTTGATCCTCACAACTATGTTGTGAGGTTGGGGTTATTATTATCCTCACTTTCTAGATGAGGAAACTAAGGCAAAGAGAAATGACTAACTAGCCCAGGGTCATACATCTAATATCTTGAAGTTGGATTTGAACATAGATCTTTCTGACTCAAGGCCTGGTAATCATTTATGCCACCTAGAGTCCTGAGTCCAGTCTATGAAGGAAGAAATGGCAAGATTTGGCAACTGTTCATCTATGTGGGGTGAGGGAGAATGAGAAATCAAGGTTAACACTATTTATGGGAGCAGACAGATATATCTCTAGCATCACCTTCTCCCACATTTCTCCAAGGGAGGCTTTCATTCCTGACAGGAGATGAAGCAGGCGGTGGAGAGCAAAGGTTGACCATTCTGCCCTCCTCAGCGAGATGCAGTAACTCTCTGTCTCTCTCTGTCTCTCTCTGTCTCTCTGTCTCTCTGTCTCTCTCTGTCTCTCTCTGTCTCTCTCTGTCTCTCTGTCTCTCTGTCTCTCCTTCTCTCTCTCTGTCTCTGTCTCTCTGTCTCTGTCTCTCTCTGTCTCTCTGTCTCTCTCTCCTTCTCTCTCTCTGTCTCTGTCTCTCTGTCTCTGTCTCTCTCTGTCTCTGTCTCTGTCTCTCTCTCTCTGTCTCTCTCTCTCTCTCTCTCTCTCTCTCTCTATGTACATAAATATACTTGCATACATGTATACATATGAGGATGCTGAACTAGATCAGGGGTGTGTTGAAACCAATTTTAACTGGCTTGGCTGAACCAATTGTTAAATATAATAAAGCTCTGTTTAAAAATGTAGAAACCATTCTTAGCTGTACGAAAACAGGCTGATGGCCAGATCTGGCATGCGGGGGAACTAGTTGGCTAAGCCCTGGACTGTAGACTTAAGAAAGAATTAGTAATGCAGATTTAACCTAAAGTGTTTATGCAAACATTTTTTTAAAGCCCAGTTATTAAACATTTACAGTAGGGCTTCATTTTTTAAATTGGGAACTCAATACACGCAAATTCAGGTATCCTTGTTGGCAATTGAAAACAACAAAGGCAGAAAAATACATAAAATAACATTTTAAAAATTACATGCTAAATCTGCACCATTTTTGCAAGCACCGTAAAATCTCACAGCAGTTTGTCCAATCGTGTTCATTCTCTCTCTGAGAAGAATTAGTGTGAGTCATTATATTGTTTTGTGTCAATCATTAGCACCTACCTCAGTCTTAGTCCTGAGTTCTTGCTTCAAAAAGTAGTGTTGGAGTTGTCAGAGCCATGATTCTCTCTGTTTCATTAACACTATGTAGTTATTAATCATGGCCCCAAGGTACAAGAGTAGCGATGCTGGTGGCTTTGAGAAACCTAGGGAAAGTTGTAAAGCGCCTAGGTATGTTCATCAAAGAAATACTTATTAAATAATGGGTTTTGCTATTATGTGTGATTTTCATCTTAAATCAAGCACTTGGAACATGTTGGTCATGTAAAGCAAGGTCCTATTGTACCATCTTAACTCAGTATTGTTCTATCAACATTGAGTTTTGAGTTCAGCAGGGGTGTAGTAGACAGCTCAGGGAATGAAATTACCACCGCCCTGGAAGCCTGGTGACTATAGACTAAGAAATAATAATAACAACAGACACTTGAATAGCACTTTAAGATTTACAAAGTGCTTTACATCCCTTAACTTATTTGAGCCTCATAACATCCTTGGATTAGACCACCTCTGAGATCCCCTTCAGCACTAGTTTTATGGTAGACCCACTGATTGCTTTTTGGACGTCAGTTTCTAACCCAGTAGAATGGGGGAATAAGGTTGGGCCATCTGGATTCTAATGTCTCTTCCAGCTCTGAAATTCTATAAATTGTTTGGTGTTTAGGGTCTATCAGTGGAGATAATGCTGAATAGTAAAAAGGGAGATAAGAAGGTTGAAAAGTCAAGATTTAAAAAAAAAACCCCAACCTTCCATCTTAGAATCAATACTAAGCATTGGTGCCAAGGAAGAGGAGCAGTAAGGGCTAAGCAATTGTGGGTAAGTGACTTGCCCAGGGTTACCTTGCTAGGAAGTGTTTGAGGCCAGAGTTGAACCTAAGACTCTCTAGTCCTGACTCTATCTGCTAAGCCACCTAGATGGCCCTGAAAAGTCAAGATTTGAAAGCCCTCTAGCCTGGCTCAGAGGATCTAGGTTCAAATCCTACTCTCAGGCCTTACTTAAATAACTTTGCTCTCTTGACCTTAGTTTCATCATCTGTAAAATAACAATGCTGGACCAGACAGCCCCTGAGTTCCTTTCCAACTCTCTGTGAATGACCATATAGTCCCATCTTTCTCTCTTTCATGTCTGCAGATTGAGAAAGAAGTGGAAAGAGCCTTGGACTTCAATTCAGATACCCTAGGTTTGAGGTCATCACTAGACTATGGTCCAGTCAGCTGAAGGACCCTGGATAAGCTGTGTAAAACCTGAATATTGTCATGTAATATCTGAACCCCAGTTGTTTCTTCCATCCAAATGGGGGTGATAATCCTTCAAGGACCTTCCTCAGAGGACCATTGTGAGGATCAAGTGAGATAATGTGAGTAAAGCCCTTCATAAACTCTAAAGCTCTATACAAATGTCAGCTATTATTGTTATTATTGTAGCTGGCAGGCCCAGACGTGTTCTCGGAAAAATCTATTCACAGCTTCCTCCTCTCTGCAGCAGAGAGGGTCATGGACTTGACATTGCATTGCTGATAGAGTTCACATGCTTGATCTGACTCTTGGGTTTGCTCTTTAAGAGGCACAGACCCACCAAGAAGCTTCAGAGAAGCTCAAGAGAAGACAGATTGGGGAGAAACACACACACACACACACACACACACACACACACACACACACACACACACACACACATGGATGCTGTGCTGTGCTTGAACCTGGAAAGAGACCAGTGCATCATGAACCTAGGCACTAGACTGAGATGCAGAAGAGAAAAAGAGTCTCAATAGGAAAGAGAGAAAAGTAATTCAGAGTTTCCATTAGAGATGAGGAAAGATGAGATGGAGATTTTCAGCCTCACTTAGGTCTAGAGAGAGCCCTGAGAGACAAACATCAAGATGGTACTAGATGAGAGCAAGAATAACCTGGATCTATCCTTTCAATGGTACCAAGAGTCATCTGGTAGGTTCAGAGTGAAGATGGGACTCATCAAAAGGTAGAATTTCTCAGTGCTTCCCAGAAAGAATTTTCCTGATGATAAAGGGCTTCAGTCATGCTCTCATTCTACCTTTTGTTCAGCTGAAGAAAACTTGTCATATCCAGTGCCTTGTTAGCCTGAATGCTTGCAGGGGAGCTAAGGTCCTACCCACAGGGAGAGAAATAAAGCACATTCTGATGTTCATGGGGAAATTCTGGGTGGATAATGTATCAGGAGTATTGGAAGAGATCTCTAAGAAATAATTGGGTCCCAAGACTTTGATCATGAATGGTTTACATTATTATTTAAAGGAGAAATTGAGAGGTGAAAAAGTAAATGGTAAATGGTACAGGCTTACCCACTTGGCCTAAGGCCTTCCTTGCTCTTCAATCTCCTCCCCTGCCCATCCCTTCTTTGACAGGGCTCTGCCATTCTCCCAAACTGACTGAACTCTCTTAGGAAGCTGATGACGTCACAAATGCCAGATTAGGAAGCCAAAGTGGCAGCCGGTATTATTTATATAAAGGAAATGGACACCCCCCCTTCCAGCTCAAAGTTTCCTTCTGCTCCCCCCACGCAGATTCCTATATTTGGAGCTTGGCAGATGGAGGGAGGCTGGGGAAACCCCTCCCCCTACTACCCCTGCTGCTTCAGATTCCTCTAGGCATATCCATAGAACACAGAATGTCTGAGCAAGAGCCCCCGCTTCTACTCTCATCTCCTCATTTTAGAGAGGAGGAAAATATGGGCTCAGAGAAGGGGACGTCATTTGTTCAAGGTCATACCAAAAACAAACGGGAGAATCAAGATTTGAACTGGTCTCCCTTTCTCAGCCTCTCCCTGCCTGTGAATTTTGTATCATACCTCTGCTTTTCAACTCCAGCTTCTTGTTGGGAAAAGTCCAGAGGGAGGGATGGGAGAAGAGAGGAAGGAGGAGAGACAGAGTTAGAGAGACAGAGACATCAAGATTAAGAATGGAAAGAGGGGAGTAGAGAAAGGAAGATGAAAGAAGAACAGAGGAGGTGAAATAAGGAAGACAGAGGAAAGACATCTTAAGTGATGGAGGGTACAAGAAAGAACAAATAGGATGTGAGAGGATGGAGAATAGCTCAGGTGGGGAATAGAAGAGGGAGGAGGTCAGGATGAAGGGAGAGAAAGACAAGCTTGTAAGGGGGTGGGAGAAAAAGCAGATGGCTTGGATCCACTCCATCTGAGTCAGGAGGTCTGGTCAGCCCAAGTACAAGGTCTTCAACTAATACAAGTTCCTGAGTGATAAGAGATGTGCAAGATAAAGGGAAAGGAGGGAAGCTTTCCTTGAGAGGCATATGACTTCTCCAAGACCAAACCTAGAGAGAGATCCCAAGCAGAAGGATCCTTATCCCAGCTAGTCATTCATCCCTCCTTCCTCTACCTCCTAGTGAGAAACTGTCTTTACCATGCTGGCAACTGAGAAAATAATCAGCATTATCTCACAGTCTCTGGTTTAAGGCCAGACTCCCATCTCTTTCCTGATCTTGTTAAGAAATTAAGCTCGCCACTTTGACACCTTTCCCAACAGAAGCCCTTTTTTCTTTCAAGTCGGTGGGGTAATTGAGCTCAGAACAGCCAATAGGATTTGTTTTTTCCCCCAATAGAATTCCCTCTCTGGTCCCCTGTGCTCTTTCCCTCCCCACTCATCATCCCTTCCTGGCTCACTCAGCAGCTGTCTCCCTCCCCTGGGTGGCTGCTCCCTGGGCCCAGGAGCTCCCTGAGGTCTCCCCTCCTCCCTCTCTGCCTCTCTAACCCCGGCATCTTCCAGTGGTCCCCTGGCTGTCTGGGAGTCCCAGAGCTTTGATATCTGATCATGTTCTTTGGATGTGACACACAGAAGGTGTCAGAGACTGAAGTGAAATTTGCATTTTAATAAAGAAAGTTGTATTTCAGTCATTTGCATTTAAATAAGCTGCTGTTTCCTCTTTTTTTTTCTCTCGCCACCCCCTTCCCTCCTATCACTACCCCTTCTGCTCTCTGCAGGCAGCAGGTAGCACCTTTGGGAGAGGAAGGCTCCTTGCCTGCCTGCCTGCCTGCCACCCCCCTTGCCAGTGTGAAAAAAATGGTGCTGGAAATAACCAGTCCCACCCTCCCCTTGCCAACCCCCTGAACACACTCTCTCCCCTCCAAACCCGTGTCCACACCCTTGGCCTGCTCGCTCACACAGAGATGTGGTCCCACACTCTCGGCAAAAAGAGATTCATATTCTACAGCGCGAGGACCTGAGGGGGAAAGGGAAGCTTTAGAACGCTATAACTCACATTTCAATAGCACTCGGAGATTTACAAAGCCTCACCTTATGCTTTACTGAGAAAATAAAGGCCTATTCTCCACCACCAGCTAGCTCCTTCTTCTTTCTCGATTGCTCAGCTTCTCAAAATGCCACCCACACGATCCCCCCATCCTCACCTCTTTTACTTCAGTCTCTGCTAATGAGGTGGCCATTCTCTTCACCAAGGCCAATGCCTCTGTTTTGCCAGTGATCTGACCTCCTCCTCCTGTCTCCTTCAGCAAGGGGAAATTGCTCTCACAGTCTTCTGGTCCCTCCATCTTCAGGCTCTCCCTTCTCTGCCTTGACCCCACCCTTAAAAAACCAAAAAACCAAAAACTCTTCATTAGATCTTACTATCCCATCAAGCTCTGGTCCCATAGCTTTGCTCCCTCTCTCAGATAAACTAGAAATGGCTATCTACATAGGCTGCCTTTATTTCACTCACTTAAAAATATATTTTATTTATTTCAGTAGATATTTCCCAATTACATGTAATTTTTAAATTTCATCTTATTTTATTTTTTAAAAATGAACTAATTAATTAAAAAGTATTTTTCCATGATTATATGATTCATGTTCTCTTCGTTCCCCTCCTCCCAGAGTTGAAAAGCAATTGCACTGGGTTATTCATGTGTTATCACGGGATACCTATTTCCACATTGTTCATTTTTGTAATGGAGTAATCTTTTAAAGCCAAAACCCCAAATCATATTCCCATATGAACTACATGTAAAACTTTAAACATTCATTTTTAAAAATTTTGAGTTCCAAATTCTCTTCCTCTCTCCTGCCTCTCCCTCACCCACGGAGAAGGCAAAGAATCTAATATTGATTATACATGTGAAGTCGGGCAAAAGATATTTCCATATTAGCCATGTTGTAAAAGAAAACACACACACCACAAGAAAAATAAAGAAGTATGCTCAATCTGTACTCAGAGATCATCATCTCTCTCTCTCTCTGTCTCTGTGTCTCTCTCTCTCTCTCTCTCTCTCTCTCTCTCTCTCTCTCTCTCTCTCTCTCTGGAAGTGGATAGTATTTTTTTTATCACAAGTCATTCGGAATTGTCTTGGATCATTGTCTTTATCAGAGTAGTTAAGTGTTACCTGGTTGATCATCTTTACATTAGGCAGCTAGGTGGCTGAGCAGATAGAACACCGGGTCTGGAGTCAGGAAGATCTGAGTTCAAATCTAGCCTCTGCCATTTTACTATCTGTGTGATCCTGGGCAAGTCACTTAACCTCTATTTGCCTTAACCCACTGGAGAAGGAAATGGCATCTACACTAGTCTCAAAAATCTCATGGAAGTATTGTTCACAGGGTCATGAAAAGATAGAAACAACTGAATAACAGACATCATCCTTACAATATTGTCATTACCATTGGGCTCACTTCACTGTATTGATCAGAAGACTTCCTAAGTTTTTCTGAAATCTTCCTGTTCATCATTCCTTATAACACAAAAGTATTCCATCACAATCCTATACCACAACTTGTTCAGTCATCCCCTAGTTGATGGGCATCCCTTCAGTTTCCAATTCCTTAATATCACACATTCAGCTATAAATATTTTTGAACAAATAGATCCTTTTCCTTTTCCTTTTATCTTTTTGGAGTACAGATCTAGTAGTGGCATTGCTAGGCCAGAGGGTAGGCACTGCTTTTTAGCTCTTTTGGCATAATTCCAAATTGTTCTCCAGAATGGCATGACCAGTTCACAACTCCCCCAACAGTGCATTCGTGTTGCAATTTTCAACATCCCCTCCAACATTCATCATTTCCTTTTTTTGTCATATTATCCAGTCTTATAGGTTTGAGGTGATATCTCAGAATTCTTTTAATTTGCATTTCTCTAATCAATAGAGATTTAGAGCATTTTTCTATGTGACCATTGATAGCTTTGCTTTTTTCTTCTGAAAACTGACTGTTCATATCCTCTGACCATTTCTCATTCACTATTCAACCATTTGCAATCTGGGTTTTTCCTGATCTTATCACTCAATTTAAACTGCTCTCTCCAAAAATGTCAATGATCTCTCTTTTTAAAAAAAAAAACACCCTTTCTTTCTTAGAATCAATACTAAGTATTGGTTCCAAGGCAGAAGAGCAGTAAGAGCTCCTGTGGTTAATATGCTTAATTGATTTGCCTAGAGTCATGTAGCTAGGAAATGTAGAAAGGCAGACTTGAACCCAGGACCTCCTGTCTCTAGGGCTGGCTCTCTATCCACTGAGCTACCTAGCTATCCCTCAAAGGTCTCTTAATTTATAAATCCAATGGTGTTTTCTTAGTTCTCATCCCTCTTGACTTCTCTGCTGCATTTCACACTGTTGAAAACCCTTTCCTTTGGAATAAGCTCTCCTTTCTAGGCTTCTTTGATGCTACTCCTTGTTCTACCTGTCTGACTGCTCCTTCTCAGCCTCCTTTTCTGATTCATCATCCATATCATGTCGCCTGTGAACCCCAAGGTTTTTTCACTTGGCTCCATGACTTTGTCAACTTGCCTGGGTTTAGTTATCATCTCCATGCACATGGTGCCTAGATCTAGATCTCTTACCTCAGGCTCCTTAGCTCCATTCCACCATCCCCACCTGCCTAATTGACATTTCAAACCACAAATCTCATGGGAATAGGGACTTGAATTTCCTCTCCCACTGCAGATCAGTACTAAAGAAATAAAATGACTTGATCAGATTCACACAGCCTGTTGATATCAGAGATAAAATCTGAACCCAGGCTTTCTTGATTGATGATCAGCTTTCTATCAACTTCTTTCTTTCTTTCTATTTCTTTATTGAACTATATCCATATTTCAAGCAAAATTGTTAATTCCCTTTCAGATTTAAATATATGATCTCATGACTCCCTCCAGTTGCCCTCTTCCCTTCCAAAAGTTCTTGTTGTTGTTCAGTCACATCCAACCCTTCATAACCCCATTTAGAGTTTTCTTGCCAAAGATACTGGGGTGGTTTGCCACATCCTTTTCCAACTCATTTGACAGATTAGAAAATGGAGGCAAACAGGGTGAAAAGACTTGCCCAGGATCACCAGTGTTTGAGACTGGTTTTGAACTCAGGAAGATAAGTCTTTCTGAATCCAAGTCTGGTGCTCAATCCACTGTGCCATCTAGCTGCCTTCTAAAATTATTTTATATTTATTCTGGATACATTTATATGCACACATGTCTTACCAATGCCCCATGTAGAATATGGCTTCCTTGAGGAAAGAGACTATCCCATGTTTATCTGTGTGTGCTTAGGGCTTAGCTCAGTGCCCAGAACATAAAAAGAACTTAATAAGTGCTCCTTGTTGTTGATCGGTGAAGTAGATAGCATTCTCCTTCTGGTCATTGAGGTTCTCCACATTTTAGTCATCTTTGACTCTTCCCTTTCCCTCACTTCCACAGCCCATCATTGGCTGTCTTACTGATTTTTCCTCCACAACATCTCTAGTACCCATCCCCAGCTCTTTGCTCACCCAGCCTCTAGCTTAGTCCACACCCTTATCCTTCTCTTCTAGATTATCATCATAGACTCCTAATTGCTCTTCCTGTTTCCAATTCTGATTCAGGTTTGGCTATATGTCAAATCTTCCCTTCCTAGGCTATCTATCTATAGTACTATAACTACTAAGAGACAAATGAACAAAGACATCCACGAGGGACCCATAATGAAAAATGCTCTCCACTGCCAAAGAAGCAACTGTTAGAGTCTGACTAAAGATCAAAGCACGCCATCTTCTTCTTTATTTCCTTTGTGAGTTTTTTTTAAAATTATATGTGTGATAAGTGTCTTCTGTCATGGCATGGGGAATATGGAAATATGTATTGCATGAGAACATTGGTATAATCTATATCAAATTATTTACTGCCTTGGGGAGGGGGGGAGATTTTCTCCCTCCCTCCCTCCCCCCCTCCCCAAGGCAGTAAATAATTTGATATAGATTATTCCAGTAACTGAAAAAAATTAATTAATTTAAAAAGAGAAAGAGGATAGAATGGATAGTGTGATATGAGAGTCAATCATGGAAGGTTTTCCAAGAGAAGGTGATTTTGGGTATAAGTTCTAAAAGGGAAATAGATTGGGAAAAGGAGAAGAGATAAGAAGTCACATTCTAAATGGGAACAATAATGTGTTAGAAGGCAGAGAGTTAAAAATGAGCAACTAGTTTATTGGGAAACAAATTTACTATGAGCATGTAGTGGGGAGGGAGGAGGTAATGATGATGTTGATGATGATGATGATAATGATAATACCTATTTTCTAGAGTTGTTGTAAGGAACAAATGAGATAATTATAAAAAGCATTTTGGAAACCTTAATGCACTATGTAAATGTCAGCTATGATTATTAGTATTAACTCAACATCAATATAATCCAATCCAATACATATTTACTAAGTGAATATTATGTCCAAGGCATTGTGCTAGGGAATGAAAATACAAATACAAATAAATACAAAAAAGAGGAAAACAGATTTTAAAAATTACTTCCTTCTTATACTCTAATGGATGGATACAAGGAATAAACAGATAAGTCAATGCAAGATAATTGGAAGGAAGAAGAAAGCTTGAACAACTAGTAGGATCATGATATAGCAAGTAAATGTCTGAGGCTGGATTTGAACTGAGATGTCCTACTGACTCTGGGCCAGGCATTCTATCCACTGTGCCATCCAGCTGCCCAGTAATAATAGAAGCTAACATTTAAATAGCGCTTACTCTAAGCCAGGCACTGTGCTAAATGCTTTATAGTTATCTTTTTTGATCCTCTCAACACCCCCTGCTATTATTTTTATTATTCTTATGTAGGTGCTATTATTATCCTCATTTAGGTTAAGTGACTGGCCCAAGGTCACATAGCTAGTAAATGTCCAAGGTCAAATTTGAGCTTAGTTTTTCCTGACTCCAAGCCAAATGCTCTATCCACCGTGCCTCCTAACTATTCTTTTTTTTTTTTATTGATTAATTAAGAAAATTTTTCCAAGGTTACATGATTCATGTTCTTTCCCTCCCCTCCCACCTCCCATAGCCAATGCACAATTCCACTGGGTTTTACATGTGTCATTGATCAAGACCTATTTTCATATTATTGATAGTTGCACTGGGGTGATTGCTTAGAGTCTACATCCCCAATCACATCCCCATCAGCCCATGTGATCAAGCAGTTGTTTTTCTTCTGTGTTTCTGCTCCCACAGTTCTTTCTCTGAATGTGGATAGTGTTCGTTCTCATAAGTCCCTCAGAATTGTCCTGGGTCATTGCACTGCTGCTAGTAGGGAAGTCCATTACATTCGATTGTGCCACAGTGTGTCAGTCTCTGTATATCCTGGTTCTGCTCCTTTCACTCTGCATCAGTTCCTGGAGGTCTTTCCAGTTCACATGGAATTCCTCCAGTTCATTTTGCCTTTTAGCACAATATTATTCCAGCACCAACAGATAACACAAAATTTGTTCAGTCATTCCATAAACAAAGGGCACCCCCTCATTTTCCAATTTTTTTGCCACCACAAAGAGTGCAGCTATAAATATTTTTGTACAAGTCTTTTTCTTTATGATCTCTTTGGGATATAAACCCAGCAGTGGTATGGCTATATCAAAGGGCAGGCAGTCTATTAGAGCTATTTGAGCACAGTTCCAAATTGCTATCCAGAATGGTTGGATCAATTCACAATTCCACCAGCAATGCATTAGTGTCCCAACTTTGCCACATCCCCTCCAACATTTATTACTTTCTTTTGTTGTCATGTTAGCCAGTCTGCTACCTCTTAGCTATTGTAAGGCAGTAACTCTGTTGAATGAATCCTTGTCTCAGCTACCACGGTTCAGAGTCCCAAAGGTCACTCCCCAAAAGTCTAGCCTTCCTTACTACCCTGGCTACAAAACTGAGCTTGGTCTCCACCCCCCAGATTTTTCTTGCCCTTCTAATCTTTCAAAATTCCTATAATGGAGACTCTACACTTTTCAGCCCAAACTCTCAAGGCTAGAGACTAGAATCAGCAAATGAAAAAACCAAAGACTGAGGACTGTTTCTCAAAACCACATGGCCTCAGAGGAGGGAAGATATATTTCCCTTTTACAGCATGATCTCACCCAATACTGTGAGCATAAGTTACCACCCCGACAAAGGTAAATGAGACAAAAGTGGAAAGAGCTGAAGCCAATGGGCCTTTTTAAATGCTTTTGAAGCCAAAGAGATTTCTGTTCAGCACATGACAAACTGACCAGTTCCAGTTGCAGACCATCCACCCAGTCTTCCATTATGCATCAACACATCTCTCTTGGAATTTAGCTTTTCAGTGACTTTGGTCTCCACATGGAAAAATGCTATCAGAGGTACTCTGCACTTATGCCAGACACCTATTACACCAAGCAACAGAAAAACTAATATCCTTTAGTCCAAAAAAGATCATAGCATCATAGATTTAGAGACGGAAGGGACCTTGGAAGTCATCAAGACTAAATTCATCTAACAGAGGTGGAAACTGAGGCAAAGATCACTTGCCCAGGGTCACACAGCTAGCAAATATCTGAAGGGGAATTTGAACCTACATCTAATTGACTCTAAGTCCCTTACTCTATTCATGATTCCCCGTAATCTTTCCAATATACAGGTAGACAGAACCCTAAAGCAAAGGAGGGGTAAATTTGTGTAGAATCTCTGTGTGACTCAGGGAAATCACTTTACCATCTGGAGCTTCAATTTCTTCAAAAATAAAATGTTAAAGTTTGCAAAAGACTTCCCTCACAATAACCTTGTGAGGTCTTATTGATACATGCATCATTATCCTCATTTTAACAGATACAAAAAACTGAAACTATTTTCAACCAAATTGTTTGTGCATTATCCCACATCTAGTGAGAGGCTTAAATAATATTTGAACCCATTTTGCCTAATAGCAAATAGGTATTTTGTCCAAAAAGCCTCGTGGCCTTCAAGAAAGGAAAGAAGTGGCCTATTAGTTGTGTTTTAAATAATGGGAAATTCTCAAGGGATCTGGGGGACCGCAGAAGGAAAGCCTTAGGAGTGAGAGAAGGAGAAGGTAGGATAAAAATGGTGCCTGGAGCTCAGTCCAGTTTGCCTAAACCATAGAATGTATGAAGGAGCTAAGGTTGAAAAGATTGGCCCTCCATAAACTCCTGGTGATCAGGAGCCTATTCTTTATTCAATAGGCAGTTGGGAGCCATTATAGATATTTGATTTGGAAGGGTGATATGATAAGAATGATTCGCTAATAAAATTAATTAATTAATAAGATTACTCAGATGGTGGGATGAAAGATGAATTAAAAAGGATAAATTGGAGGCAAGAAGATCAGTTGATAGCCTATTACAATGGGTAGAGCTGGGTCTGTTGTCAGGAAGACTCATCTTCTTGAGTTCAAATCTGGCCTCAGACACTTAGTAGATGTGTGACTGGGCAAGTCACTGAACCCTATTTGCTTTAGTTTCTTCATCAGTAAAATGAACTGGAGTAAGAAATGGTGAACCACTCTAGTATCTTTGCCAAGAAAACACCAAATGAGGTCCTGAATGATCAGACATGACTGAACAAGATTATTACAATAGCCCAGGCAGAGAGATGAGGATCTGGACTGGGGCTGTTAGAATTAAGAAGACAGCAAAAGAGATGCTGTGTGAAATATATACTCCCAAATGCATGTTTAATGTGAGTTGATCAAGGAAACCCCAGCACAATTTAATGAGTTTCTCCCTCAATTAACTTGAGATTACAGGGTGTTGACCTTATTGTAGGCTGAAAATCCCTTCCCATGGAGATGGCCATGGACTTTAATACTTTACTAATTGGGCTTCGGAGATCTGAACTGTCTCCTGATGGTTGGTTATTGACTGAAGCTCCTGAAGATGGTGACATGACCTACCATTTTCTTTATCCATACTTTCTGATTCTTGGGCTTCTAGACTAGAATGCAGCAATGTGTGTTGTATGGAAAATAGAAAATGACAACCACTGGGTTGGGGAAAGTGTGAGAGACTAGAAATGTTACAGAGGTAGAATTGGATGAGACTTCTCAACAGAGTGGATGTCAGGGGTGAGAGAGAGAGCACCCTCTGGGCCCATATTGACTTAAAAAAATCACATATTGGTATTTTCTACATTGTATCGAATTCTAATTTATTTCGTGAAACACTTACTAATTACATCTTAAGTTTGGCACTCTGGAGTTTTAAAGGTTGGCATGTGCCCATGGGCCATGAGTCTGACATATCTGGAATAAAAATGATATCTAAGTTGTAAGCCTGGGGGCCTGGGAGAATGGTGGTGTCCTTGCAAGTAATAGAAAAATTAGGAAGAGAAGGTTTTGGGGAAAAGATAAGAGCCTGATTCTGAATGTGTCGAATTTAAGATGTCTAAAAGACATTCAGTTTGAATTGTTCAATAGGCAGCGGGAGATGTGGGATAAGAAGTCAGCATAAAGATTAGGCCTGGATGAGAAGATCTGGGAATCATTGGCATAGAGATGATCATTGAATCCATGAAAGCACATGAGATAACAAAGTGGAATAGTATAGAGAGACAAGAGAAAAGGATAGAACCTTTGGTGACACATGATTAGTGGGCAGAACGTGGAGAAAGATCAAGCAAAGGAAACTCAGAAGTCGT
Source organism: Gracilinanus agilis (assembly GCF_016433145.1). Taxonomy (NCBI): domain Eukaryota; kingdom Metazoa; phylum Chordata; class Mammalia; order Didelphimorphia; family Didelphidae; genus Gracilinanus; species Gracilinanus agilis. The sequence goes on along the minus strand of NC_058133.1, from coordinate 260,650,029 downwards.
TAAAAAGGTAGGAGGAGAACCAGAAGAGAGAAGTGTCAGGGAAGCCTAGAGAGAAGACAGTATCAGAATGATAGTGGTGGACAGTGTCAAAGGCTGCAAAGAAGTCAAGGAGATGAGGATTGAGAAAAGGCCACTAGATTTGGCAATTAAGAAATCATTGATAACTTTGGAGAAGAGAATTTTGAATAAATGATGTCAGAAGCCAGACTGCAGAGTAAAAAAGAGTAAGAAGAGAGGAAGTAGAAGCTCTGATTTTAGACAGCCTCTTCAAGAGTTTAGTCATAAAAGCACAGAACAATAAGGGATAAGAGTTGGTCGGGATGGTTGGAAGTTTTTTTGAGGATGGAGGAAACATGGTTCTGTATGTAGATGGTAAGGAAGACAGGTAGAGATTGGAAATTAGTAAGGGAGTGAGGATGATAGAGGGCAAATCTGCTGGAGAAGTTGGGCCAGAATGGGATTTTATATATATATATATATATGGTTTGCCTTGGTAAGAAGAAGAAAGAAACTGGTTAAAAGTGTCTTTAGTGATATGAGGAGGGGACAAGGGGGGGAGCTGTTTTTTTCAGTAAAATTTTTAGTAAAATATGAAGCAAATTTTTCAGTAAAATTTTTTCAGTAAAATATGAAGCAAATTTTTCAGCTTTTCAGAGAGAATGGAGGCAAGGGAACCTTAGTAGGCTAAAGAAGAGAGAAAAAGATTTGGGAAAGCTTCTGTGGTGAGTGGGATGGTGAATTGATTAGGAAGACATAAAAGGATTGATTGCTTTGCAGCAGTGAGGGCTACCAGTTATGAATATGTAACGTAAGTTTGTAGTTGGTCTAGTCAACATGGTTTCATGATTTTGTCCAGACTCATTCACCAGCCTGTGAATAGGAGAGAAAGCAGAAGATGATGGGAATATTCCAGGGATGAGGCTTGGCAGAGGAAGATTAGTGACTGGATAAGGGGGCAAGGGCACTTGAAAGAAGAGAACAGTGTAAAGTTGAACTGGTTCACCAAAGGATCAAGATGGAGAAGAGAGCAGAGTGTAGCCAGTGATGGGATAATCTCCTGGGAAAGAACTGAAGGGTTTATAAATGGAAAACAAAGCTTTGGGTTGCAAGGTGAAGGGAATGGCAACAGATTTATGATGAGATAAATTATCTTAAGAGTACAGGAAGTAGAGTACCTGGAATAAGAATACTTGTGAGTGATGACAAGATCTAAGGTATGACCTTCTTTGTGTGGAATTGAAGTGGGGTGGGTGAGGCAAAGTGGGAAATGAATAAGTTGAGGAACTGAGATGTTAGGGTGTTTGAGGGAGTATCAATATGTATTAGGATTATGGAGTAGGACAGGAAAGAAAGAGAGTCAGTCAGACACTGAACTCATTGAATAAAAGAGAGTGTCCTAGATCTCTATAAATAATAAGCTACCAGAATCTTGATTTGGTAGTAAATATAGATTGAAAAAATCTCAGAAGAGGCGAGATTCCTAAGAGACTAGGTGGAAACAGCTAGGTGGCCCAGTGGATAGAGAGCCAGACCTGGAGATAAGAGGTTCTGGATTCAAATTTGACCTCAGATACTTCCTTAGCTGTGTGACCCTGGGAAAGTCACTTAACCCCAATTGCCTAACCCTTACTGATGTGAGAGAAACACACCCAAGTCTGTAGCAGGGTCTTGTCCCAAGAATGGGAGACTCAAACTCCATTTAGTTCAGAAGTAAGAAAAGAGTTTTATTTGAAGAAGAGGTGGTTTATGGTGGCATCATAACTGTTGGAATAGACTGGGGGCTAATCAGATAGACTTAGGGTTGACAGATAAGATCAGGGACTAATAGAGCAGTCTCTTTGGACCTGATAGTACGAAGTAGCAGCTCCGCTTTAGCGAGGCAGCTTCCACCAAGGAGTGGCAGCTTCTACTGCGGAGTGAAAGTTTCCATACCCTGTGGATCAGGATTGGCATATTTATTGGAGTCTGGTCGCTTAGTATCTCCCTTTCCAAACTCAGCTGGAGTTGTGTTTTGGAGTTTATTGCCATAGGGAATAAGGAGCATACCCAAGATTAGGGGCTTTGATGTGCAGGATCCATGTTCCTCCCCTCCATTGTCTACCTTGTCATCATTTGTCAGGGAGATATCTTGATGCTCTTCCAGAGTGGGAACATGGGGAGGGGATACAGTACATTGGAGGACCACTATTAATTAAATAATAGTTAATTATTTCTAAGAACAATATAACAATATAAGCAATTAGTAAAACAGAATGGGTAGAAAGCTGCTGCCTAGCATAGAATGTTACTAATCTAGTATACAGAATGGATTTGAGCAATCTACAATTCATGCTTGACTAATGTTGAAACTACAGGTCTTGCAGTTGATGTTTAACTAGGCTAACTAGTGAGAAATGCAAGGTTTCAGAGTATGATGGTTCTGATCCTATTACTACTCCTTATTGCCCACAGGCAGCTCACATCATTACCACTCTTCTGCCTTAGAACTAATAGCATTGATTCTAAGACTGAAGGTAAGAAGTTTTTGTTTTTGTTTCAAGAGATATTGTGGTGGATAGTGGGAGAGCTTGAAAGTGGCAGTGGTGAGCAAGGAGAATTCCAAATCCCCCTCTTCAACTTTTGAGTGAAAAATGTACCAAATACTGAAAAGAACAACAAGAAACTTGGTCATCGGGAGGGCACCAGGTTTCAGTGATCATAACGAGATGGAAGGAGTAGAAAAGGAAAAGATTTAAGGTGAAGGCAAATTTGTTATCTATGGAGCAATCATTCTAGAGGGCATGGTGGAAGGGTGGACACATCTGAAGAGAGAGGTTTAAGGGATATCTTGGGAAGATAAGAATAAGGAAGCAAGTGAAGATGGGGAACAGGATTTACATAATGACAGCCAGGGTTCAGAGTCACTTATTGGGGAATGGGTGATGGAAACAAGTTTGTTCACCATTAAAGAATGAATTAAAGTAAGTTATTAACATCCCTTGGGGCTCATTCTGAGGGTGGAGACTTCTCAGGGCATCATGCATCAGAGCAGCTCCAGATAGGTACCTAGTACCATATAGTATGATGGAAAAGAAAAAAAATCCTTCACAGAGATCTGTTGATAATCATACAAAGAGGGACCAAAAAATCTGGACCTTATTCATCTTCCATGACATTATTGCTGGTTATTGCTCAGATGGTACAGGTTGGAAATTATTGGAAATATTTATTTACCATTCCTATAAAATGCCTTTACCTGGCATAGAGGTTGGAGAGAGACCCAAAGTTTAATGAGCCTAAGAGGCCGTTTTGATGTTTTCTGTTTCTGTTTTTGTCCATGGGGCTTTTGTGAGTTCTTTGCATATTATACATACAAAATTCTAGAGGCCAAGGAAACAAAAAGGCTGCTCTATATTTGATACCCATATTATACATTGGGCAACTTTGTGGGAAGGGACTTTTTTACTGACATTTAGGAAGACAAAGACACAAGCCATACCTAAGCTTTATGCACACGATTTATCCTAAGTTTCTGGTTTTGGGTCATGAGTCGAAAAAGAGAAACTGTTCCTTCTGGTAGATCAGTACACCAGATCGGGCTTACCTATGTATTTTTGTAAATCCAGACTCTTTAGGGGTGACATTGGGTCAGCATATACACATATAAGCATCCCACTCAGTCATTATCCTTCTGCCAGAGAAACTAACAAAATGGAGTGAGAATACCCAGATCCTCTTACATCATTCCTCGAATCCCTCCGAAACACAGTGGTTCATGCTCCTTACATAGTAATCATAGCCCACTTTTCTTTCTTTATTGATTTGCTCTGAGCCATATTGAACATCAGTTCAATCAACTGAACTTGCTTTGCAACTACTGGCATTCAAATAAATGAAATTCATCCCACAAAATGTCATAAGCACTTTTCAGTCACTTCCTTTAAGTCTCATGTTGGGATTTTCTGTTTGTTCATGCCTTTTCATATACTTTTGTGGTTGTAATGAGTGTGTACTCTGTTCTTCCCCTTCATCTTTTTCCCCCACTTGGCACTATTTCATAATGGCCTTTCCATATTTTTTTATGTGCTCCCTACTTATCAATCTTAATTGGATTTCCATATTCCATTATAATCAGAGTTCATTGCTAAGACTGAAGGGGCTACACAGAAGAATTAAATGAGATGATTGATGTTAAAAGCAATAGGCTCCTTTATTTGGTGTTATAGGAAGGCCCAAAGGAGAATGCCACGTGATTTAGCTAGACTCTCAGGGATGTGGAAGGTAGGCATAGCAAGAAAGGGCAACTGGACAACCCGATAAGCCTCACACCAAGTTCAAGTACTTCCAAATCAGAACGAGAAAGGGGGTACAACAAGAGATGTCATCTGAGAGTCTTGGGCATAGTGATCTTGAGACTATGGTAGGTGGGAGGAATCCATGATGACCTTCTAAGAAGTTACTCCCAGAGGCATGACTAAACACATTGTGGTATATGATTGTGCACAAAAAGAAATGATGAGCAGGATGATTTTGGAAAAACCTGGAAAGACTTAATGAACTGATGCAGACTGAAATAAGCAGAACCAGGAGAATATTGTACACAATAACAGCAATATTGTACAGTTGTGAAAGACTTAGCTACTCTGAGCAATACAATGATCCAGGGCAATTCTGAAGAATTCATGATAAAGAATTTTATCTCCACAAAAAAAAAAACAACAGTAGAATCTAAATACAGATTAAAGATACTATTTTCACTTCATTTTATTTGTGTTTATATTTTTGTGTTTTGGTTTTACATGAGTATTCTCAAAACCACAACCAATAAGGAAATATATTTTGCATGAACATGCATACATAATCCAGATCAAATTGCTTACCATCTCAGAGAGGGAAGAGGAAAGGGAGAAAGGGAGACAATTTGGATCTTATAACTTCTGGAAATATGTGCAGAAAACTTTTATTAGAGGTAATTGGGAAGATAAAAAATATATTTTTTAAAAGTTATTCCCAGAACCTATCACCTAAGTGATGGTGAACCTTTTAGAGGGGTAGGTGATATGAGAAATGTCCTCAGATATAGGTGGAGAGGGGGAGGGGACCAGCCTGGCCCCACGTCCCTCTGGCTTTCTAGTAATGAATTCTGGTGAACTCTGTGCTGGGGTGACAGCACATGTGCCCACAGAGAGAGCTCTGAGTGCCGCCTCTGGCATGTGTGCCATAGATTTGCCACCATGGTTCTAGGTGGACTAGACCTGGACCAGAGTTGCTCTAGGCCTATTTATAGAGAAAGGAAGAGTTCAATTCAGGCGGCTCTGAATGGTTTACCATTTTTTGAATTTAGGGAAGCATCAATAAGCTAGGGTTCCAGAGGAAAAAGGAAGACGAGAAGAGGAGAGACAGCAAATAAAAGAAAGGGCCATGGCTAAAGCATAGACAGCTTGTGGTGTTAAAAAAAAAAGGCTAGGCTTGAAAAATATGATTTTCCACCTTAAAGTACTGCAGTTTGTTCAATCTGTCCCCAGCATGGATAGGTAGGATGCCAGGGGCTAGAATTTTACAGGCAGCCAGGTGGTGCAATAGATAGAACATTTGTCCTGAAGTCAGGATAACCTGACTTCAAATCCAGTCTCAGATCCTTTCAAAACCCAGTGGATTTTATTTTAATTTTTTTCCAATTACAGTTAATACAACTAAGAACCTCTTTGCACAAATATCTCTTAATTTTTTGTTATTGTTAACAATTAGGGTATATTCTCAACAATGCAACAATTGAGTCAAAGGAATATGATTATTTTTGTAACTTTTGTCCTCTCTAGCCAAATTGTTGTCCTACAAAAGATGCTGTGAATATAATTCCAGCGGCAAAATATAAGTGTACGTATTTCTTTTCTCTCCTTCACTACCTAGTTTAATTACTTATAAATATTTTGGCCATTTTGATAGATAGGAAGTGATTTCTCAATGTTATTTTAATTTGGATATTTTTGAACATCATTTCTTGGGTTACAGGCATTGATGCTTTTGGAGGCTTGGAGCTTTATCCACTGTGCTACCTAGCTGCTCTTTTAAATATTATTTTATAAGATAGATGCAGTCTTGGAGCCACTGACATATATTGACTGGGTGACCCAAAGCAAGTAGCTTAACTTTTCATTGTTTTGGACAACTCTCTAAAACAGTAAGTTTCAGAGAAGGTGGTTTGTAGAAGAATTCCCTATACCAAATGAACTCATAGGTCAAATCCCTGCTTCAAATCCAGCACTCTATCCCTTATGCTATCTTGCCTCACTCAGTGAATACACACAGCTTTTCTTCTGTGAGGAAGAGGTAGCCCTTCAGTTGAAGAGGATTCCAGTTGAATCCATAAAGCTGGAAGCAATGTCCTGTGCAGTGGAACTGCATAGAACTGGACCTGGTAGTGCCTAGAAATGATAATAGGACCAATTGAACAATACCGAATATCAGCCACAAAAGCATCAATGCCTGTAACCCAAGAGGATGGTGGGGAGCAGGCCTGGGTCAATGACATCTCCAGAAGACATGGAAGGTTCAGCAGTATGAAAAATGAGAATTCCCCCTCCATATGTGTGCTTTTGAAAGCTATGTGGGGACCCTACATTTTTGCCTCTCCTGTATGATCTCTATTTGTATCCACTTTTCCCATTTACAGTGAATATGTCCTTGTGGGAACATGTGTCCCCAATTTATATGGGCGGTAGGGAAAGAATGCACATCACTATTTTATTTATCATGAATGTCTTTACTTTTAACTAATTGTGCTCTACGTGACTTGAAAATGTAAACCTATTAGTAGGGGCTCATGACCCATGGTTTTGAATAGATCAAAGTACTTTGAACCTGGGTTAGCGTTGTCTGCAGTACCTATTGTGTTAGTGAGAGGGTGCTCCAAGGTATTATATTAAATAGGAAAAAAGCCATATCCTCTCCTCATTTAAGTACATTACTTCATTTTCTTCCATCTTTTTTATAGTTCCTTTTTTATGCTTAAGTCTATTATCCCCCTAGAATTCATTGAACATATGTTATGAAATGTGGATCTAAATACTTTTCTCACCAAATTGCTTACCAATTTTCCCCAAGTATATTTGTTGAATAATGAATTCTTCCTCTGGTTTTTATTTTCTATATATTTGTCAAAAACTAATGTTTTGTATATATTTGGTTAGGTATCTTGTATTTCTTTTATATTACAATGATCTCATTTTCGGTTTTTTTGCCCAGTACCAAATGATTTTAATGATAACAACTTGGTTATATGTTTAAAGTTTGTGCATGAAAGACGACCATTCATTTTTGTTTTTAGCTTGCCTCTTGTAATTCTTGTCCTTTTCTTTTTCCAGATAGATTTAATTTTCATATAATCCAAGTATATGAAGATATCCCTTGGTATTTTGATTGTTAGCGAAATACATATGTAGAATTAGCAAGACTGTCATTTTTACTTTGTTAATCAGACCCATCCACGAACATTGATTGTTATCCTAATTATTTAGGTTTCTCTTTATTTCAGTAATTCTTTAGGCCATATGAATCTTAAATTGTTTCTAGGAGAGTTAATTCCCACGTTTGATTTTTTCTTGTTATTTTAAATGAGGTTTTTTTGTTTATGATCTTTTTTGGTCTTTTGGAAATTTTATTATTATATTATGCTGCAGAATACCTGAAAAGGAAGAGGAAATAGAGGAGGACTTCTAGAGACAGATTAACAAGTCTGAAACCAAGGCATGTGAAGCCTTCAATGATTGATTATTAATATGGGGGCAGCTAGGTGGCTCAGTGCATTGAGAACCAGATCTAGAGATCAGAGGTCCTGGGTTCAAATATGACTTCAGACACTACCTACCTGTGTGATCCTAAGTAAGTCACTTAACCCCTATTGCCTACCCTTACCCCTCTTCTGCCTGCCCTGGAACCAATACACAGTATCAACTCTAAGAAGAAAGGTAAGGATTTTTTAAAAATATATATCAGTATAGTACTAAAGAATTTCAATTATCTGGACATCTTTTGAAGCTTTCTCTCTTTCTCTGCCAAAATGTAGAGTAGCCAAAAACTTCTTGACTTAACCTTAACGACAATTTTAGCTTTTAAAAGAGGAATAAATACAGTCAAATTATGCAACTCTGCCTCACTTAAATCCAATTCATGCATTAATCAAAACATTACTTTGTGATATCATTGGTCATCTTTGAAAATGAAGGAAGAGAGGGCAGCTAGGTAGCTCAGTGGATAGAGAGCCAGGCTTGGAGATTCTTGGCTTCAAATTTGGCCTTAGACTCTTCATAGCTGTGTGCTCTTGGGCAAGTGACTTGACCCCAATTGCCTAGTCCTTACAGTTCTTCTGCCTTGGAATCAATAATACAACGGAATTGATTCTAAGACAGAAGGTAAGGAGAGAGAGAGAGAGAGAAAGGAAGGAAGGAAGGAAGGAAGGAAGGAAGGAAGGAAGGAAGGAAGGAAGGAAGGAAGGAAGGAAGGAAGGAAGGAA
>NC_058133.1:260623757-260641231 GCF_016433145.1 Gracilinanus agilis | reverse complement strand
AAGGAAGGAAGGGAAAGAAGGAAAGAGAAAGAAATAAGAAAGGAAGGAAGGAAGGAAGGAAGGAAGAAAGAGAAAGAAAGAAAGAAAGAAAGAAAGAAGAAAGGAAGGAAGAAGAAAGGAAGGAAGAAGAAAGGAAGGAAGAAAGAAAGAAAGAGGAGAGGCCAGCTAAGTGGCTCAGTAGATAGCCAGGCCTGGAGACAGAAGATTCTGGGTTCAAAACTGGCCTCAGATACTTCCTGGCTATGTGACCTTGGCCAAGTCACTTGACTCCAGCTGCCTACCCCTTACTAGCCTTGGAACTAATACTTAGCATTAATTATTAGACAGAAAGTAACAGTTTTTTTTAAATGAAGGATGAGCAAGAGCAACAACAACATGGCCCTGTAGAAATAGAAATAGGAATCCTAAAACTCAGAATGAATCACAACTGATGGAAAAAGGAAAAGCCATAGAGAAGACATGAATTGTCCTCTGTTTTAGGAGAAATAAGAGAATTAAAGAAGGGATAGAATTGTGCTTATTGTGGATGGCACAAGGATAACTGAATATTGAGAGGTAGTAGAGGTGCACAGTTATTATTTTTGTTCTTTTTTCTCTGCCAAAAAGAATGATAATGGGGAATTGATTCCTAAGAAAAGTCAAAAGATATGAAGCAAACATCTACACAGCAAGAGATAGAGTCAAGTCAACTGCTCCAGATAAACCATACCTACAGGCACTAGCAGAATTAGTGGATGATATTACTAAACCACTGTCAGTCATATTTGAAACATGGCAGAGAATAGGAGAGATGCTCCAGGACTAGCGAAGGTCAAGTGTCCTTATTTTTTTAATGGAAGTCTTCAAACTGTAAGTTCTGCAGGTTGGCTTCAATTCCTGGGGAAATTTTATGATGAATCATTGAAGAGATGGTTAGTAAACATCTTTAAAAAAAGGAAACAGTGATTACAAAGTTCCAGAGAGGAAGGTTTCCCCCCCAAATGTCATGCCATACTAATTTTTTTTCCTATTTTGACAAGTTTACTTAATTGGTAGACTGGGAGAATCCTATAATTATAGTAAATTGTGGCCCCAGGGGAGACATCCTTCCACAAGGTCTCTAGTTCTGGAGTCATATGGAACGTGGTTCATCCTGGGAGGAGGGGGAGCCAGAAATCCTTTACTCCCTCTGGCTCATGATATCTTGGTCCTAGATCTGAGGGAAATCTCCTAAACAAATCTTAGATCTGGCTCATATCTAGTGTTTCCCAAAAGGGATTAGCAAGGATCCCTTCTAGAAAAAAGTACCCAATGTACACAATAAATATCATGAGTAGAGTAGCTATTTATTTCCTTCACCATAAAAGAAATGTTTCAGTGATATGACTCATAAACCTGCATAAACAAATATTCAAAACATAAAACAATAACCTGTCACACTCATTGTCTCCTGGGAGATAAAGACAACTCTACGGGACTGGTGAAATAACTGGAACTATTGTTTATTTCACATGCATTATAGATCCATAAAGCCCAAAGACAGATTTTTTTTGGCCAGCTAGACAGGATTCTCTAGTCTTCTCTGATCCAGTATTCCCCCTGCTGCTTGTCTTCTCAAGGAAACAATACAGTTGTAGGAGGTACCTCCTGCTAGTCAGCTAAGAAGGAATCAGGTACCTTAGACCCCTTGAACTCATGTGGTAGCCTCCAAAGCAGGGAGCATCCATCTCTCTGCATTGGTGTTGGTTGGACAGAGTCTAGAACTCATAGGAAGAAACACAGAGTGGGTAGTTCAGTGGATTGAGAACCAAGTCTAGAGATGGGAGGTCTTGGGTTCAAATCTGACCTCAGACACTTTCCAACTGTGTGATCCTGAACAAGTCACTTAACTCCTATTGCCTAGCTCTTACTACTCTTCTGCCTTGGAACCAATACATAGTATTGATTCTAAGACATAAGGTAAAGGTTGAAAAAAAAGAAACACAAAGAGACAGCCAGAGATTTGGGAGTTTTAAGCTTTTCTAAACCCATATTGGATCAGCCAAGGAGGAGCAATAGATAGAGTATTGGACTCAGAGTCAGGAAGACTCTTGCTCAAATCTGGCCCTGGACACTAGTTGGTTGACCTGCTTGATCCTTGAAAGGAAAGTGATGGCAAATCTGGGCAGCCTACTAAAAAGCAAAGACATCACCTTGCCAACAAAGGTTCATGCAGTCATTGCTATAGTTTTTCCAATAGCGATGTATGGCCATGAGAGTTGGACTGTAAGAAAAGCTGAGCACTGTAGAATCGTAGAATCAACACTTTTGAATTGTGGTGCTGGAGAAGACTTTTGAGAGTTCCTTGACAGTAAGGAAATCAAATCAGTCAATACTAAAGAAACTAAGCCAGACTGTTCACTGGAAAGTTAAATACTAAAGCTGAAGTTTAAGTGCCTTGGCCACATAATAAGAAGGCAGGACTCTTTGGGAAATGTTGAGAAAAATTGAAGGCAAAGCAAGAAGGACTTGGAAGGAGATGGAAAGGGAGTGTCAAGTAAACAGTAAACATGAACTTGGACAGACTTCAAGATGGTGGAGGATGGAAGGACCTCACAGTCTGTGGAGTCACAAAGAGTCAGACACAACTGAATGATGCATGATCTGCCCCCCATGTACTTGTAGCTGCCCTTGCAGAGAGAATGTAGGGAAAGAAATATGCTTCCCTCAACTCATTTGAAGTCTAGGAAAGAACTAGTAGAGACCCAACATGGTGCATTCAAAAGAGAGTTGCCTTTCTACAAGCAAAGGTTCCTTCTTACTCTGTGTCCAATGAACTTTCATGCAAACCCTTACAGATGAGAACCACAAACAGGAATGATAACAATAATAATAACAGCTAATATCTATATAGCACCTACTCAATGCCAAGTGCTTTATAGATATTATCTCATTTGATCTTCACAACAACACTGGGAAGTCAATGTTATTGTTATTATTATTCCCTTTTTACAGTTGAGGAAACCGAGGCAAATAGAAGTTAAGTGACTTGCTTGGGGTCACATAGCGAGTGTTTGAGGACAGATTTGAACTCAGGAAGATGAATCTCTCTGACTCTAGACGGGGCACCCTATTCACTCTATTCCACCTAGCTGCCTTGAATTACTATATCAAGAAGTATGTCAGTATTCAATAGTCAATAAATATTTATTAAGTACATATCCTCTAACAAGAGACCAGCCATGACCCATGGGAAGGTGCTAGAGCACATGCCCACCTTCATAGGAAATGCGCAAGTCCAATCATATCTAGACTCTAGCAGAGCACTTGATAAAGACTCTCAAACCATTCTTATAGAAAGGATGGGGAGATCTGGATTTCACAATAATAAAAGATGGATTTGAACTTGTCCAATGGTCTGACTCAAAGAGTTAATGGTTCAGTGGTAGTCTGGTAGGAGGAGTGTGGTGCCCCCAGGGATTTGTACTTGGCTCTTTCCGGTTTAAAATTATTTACATTTTTAATTAACCGCCTTGGGGAGGGAGGGGAAGAGCAGGGAGAGAGAAAATCTGAACTCTAAACTGTCAGAAAACAATTGTCAAAAATCATTGTTACATAATAAAAAAAATTGGGAAATTTTTTAAATTAAATTAAATTTTCATTTTAAATATGCATTGTGTCCCTCCTGCTTCCATCCCCCTCTCACTGAATTGAGAAGCAAGAAAAACAAAACCTTTGATATACTGTTTAATATTTTTATCAGTGACTAGGATAAAGGCATAGATGGCATGCTCATCAAATTTGCTGATGACTCAGAGCTAGAAAGGACAGATATCTCCTTCACTGGATGAAAGAATCTGGATCCAAAACAATCTTCACAGACTAGACACTGGGCTGAATCTAATAAAATGAAATTCAGTGGGGATAAGTGTAAAGGCTCACAGTTGAGCTAAGAAAAACATGTGATACAATGGTAATGCCTCTAGCTTTAGAGATAGAAGACTTAGGTTCAAATCCCATCTCTCATACTGGGTGATTTTAGACAAGCTTTGGGTCTCAGTTTCCTCATCTGTAAAACAAGGTTGGACTAGATGGCCTCTGGGATCCCTTGTAGCTCTGACTCTATGATCAACAAACTGATAACAACCAACTTCACAAGTACAAGAATGGGAAGGAATATTGGATAAGACAGTAATTTATTTGAAAAAGATTTGGTTTTAGTGGATCACAAGCTTTATAGGAATCAATTTTCTGATGGAATGAATGGAATGCTGAAAAAGGTATAGTTTCCAGAAAAAGGTAACTTTAGTTCTGAACATGGTCCTGTTCAGCCCTCATCTGGAGTATTGTATTCTATTCATTTTTTTTTCACAATTTAAGATTCCCCCCAAACTGGAGAAAGTTCAGAAGTAAACAGTAATATAGGAGAGTAAAGGACCTTGAGGCCAAGATGAGAACCTATTGAGGGAACTATGGACGCTTAGGACACAGTTAGGTGGCACAGTAGATAGAGAACCAAGCCTAGCAACTCATCTCTCTGAGTTCAAATATGGCCTCAGACACTTACTAGCTGAGTGACCCTGGGCAAGTCACTGAACCTTGCTGGCCTCAGTTTCCTCATTAGTAAAAAGATCTGGAGAAGGAAATGGCAAACTACTCCAGAAAACCTCAGATGGAGTCATGAAGAATTGTACATGACCGAAATGATGCAATGACAACAAAAAGGATATTTTAACCTGGAAATGAGAAAAACCATGGTGGGATATATCTGTCTTCAAGAATTGGAAGCACCATCATGTGGAGGAGATATTCAGAGTATCCTGTTTGTCCCTGGAGAGCAGAACCAGGTACAATTATGTGAAAATTGCAAAAAAGGTAAATTTATGCTTAATGTCAGGAAAAATGTTCTCATAATTAGAGCTCTTCAAAAGGTAAAATTGACTTCTTTGGGGGGGAAGATGGGTTCTTTATTTGGGGAGGTCTTCAAGGAGAATATGGATGAACATTTATTGGATAAGTATTGTCAGGATTTATTTTCTGACATGAATTGGCCTAATATGAATTAGCTCTAAATATTATATTTCTAATTCTCTTTTTATGTCATTGTTGTAGTCTTCATTTTTGACTTCTTCTCTTCCCTTCCTTCTTTCCTTTCTTCTTCCTCCTCCTCCTCTTCATTCTTCCTCTTCTTATTCTTCTTGTTGTTCTCCTCCTCATTTTTCTTGTAAATGGGAATGCAAATGATTTTGTGGATTAATCCTACAACCTATGACCTTGCTGGAATCATTCTTGTCTCCATTAACTTTGTAGTTGAGATAACTGGATTCTCTATATACAGTATCATGTCATTTGAAAATAATGCTATTTTGACCTCTTTGTTTCCAATGTTAACATCTTCACTCCCATTTCTTTGCTGGAGTCCTCAGTAAGGTGCTAAATAAAAGCCCTGAGAGGGGGTGTCCTTTATTTGTACTTATTTTAGTGGGCATAATTCATTTTTTTCTAGTCGCTTAAACTGGAAAAAGAAAAAAGCAATTTCCTTAAAATAACTTTGAGGATAGATAGCCCAGAAGTGTAAAATGTATCCTCATTTCGCATGAGGAAACTGAGGCTAAAGAAAGTTAAATGACTTACTGAGGACTCAGAGCAGACTGAGCTCCCTTGCTCCTGTGCCTGGGCATCCCACAAGCAGAAATCTTCCTGGATGTACTGATCGCTACCTGTGAGAATAAGACAAGGTTTCTTGTCCAGTGACTTTGTTCTTTCAGCCTTTCTCTTTTAGAGGGGAAGCTGTGGTTTTGCAGGGGGAAACAATGGATGTGAAGTGAGAATGCTGCATTGTCACTTCAGTTGTGTCCAGCTCTTCATGAACCCATTTGGGGTTTCCTTGGAAAATACAGGAATTGTTTGCCAATTCCTCCTCCAGCTCATCTGACAGATGAGGAAACTAAGGCAGATAGGATGATGTGACTTGCCCAGGGTCATATAGCTAAGAAGTTTCTGAGGTCACATTTGAACTCAAGAAGAGCAGTCTTCTTTCCTCCAGGACTGGTGCTCTATCCACTGTGCCACCTAGCTGCCCGGAGAAGTGAGACTAACTGGGCTGGGATCTTGGTTTTGCCAGTAGGAGGAAGAAGGTGGGCAAGTCTCTCATTCCCTGAGTTTTAATTTCATTTATAAAATGGGAATAGTAATATTCACACTACTTATCTTCATGGAGTTGTCACAAGGTTTAAATGAGATGATATAGAAAATAGTCTCAAAGTTGTATTCATTATCACTATTCACTTCTTCCATTGGATTCTCTTTTGGACAATACTTAAGACAACCCTTAAGGGCATACAAACTGGGAGTAGCTAGGTGACTCAGTGGATACAGTGCCAAGCTTGGAGATGGGAGCTCCTGGGTTCAAACAACTTCCTAGCTGTGTAATCCTGGGCAAGTCACTTAACCCCATTGCTTGGCTGTTCCCACTCTTCTGCCTTGGAACCAACAGGAAGATAAGAATTTAAAAAAAAAAAAGAATCTATAAACTTTTTTTTTTCTTGTCGAGTGGTCTTAGGGCACAAACTATTCACAAATAAGCAACTGAAAATCCAATATTTCCATTACTTTGGCTTGATTTGAGTTAACACAATAATAATGGTTCATTTCTACCCAGGCCATGGCTTGCCACAACAAGGCAATCTTTTCTAGATCACTCATTCTTTTTGTTTAGTCACCTAGTTTTATTGATGTCTTTTGCTTCGATGTCTCAAGTTTTCTCTGGGCACTTAGGTGGTCAAGTAGTTAGAGCACTGGGGCTGGAGTCAGGAAGACTCATTTTCCTGATTTCAAATCTGGCCTCACAATCTTACTAGCTATGTGACCATAGGCAAGTCACTTCCCCTTGTTTGCCTCAGTTTCCTCATCTATAATATGAGTTAGAGAGGGAAATGGCAAAGCATTCCAGCATCTTTGCCATGTAAATCCTAAATGGAGTCACAGAGAGTCAAGTACAACTGAAAACAACTGAACAAGATAATTTCTATCTGTGTTCTTCTTCCTCCTTCCCAGGGAGCCATCTCTGACAATAACCACCACCAGTACTATTGTTTTAAGAAGAAAGAAGAACTCTTTAACCAATTTAAACTTTAACTCTTTAAACCAATTAATATGCAGAAAAACAATCTGACCTTATATCCAGAGTTCCTTGCTTATGGCAGATGCCTTCCCCCTTTTGTAAAGGAGAAGGAAGAAGTTTCCTCTCATGACTCTTCTTTGGGGCCAAACTTATTGTTTTCAATTTTGTAACATTCATTATTAAAAAAATATTCATTTTAAAATAAAAAATTCATTAAATAATTAGACTCAATGAATAGAAAGCCAGACTTGGAAACAGAAAGTCCTATATTCCAATCTAGCTTCAGACACTTCCTAGGGGAGTGACCCTGGGCAAGTCACTTAACCCCAATTGCCTAGCCCATTAATGTTCTTCTGCCTTGGAAGCAATATTTAGTGTTGATTCTAAGACAAAAGGTAAAGGTTTAAATAATAATAATAATTGGATTACATCTTTGGTTTATATTTCACCTAAACATCTCCTATATCTTTTCCATCTGTCCAGAATAAGCCATTCTTAATAACAAAGAAATTTTTCAAAAATAAAGAGAAGAGAAAAAAAATCAACAAAACTGATTAAAAAATATGAAAATCTCTGTAGTGTTGCACATTTGTGATATTTCGCCTCTGTCAAGGAGTAGGATGTTTGGGGGAAGGTATCTTTTCATATCTATTCTTTGAGTCCCATGTTTGCTCTTTATAATTTTGCAACATTCACTTTTAATTTGGCATGTGGTTGTTCTTTCCACTACACAGTTCTTGTCTCTGCTTACTTCACTTTTCATCATTTCATGGAAGTCTTTCCATGTTTCTCTGAATTTATCACATTTGTCCTTTCTTCCAGCAGCATAATATTCCGTTGATGTACCACAATTTTTTTAGCCTTTCCCCAGAGAATGGGCATCTATTTTGTTTTGAGTCTTTTGCTAACATAAAAGGAGCTGCTATAAATATGTTGGTTCCACCTTTCCTTCCTCCTGGTCACAACCTTGGCATTTTTTTCATAGATCCATTGAATCTTGAGGAAACAAATCCTTTTCTACCTGGATCTCACATTCTAACTTCAAGGGTCAGAACAAGCCTGCTCCCTCTGCAGACTCCTGAACTCTGACTCAATAAGGTTCCCTGTCTTTGCCCTTAGTACTTCTTTTGTTTTCTCTTTTCCTGAGTCTTTTGGTCTGCTTGGGCCAGTTTTTCTAGTACTTCTTTTTCTTCTCTTTTCTTAAATACTTACTTTCTCTCTTAGTATTAATTCTTTTTAAAAACTTTTTTAATTAATTAATTTAATTTTTGACAATTGTTTTCTGACATTTTGTCATTCACATTTTCTCCTTCCCTCCCTTCCCCCATCTCCCCAAATATAGGTTATACCAATGCTTTCATGCAATGTATATTTTCATATTCTCCATATTGTCACTGAAGACATATCATACATTATCTTAGTATCAATTCTGTTTTGAAGACTTAGATTATTTAGTTTCCAATTAACTTTAAATTTGCCTTTGCATGGACTCTTGTTAATTATAATTTTTACCGCATTATGATCTAAAATGTGGCATTTATTATTTCTGCTTTTCTGCATTTATATATGTATCATGTATTGCTGAGAAGAAGGTATATTTTTCTTTTTATCCTTGTTCAGTTTTCTCCAGGTATTGATTAACTCCAATTTTTCTAGTATTTCATTTACTTCCCTTCTTACTTATTTATTTTTTTGGTTCAATTTATCTAGTTCTGAAAGGGGAAGGTTAAGATCCCTCTCTAGTATGGTCTTACTATCTATTTACTCCTTGAGCTCCTTCAATTTTTCCTTTTCCATTGGTGCATAAATGTTTAGTGATGATATTATTACTTCATTGCTTATAGTATCTTAGTATCAATTCTAAGACAGAAGAACATCAAGGGCTAGGCATTTGGGGTTGTAACTGTGTTACCTAGCTGCCCCTTTCTAGTATTTCTTGTTGACTTTCAAGACTTTATTGAGGGTGTGAGGGCAACTAGATGGTCCAGTGGATAGAGAGTCAAGTCTAGAGAAAGGAGGTTCTGGGTTCAAATCTAGCCTCAGACATTTCCTAGCTGTGGGACCCTATTGCCTATCCCTTATTGCTCTTCTGCCTTAGCATCAATCTTGTTTCTAAGATGGAAGGAGTTTTTTTAAAGTCTTTATTGGATGCTTTGCCTCTGGTATAGTGGTGGGAGTGTTGTACTTTGAATCAGGAAAGACCTGGATCCGAATCTTACCTTTGACACTTACAAACTGGGTGATCCCAGACTAATCACTAGCCTTTTAGACTTCCAGTTCTCTTATCAGTAACATAGACAATCATCTGTAATGTGATGATGTTATATAATAATATGTAATAATCTTATCTGTACTATGAATACCTGTGGTACCCAACTCCCCAGCTGTCGTGAAGATCAAATGAGATAATGTATGTAAAGAGGTGTGTGCCCTTTAAATCACTATAATAGCATCAGCTGCTTTTATTATCATCCTAGTCCTTTGCTGGCTGCCCTCCCGTAGCTCCACCACCAGCATCAATCATCCTGTCTCTTCTCTGGTTTCCTGGTGCTTAGGGAACTTGCTTTTTCTCTAAAATAGCTTCCTCTTTACTTTTTATATATTTGCTATTTCTCAGGTCGTCTTTGTCTCCTGGCATTATATCCTCCTCAATTCTATTTGATCCTGCCTGCTAGACTGTGGACTCTGGGAAGGCGATGCCTGTCTTACTTCCCTTTCCATCTCGCCCCAATACTGAGCATGATGTCTGTCTTGTAGGGGGCGTAGAATAAATGTTTGTTGGCTGCTGAAGACGTAGTCCTCCATGTCTGCTAGGCAGCCATCTGTTGGCCCCAGCAACTTTCACTATTAACATTAGCGGATTTAGTCACACAGAAAGCAGTGCTGCCTAGTGGATAGAGAGCTGGCTTCCAAGCCAGGAAGACCTGGGTTTCAGTCTTGTCCCACACATACTGGCCGCATGATTCTGGACAAGTCATTTAACCTCTATGTTTGCTGGGAAAATAAGAGTGTAAGTTCTTGAAAATTAATTAATCTACTTTTTCAGTTAAATGTAGAAATAATTTTTGACAATTGTTTTCTTACATTTGAGGATTCAGATTTTCTCCCTCTCTTCCCCTGCCCCCAGGCAGGATTTAGTCTGAAAGTATGTCAATACTTTCACGCAATATATATTTTCATATTGTTCATTTTGTGATAGAAGACACATATCACACATACAATAAAGAAATGATGAAAGAAATAAAGTAGAAGATGGCATGCCATGCTTTCATCTGCCTCACACTCCAACTGTTCCTTCTCTAAAAGTGTAAGTTGAAGAGATTTATATTGGTAAGAGGGTATTTTGTCACCTGGGTTTCCTATACCAGTGAAATCACAAATCCTATCTGTATCTTGGGGCAACTAGGTGGTACCATACAGTGCCAGACCTAGAGTGAGGAAGACTCATATTTCTGAGTTCAAATCTGGTCTTAGATATTTACTAACTGTGTGACCCTGGGCAGGTCTTTTAACCCTGTTTGCCTCATTTTCCTCATCTGTAAAATGATTTGGAGAAGGAAATGGCAGACTACTCTGGTGTCTTTGCCAAGAAAATCCCAAATCCAGCCTCAGACACTTACTAGCTATGTGACCCTGGGGAGTCATTTCATCCTGTTTGCCTCGGTTTCTTCATCTGTTTTTTTTTAAATTTTTCTAGCATTTCATTTACTTCCTTTACTTTTTTCTTAATTATTTTTTGGTTTGATTTATCTAGTTCTGAAAGGGGAAGGTTAAGAACCCCCACTAGTATGGTCTTACTATCTATTTACTCCTTGAGCTCCTTCAATTTTACCTTTCCCATTGGTGCACAAATGTTTAGTAATGATATTATTTCATTGTTTATAGCATCTTCTTAGTATCAATTCTAAGACAGAACATCAAGGGCTAGGCAATTGGGGTTAAGGGACTATGTTACCTAGTTGCCCCTTCCTAGTATTTCTTGTTGGCTTTTAAGACTTTATTGGGGGTGGGAGGGCAGCTAGAGCTAGAGAAGAAAATGGCAAACCCCTCCACTATCTTTACCAGGAAAATTTCAAATGGGGTCAATGAAGAGTTAGACACTACTGAAAAATGACTGAACAATAAGGGTCTTTTCTGGGTAGCTCCTCTCCCTCCTTCCCCTCCCATGCTCAAAATGTTACCATAAAGGCCAATGAGAACAAAAGTCAGAAATCTTAAGCCCTCCTTCCCTTTGGAAAGACCCAATCTCAGAGGTAGAGGGTCTTTCTGGTCCATGTAGCTGCTGATGCTAAATCTTTGCCATTCAATGTCAGTATTCTGATACAAAATGATCATTATGAGCAGAAAAGGCTGAACAGCACAGTCAGATTCTTCTCTTGATAAGAGAGAAGGAACAGGAACAATACTAGGTACCTCAGGCCAAGAGCATAGATGTTCACATTTCTTGGCACAGTTAACAATTCTTTGTCATACATAAGAATCATTTGTACTACCCTACATATTAAGGATACAAAGCCTGTTTCTTGTGACCTGGCCTAGGATCTATGTTGAAAGCAAGGTTGTCTTCAAACCACTACTCACTTAATGGGGTTGGGTTCACCTCATGAAACTTCCTTCCCCTTGGGAGCCACATCAGGGGAATGACTCGGAATCTCTTCCCCCTGAGAGGCCTCTGTGGAGTGGCTGCTGCTCTAACTTCCAAAGGAGACAAATACAGACTTGATTCCTGCCCCTGTCCCCCTTCAGGGATTTGGAATTGCCACAAGTTAGAACTTGGGGATCTTCTGTCTCCCAAGTTATACATTCACTATAGCTACATAGCAACAGTTTTACTTCTTCCATGCAAAGAAAATAAGGTGCCTCCCAATAATATCATCCCTTGGTCCTCTAGACCTTTCTTGGAAGGAGTTTTCCAAACTGGCTCAGAGGAAAGCAAGCTTGCAAAGTGAGGGGGCCCTGAGTTATCCTCTGATATCCTCAGTCTCTGGCAAAGTTGTCCCTTGTTTGTGAAGGACACTAACACTGGGGGGATCCAAGCAAGAATGAATTTGAATAGACCATTTGCATTTAGCAAAAGAAGTCTCCGGTGCCCTATTCAATTTGTTAGAAGCACCATCTTGCATCACCCAATCCACAATAGGCATCTCTGAACAAATGTGATTATATGGCTCTGTGTCATCTGTTCAGTAGCAACCAGGACTCATTAACAAGCAAGTCCATTGCTTTTCAAAAATGGTGGTCACTTCAGGACATCTGTAGCTCCACAAAACTAATCATCACTTATTCTGGCCTCCCCTGGGTACCTACCAAAGACTTCTCTCAGTTTGGTCTTTACAGACAGAGGCCTCCAGAAACATGTACCCTGTGGGTTCATACAGGCCCAAGAGGAAAGACTGCTAGGGAGCCTGCTTCATATCTTCCAGGATAGCCTGTCCTGTGCTTTACTTACAAGAGGAGACTAGGCAAAGGAAAAAGACTTGTACAAAAATATTCATAGCTGCGTTCTTTGTGGTGGCAAAAAAATGGAAAATGAGGGGATGCCTTTTTGGGAATGGCTGAACAAATTGTGGTATCTGTTGGTGATGGAATGCTATTGTGCTCAAAGGAATAATGAACTGGAGGAATTCCATGTGAACTGGAACAACCTCCAGGAACTGATGCAGAGTGAAAGGAGAAGAACCAGGAGAACATTGTACACAGAGACTGATACATTATGACACAGTCAAATAACTTCCCAACATTTCTGAGGGACTTATGAAAAAGAACACTATCCACATCCAAAGAAAGAACTGTGGGAGCAGAAATGCAGAAGAAAAACAACTGCTTGATCACATGGGTCAATTGGGGATATGATTGGGGATGTAGACTCTAAAGGATCACCCTAGTGCAAATATTAATAATATGGAAATGGATCCTGATCAGTAACACATGTAAAACCCAGTGGAATTACTTATTGGCTATGGGAGGGGGATGGGAGGAGGGGACGGAAAGAATATGAATCATGGAATCATGGAAAAATTTTCTTAATTAATCAGTTAAATATATATATTTGAGGAGACTAGGCGGCTCAGTGGATAGACATCCAGGTCTAGAGATGGGAGGTCTTGGGTTCAAATATGACCTCAGACACAATCTAGCTATGTGACCCTGACCAAAACACCTAACCCCAACAACTGACCCTTACTGCTCTCCTGCCTTGAAACCTATACTTAATTTCAATTCTAAAATGGAAGGTAAGGGTTAAAAGAAAAAGAAAGAAGATGACTTATAAGTGATTCAATAAATGGGGGCCAGAAAAATACCCATGTGAGAATGTGGGTTCTCAAGAACCTGGAGTCCAATAAGTCTCTATGCCTCCTTTTTTTTCCATGACAGAGAAATGAATGTCAGTAGCTTACTCTGGCCTGTGACTGAAATCCTCTGGGTTTTCCCCACCCCCTGTTATTTCCTAAATCTTAACCGAGTGGGCTGGAGCCTGGATTTTTTTAGACTTTAGTTTCTTACTCTCTCTCCTTCTTAAAGGCCACTGAATGATATAGGGTCTCTGCCACCATGGCATTATCTGGTCTAGTTAAGATTATGTCATCAATGTAATGGTATGCAGCAATGATGCCAAAATCAAATAGAAACAGGGGCATAAGGATCCTATATTAGGATTCCTGTGGGAGTTTATTGACTTGGAAAACCACATATTAACATTATCTTTATTCTATTCTATTTTTATTTATTTTGATAACTATTTCCCAATTACATCTTAATCTGGTTCTGCCCTATACTAGGATTAGTGTATGACAATACTCTTTAAAAAGGGAGTCTCTACCTTCTTTAGGCCTATCTTAATATGGCAGTGTGATGGAGAGTCCAAGTAGTCCTGAGAAGATGGTAAAAGTACAGGTGGAGGAGAGAGGGTAGCTAGGCTTGTCAGTAGATTTAATGCTAGGCCTAGAGATGGAAGGGTTCAAGTCTGGCCTCAGATTCTTCTAAAATGTGTGACCTTGGGCAAGTCATTTAACCCCCATTGCCTAGCCCTTACCATTCTTCTACCTTAGAACCAATATTGATTCTATATTATAATTTAGAAACATATAATTAATTAATGCTATATAATCAATATTTGTTCTAAGATGGAAAGTAAAGATTAAAAAGAGTAAAAGAAAAAAGAAAGTACCTCAGGCTCCTCCTCAAGTGAAAGTGTTCCCGACTAGTTTCAACCATAGGAATACAGAAAAAGGCACAAGTTAAGTTAGTAACCCCATACCACTCCACCTATGACTGTGCTACATGGTCTACATTATTGATGAAGTCAGGAACAGCTGTAGTGATGGGAATGAAAACTGTTCAGCTCCCAGCAGTCCACTGTAAGCTGCCAGGTACCATTTGCCTTCCTGGGCAACACAGAGTTGTTGTAAAGAGAATTGGTCTAAAAAAGTATTCCAGTCTCCTTTGCCAGAGAAGAAATATATTGCATCCCTCTGGGGACCTGATACTGGTAGGAATCATGCAGGTAATTCTAAGGATTTCCATTTGGCCCTACCAAGAGTAACATGCAGAGAGTTTGCAGAAAGGACCCCCATAAATATTTTGATTCTCAAGAACCCATGATGTTCTTTCCCTTTATGGTCTTCCTTTGGTAGCCTCCTCTGATCAATACAAGTGGGGCAAGGTCTTAATGGATGTCTTGGGTGCACCTAAAGGACCCCTAGTCTCCTAGTATTGAATTTCCTTCTATTGTTTTCTTATCTTTTATTTAAAAAAAGAACAACAACCTCTTACTTTGTCTTGGTAACAACTCTAAAACAGAAGGGCAAGTGCTAGGCAAACAGAATTAAATAACTTGCCCAGAGTCACAAAGCTAGAAAGTGTGTGAGACCATATCTGAACCCTGGCCATCCTGACTCCAGGGCATTCTACCCACTGTGCCACCTAGCTGCCCGTCAACTACTTTCTTACCAACCCCATGTTTCAGAAGCTACTCCCAAAGGTTCTTCTGCTAACCTAGCAGCTTAGAAGTCTCTGTGTCTCCCCCCTACCACCACTCTCAGTGTCTATTCACACCAACAGCAGTCCTGGCACAAGCCACTGGCTGTCCCTGCTCAATTTTTACCATTTCATCAACCTACACCTGTATAGTTATAGAGTGAGTCTGAAGCCATTCTGGGGGGACTCCACCCAGAAGGCAGGCTCTAATCTGTCCCTATGGGTTATAGTGTGTGGCACAAGTGGGCATGGGCCAAGTCTGGTGTGGCAAGCGCAGATCCAGTCTATGGAACCCATTTCTAGGAACCCAGTCTAGGAACTTTACCACTCATCTTTATCAGCTCAGGTCTGAATAACTCCTTATCTTACCCATCTGAAAAGGGACAAAAGGTGGTCCCTGAAAGGAAACTCTAATTGATTTAGCTGACTCTAACACAAAGCCCTCAGAGAGCTCCCCAAGGCGGTGAACCTCAGCTAAGGAGAGTCTCAGCTCTGGCTCCATTAGACCATTCCCTCAGGAGTCATTGCTTCAATGATTCATCAGGTTTCTGACTGCACTTTTCATGCAACTTACCTAGATTTTTTTGGTGGTGAAGCCCTTCCTATCTCCTCTTCGGAGGAAATGACCCTCCTCCAGGGAGTGGTAATAAAATAAATCTTGGTCTTTTTTTTTTTTTAAACCCACTAGTTTGAATGACCAAGTTTCCCCCTCATTTTTGTTCTTCCTGACTCAGGACTCTTGATTCCATAGAGATGAAATGGAACATCTGGGCCAAAGACTATATGGTGGGTTTCCAGCTATAACCTGTTAGCCCCTAACTGAGTCAAGAGAGATCTGTTCTCTTGTACCATCTCCACTCCACTAGCCGCCCAACAATCTTCATTGCTTGGTCCCTAAAAGCCAATGGTTCTATCTCTAATGAGCAGGGTCAATTCACTTTCAGTCTTATTCTGCTGGTAGCCCAGCTTCTTCGGTACAGTACAATCAGCAACAAGCAGGACATGCTACAGTTGGCACTTTACTTTCTTTGAAGGTCTCCTCCAGCACTCATTAAGTGTCACTGAAGGGGAAAGCTAGGTGAATTGAGAGCTAAGCCTAGAGATGGGAGGTACTGGATTCCAATCTGGCCTCTTCCCAACTGTGTGAGCCTGGGCAAATCATTGAACCCCCATTGCCTATCCCTTCTGATGTGTGCAGTAAGTGGCAGTAATAGGAATAGGACCCTCATATTCTGAAATCTTGCATTTCTCACTACTTAGTAGTAGTTAAACATCAACTGCAATACCTGTAGTTTCAGCATTAGTCAAGCATGAATTGTAGATTGTTCAATTCTCCACTCTGGGTACCAGATCGTTAATGTTCTATGCTAATCATCAGCTTTGTACCTATTTGGTTTTTTAAATTGTTTATATTGTTCTTAGAGATAATTGATTACCTATAGTGGTCCTCCAATGTACCATATCCTCTCCCCATGTTTCCACTCTGGAAGGGCATCAAGATGTCTCCCTATGACAAGGTGGATGATGGAGGAACATGACACTGGGGACTCTGGCATTCTAGAAGAATCTCCCAATCTTGGTCATGCTCCTTATTCCCTATGGCAACAAACCCTAAAACATACATCTACCTGAGTTTGGAAAGGGAGATGCTAAGCTACCAGACTCCAATACATATGCCAATCCTGATCCATAGGCTGTGGTAGTTCCACTCCTCCGAGGAAGCTGCCATCCTGTAGTGGAGCTGCTACTCCATACTATCAGCTCCAAAGAAGATACTCTACTCACCCCTGAGCTTATCCATAGGCCCTAAGGCTACTTGATTAGCCCCCAGACTATTCCACCTGCTATTATAACACCATAAACCGCCTCTTCTTCAAATAAAATTTGGAAAAAAAAAAAAAGAACATTCTTTTCTTACTTCTGGACTGAACGGCGTTTGAGTCTCCCACTCTTGGGGAGAGAACCTGCTACAGACTTGGGTGTTTCTCCCATATCATTAGTGCTCTTCTGTCTTGGAACTAATATATAATATTGATTCCAAGATAGATGGTAAACTTAAAAAAGTATCAGTGGGGTCCTGCTATCTGTTTCATTGAGAGGGCACCCCATAAATGACCAGAGGGGCTCTTGAAGCCAGGTTGTTGTTCAGTTGTTTCATGACCCCATTTGGAATTTTCCTGCCAAAGATATTGACCACCAATCATCCTTTGACCAGATTTTCACTACCCTTCCCACAGCTCAATCATGAAGTGAGCCATTGAGGCCATCTTGTCTCAGTTACTGACTATGCCAAATGATAGTGGTGAGCCTGCCATTAGTACCCTCTTAGTACAGGTTGGATGCTGGGACAAAATGAGGGACTCATAAGTCATGAGTTTTATATTATATTATATTATATTATATTATATTATATTAT
>NC_058133.1:260595484-260623359 GCF_016433145.1 Gracilinanus agilis | reverse complement strand
TTGTATTGTATTGTATTGTATTGTATTGTATTATATTTATATAATTAACAAAAATGCTTACTTAGCCCTAATGTAACATAATAAAGGTATACAAAAAGGTCACTGTCTCATTATGAAAACTCGCCTGCTAAGCAGGGCAGTTTGGTGTCTCAGTGTGGTCTTCAGATATCTGCCACGCCGAGGGAGCCACTGACCTCACATGGGATCATTTTATACCCTTAGAGGATCAGGAAGTTTCATCAACACATCCAGAGGCTATTGGGAAGTCATGTCAAAGGAGGCAAAGCTTAAGGCTTGTTCTATTCTGATCAAGCAAATCCAGCTTTGTGGCTTTTTTTCATGTTGGGAGGAGTGGGAAACCCTGGGAGATATTGATTCTGATATGTCATATCATGTAGTAAAAGATGATAACGCAATTCATGTATCTATCAACCAACAAGCATTTATGAAATCTCTACTCTATATCAGGTATTGGGGAGAGACAGACAAAATTGAAATAGTCCCTGCCCTTGAGGTCCTTACATTCTTTAGAAGGAGCTGCCATGTATTTATATGAATGTTACTATTCTGCCATCACTTAGGAGATCGGGATGTCCTACTTTCTCCACCACCTCAACTCCTTCCTTTAGGAAGATTTGTCATGATCTTGGGACTAATGGAAAGAAAGCTAATGTGACTCTGGAAAGAGGAGGAAGGGAGTTTTAAAACTGCAGTATGTTGAGGGGAGAGCTATTGCTTCATTCTCTCAGGTCAGAGAACTCACTGATACTGAGATTGTCTTAGGCAATGAATCAACAGTGGGGCTAGAAGAGCTGTGACTAGTAGGGCAGGCATTGAGGTGAAGCCTCTCCCAATTTACCTGGGGTTGGTTCAAAAGAAATCCACTCCTTATAAGAGAAGGAGCTGAAAAGAAAATCATGCCAAAGGGAAAGGGTAACTCAATCCACAAAATTTGTATGGAGAAAGGAGCAGGAGGAGTGAGGATGATAAACAATACTCATCAGCATAGCATAATACCATACTTCTTTCTTTCTTTCTTTTCCGGGTAAGAAAATCAATTTATTGATCAAGCTAGCAATAACTAATAAATTATTTGGTCAGTGATCTTTCTCAGTGAACAAAGACAAATTCATTCAGCATCTTGAGTTATTAAATACACTTTTAGAAGCTCATTATTCAGCCTTTCCCAAGATATCTCTAATTGGTAGATATCTAATGGGGAGGTAGGCTAATATTTTCTAGTTTCTCCCTGATCCCTCATGAAGATATCGTATCCTTTTCCCACTGTTTGATAAGCAGATACAAACAAATGCAAGGTAATTTTGATGGGGTGAAATAGTAATGGGCGGGATTAGAAAAGGTTTCATATTCATATAGAAGGGGTGATTGAGCTAAGCTTTGAAGGATGTAGATATGAAGGATGGGGAAAAGAGGGGTTTTTTTTAGTTGTTTTTTTACAACATTCTGGTTAGGAAGTAACAGGAAATGAAGCTGGTGAAATGGGTCTGGCCCGAAGATTTGAGTCATTTCATGAAGATCCTTGAATTACACAGATCAAATCACTCACAGAGCAACATGCATTTATCTTGCAAACAACAAGGAAACTCAGGCAGGGACATTTCAAATATCACCATGTCAGAAACAAACAGATATATTCAAGGGAATTACTAAAAGTAGAAATACCTAGTCTGGTCTCTGGGACATGGGTTTGGAGGAAGGGGAGAAGAGAGAGAAGGGAATAAACATTTAATAAGAACCCATTATGTGCCTGGCACTGTATTATGCACTTTAAGAATATTACCTCATTTGATTAGAAAATGTGGCATCGACAGAAGAACTGAGAACCAAGAACCAAGGATCACTGGCAGTAATACAAAGCCCTAGAAATGGAAGAGTATGGCAACATAGATCTGGGATCTTATACATGGAAATGACTTTAAAGAAACATTAGAAAAGCAAGTGTGGTCAATACCTAGTTAAACATTAAAAGATACCCCAACTAAGTGGAAGTGATTCTGTACTAGAGTATAAGATCATAAAGGGCAAGGAACTGGTATTATTTTATTTTATTTTTAAAATTTTATTTGATTAAATTTAAACCATTTTATTTAAGAAAATTTTTTCATGGTTACATGATTTATGTCTTTTCCCTCCCCTCCTTCCACCTCTATTCTGTAGCCAATGAGCAATTCCACTGGGTTTTACATGTGTCATTGATCAAGACCTATTTCCATATTATTAATATTTGCATTAGGGTGATTGTTTAGAATTTACATCACCAATCATATTCCCATCGACCCATGTGATTAAGCAGTTGTTTTTCTTCTGTGCGTCTACTCCCACAGTTCTTTCTCTGGATGTGGATGGTGTTTTTTCTCATAACTCCCTCAGAATTGTCCTGGGTCATTGCATTGCTGCTATTAGAGAAGTCCGTTACGTTCGATTGTGCCACAGTGTATCCATCTCTATATAATGTTCTCTTAGTTCTGCTCCTTCCACTGTATCAATTCCTGGAGTTCACATGGAATTTCTCTAGTTCATTATTCCTTTTAGGAACTGGTATTATTTTAGCATTTTATCTTACTCAGAGCTTAGTACAGTGCTCTGCATAGAACTAGTGGGTAGAGTGCCTGGACTGGAGTCAGGACAACCTGAGTTCAAATTTGGCCTCAGATACTTACTAACCGTGTGACTCTTGGTAAGTCACTGAACCCTGTTTGCTTCAACTTCTTCATCTGTGAAATGAGTCAGAGAAGGAAATGGCAAACCACTTGGTATCTTTGCCAAGAAAATCCTATAAGGGCTCACAACTAAAACAACTGAACAACTACCACCTTGGGAAAGTTGTTTAACCTCCCTGCTCCTCAGTTTCCTCATGTGAAAAATAAGGGATATGGACTAGATGTCCTCTAAGGTCTCTTTGGCTTTAAATCTATGACCTGATAAGTGTTAGTGTCAGAATTTGGGAAGGAAGGTAGGCTTATTCCATTCCTTAATGATATATTCTGTGCCTTTGCTGTGGTTGTGACAGCACCTTGAACATAATTACTCACAGCAGGCTTTCCCTGAGCAAAGTGAAGGGTTTAGACCAAATGATCTCTACAGTCCTTTCCAGGAAAAAAAAAAAGACACCTGAAACCCATGCAAATGATAAAAGACTTGAAGCTTATCTTTAAGTTTCACTTTTCTCTGTTCTTTTCTTCCCAACTTCAGTACCCTGTGCTCTCCTCCTATCTCTACAAATCTGATGAACTGTTAGGATCTTACTCCAGAATCTTCATTCCCACTCCCACTTTACACAGACTCCCATGTTCTGGATAGTTGAGAATGTTTAACCCAGAGAAAAGGGAAAGCAGATAGACAACCCCATTCAGGAAAGGTCTGCCTTCCCCATCATACTGAGAGGTCTGTCTCTCAGTAATCAATAGTAAAAAAATAAAAATAATCAAAATTCTCAATAATAAAAAACATGGCTAATACGGAAATAAGTTTTGCATGACTGCACATGTATAATCTGTATCTCACTACTTGCCTTCTCAAGAAACAGGGTAGAGTGGGAGGGAGGGAATTTGGAACTCAATTTTTTTCCCCTTTAAGTAATAACCTTTATTTTATTTTAATTTTTCCCATAGTTACATGATTCCTGTTGTCTCCTTCCCCTCCACCCCTCCCCTTCCTAGAGTTGGCAAGCAATTCTGCTGAGTTATTAACACTCAAAACCTATTTCCCTATTATTCATTTTTGTAATAAAGTAATCTTTTAAAACCAAAACCTCAAATCATATACCCATATAAACAAGTGATAAATCATATGTTTTCTACTCCAACAGTTCTTTCTCTGGATGTGGGTAGTGTTCTTTCTCATAAGTCCCTCAGGATTGTCCTGGATCATTGCTTTGCTATATAGTAGCAAAATCTATTACAGTTGATCATCCCACAATATTTCAGTTACTGTGTACAATGTTCTCCTGGTTCTACTCATTTTACTCTGCATCAGTTCGTGTGTAGGTCTTTTCAGTTCTTGTAGAAATCAATCAATCATCACCATCACATACCACAATTTGTTCAACCATTCCCCAATTGCAGGACAACCCCTCATTTTCCAATTTTTTTCCACCACAAAAAGTGCAGCTATGAATATTTTTGTACAAACAGGTCCATCCCCAATTTTTTTTATCTCTTTGGGCTATAAACCTAATAGTAGTATTGCTGGATCAAAGGACATGCATTTTAAAGTCCTTTGGGCATAATAGAATTCAAGTGTTTTTTTTAAATAAAAGCCAAAAATTATTTTAATGTGTAATTTGAAAAAATATAAACAACTCACATAGAAAATAAATTAATAAAAAGAAAAAATAAGTAGAAATGTAATTTTAAGCAGGGGGAACCATCAGAGTAAAGAAAAAGGTGAGATGAATGTCTTGTATGTTGGGACAATGAGCACAGCTTAGTTTTAGTACAAGGCTCACATAAGAGAATGAGGGAAAGAGAAGATAGGAAAGGGAGGGAGGGGCCAGATTATGGTGAGTTTACATTGCTAGAATGAGCAATTCAGATTTGTTCTATAGCCAATGATGAGCCACTGAAAAATTTTGAACTAGGGAGCAAAGCATGAGAGAGATAATGTTTAAACAAAGTCTCTTCTCTCTTGGAGCTCCTGGTTGGGTATGATGTGGACGCAGATAACTGTGAGGGCAAAAAGTATATTAGAGAGTCTGAGAAAGGACAAAAACTTATCAAAATGGTGGTAAGAGACCCTATACAGGCTTCATGGAAGAGTTAGCAGTGTTAATAAAGTCAGAATTATTGCCTATTTCATTTCACCATTCTTTTCCCCATTTCAACAAACATTTGTTAAGTAACTTATATATCTCTTTATTGGCCATTTGGTTTTACTCCCCTCTCAGGCAAAGTCCCCAGCTCTCCCACCAAGCATTAAGAAAAGATAATTCCAGGACTATTCATCTCAAATCTGTTGCAGAGCAGGAGAGTAGAGGGTCTTCTCTACAAAAGGCAATGAGAATCCTCTTCTGAACCTATGGAGGTGGAGGGAATTAATTAAGAGCTATAGAAGTGTATGAGCACTGATTTCTGAGTCTTTTCTCCAAAATTCTCTCTCTCATTCTCTCTCTCTCCCTCTTCCCTCTCTCTCTGTTTTCTCCTTCTCTCTTTCTCCTTCTTTCTCTCATTCTCTCTCTTTTGTTCTCCCTTTCATTCTCTCTCTCTCTCTCTCTCTCTCTCTCTCTCTCATTCTTTTCCTCCCTCTTTCATTCTCTGTCTCTGTCTCTCTCCTTCCATTCACCAAGCGCTCGCCAAACTTTCCTAGGTGCTTAAGTGCCAAGGCACCTAGTGATGATATGGTGCAAGAGAGAAGGGAGCAGTCCCTCTCTCCCTACCTGCCTCTCTCCCCATTAAGAGCTTTGCCATCTGGCTGAGGAGACAATACACATACATCAAATAACTAGAGAGCACTTCTTGGTTTTTAACTAGAACAGCAGGAAAAGAGCATAGGATCTTTCTAGTCTCTGAAGTTGAATGATGTGCCTTTCATATTTGTGATCTTGCTTTCATATTGCCAGTTATCTATCATCCTTTGGGCTAACACAGACCCCATAGTTACTGAAAATTAGTATCTCTATTTGAAGGCCCGTATGTGGCTTTAAAGCAAAAAGGGGGACCCACCACAATGTTGGTGTATTGTCACCTTCCAAGAACCCCACATTTCTTTCCCTTCTGAGGGGTGCTCAGTCAAGGGGGACTTTTAGGACATTGGGGAAAGGTGAAATTTATCAGTGAGGGAAGAATGTTGCATTAATCATTTATGTGCTGAGGATCCTTTGTGTGTTTTCTGCATTTTCTGTGGGGTAAAGACTGTCTGGTACAAGATATATGCCTTGTTGCCTTCAGTGCTTATACAGAATCTAGGGAAATATTTTCCTGATATCTGTGGAAACACAAGTTATATTCAAAACATATTCTGAGTTTCAGAGACAACTTTGGGTGAGAAAAATCTAAGCTAAGGAGAAAAAAGTATGTGAGATAACTCTTAGGGTGAGATGAGGTCCAGAACTGAAGGTGCAGAGTCACAGCCCACAAATGAATGGGGAGGAAGAGGACTTTTCATCTTTTTATTTCCAGTGCCTAACATAATGCCTCATCTATGTAGGAGACTTAATAAACCACACTGAACTGAATCTTGAGTTTATGGTCCACTGAAACCCCTGATCTTTTCTCATCTAAACTATTGACGAGTCACACTTCTCTCATTTTGCATTTGTAAAATTGATTTTTTTAACCCAAATGTAAGTCTTTACACTTATCCTATCATTTCATCTTATTAGATTTGGACCAGTGCTCTAACTGGCTGAGATCTTTTCAAATCTTGACTTTGGCAAATGCAATAATTGGCACTACTAGTTTTGTGTCGTCTACAAAATTAGATAAGCAATTGATCTATGCACCTTTCTAGTCAATAATAAAAATGCTAAAACAAAATAAAAACATACCACCAAAGAAAGATGCCTGAGGCACTCTACTTGAGGCTTCCTTCCAGTAAGAGCTGAGCCATCAATGACTATCCATTCCTTTGAATTTGGTGATTTGACTAGTTCAGAATCTGCCTAACCATACTCTCATCTAGACACCATCTGTCCACTTTGTCCACAAGTTGAGCATGAAATTATTTGTCAAATTCTTTGTTGCAATCTAGCTATTGGAAAGTTGCAAAGTGCAATGGACAGAAGGTTCATCTTCCCGAGTGGAAATGTGGCCTCAATTACTAGCTATGTGACCCTAGGCAAGTCGCATCACCCTGTTTGCCTTAGTTTCCTCATCTGTAAAATAAGCTGGAGAAGGAAATGGCCAACCACTCCAGTGTCTTTGACAAGAAAATCCTAAATGGGGACGTGAAAGGCAGGACATGACTGAACAATACAAGATATAACCCCTGTTTCAGAAATCATCACACAAATAATCCAGATATACTTTGGGGTTCTTTTGTTTCTCTATGGATTTTCTGCTCCCATGAAAGTAAAACTTGGGAGCATTATGTAACAGGAGTAAGTGGTAGAGACATCTGTATGGCTCTCTATTTACAATCAAGTTCACAGAGAGGGCACTTGTCAATCTAGCTCACACTTTACCTACTGCTGCTATGTCACCCATCATTTCTTACCTAAGAGGCCCAATAATTTGGCTTATATTCCTCTTTAGAGGTAACTAGATGGTACAAATGGATAGAGCTCTAGACCTAAAGTCAGGAAGGCCTGAGTTCAAATTCAGCATCTAATATTATTTCCCTGCCTTGGCTTATTTAACTTCTGTCTTAATTTCTTCATCATAAAACAGGGGAAATAGCACCTACTATCTAGAGATTTTGTGAAGATAAAAGGAGGTTTTAAAAAATCCTTACTTTCCATCTTAAAATTGATACTAAATATTAGTTCCAAGGCAGAAGTGGGGTAAGGGGTAGGCAGTTGAGGTTAAGGGATTTGCAGGATCACACAGTAAGGAAGTGTTTGAAATAAGGTCAGGTTTGAACCCAGGTCCTCCTGACTCCAGCCTTGCCTCTATCTACTGAGCCATCCAGCTGCCCCAATAAAATGAACTATTTACAAAATGTTTTGCAAAGTTTAAAGCACTATACAAATGCTAGCCGTTTTTACTACATGGCTATTCTTCTTCCTTTTCTTCCAAGTGCTGGGTCGATGAAAAAGACTGTGGAATGAGATACCTTAAACGGTTTAGCTAGATTAAATACAAAAGAAATAAAATTCGTCAAGAAGCATTTATGAAGTATCTACTGCATGCCAAGTGTAGATTCCAAGATAAAAGGACAATTATCTCATTTCTACTCCACACCTTACCTCCAAACCCATTAGGGAGCTTTACTAGAGTTGGCTTTTAATGCTGAGAGAAAGAAATGGAAAATTTATGCTTAATGCAAACCTCCTGAAGGGAGCAGTTTCAGCAGTCCTAAATGAAAAGAAACTAGATTTCTTTCTCTCATTCCAACAGCTATGAAAACTTCAAAAATACATTGTTGTTTTTGAGTTGTTTTTAGTCGTGGCTGACTCTTTGTGACCTCATTTGGGGTTTTCCTGGCCAAGATACTGAAGTGGTTTGTCTTTTGCTTCTCCAGTTCATTTTACAGATGAGGAAACTGAGGAAAACAGGGTTAAGTGATTTGCCCAGGGTCAGACAGCTGGCCTTGAACCTGGGAAAATGAATCTTCTTGACTCCAGGTCCAGCATTCTATGCACTGAGCCACCTACCTCCCAAATGTACACAGTAACTAGCTAATTAGGAGCTAGTTTCTTTTGTGA
The DNA here is from genome assembly GCF_016433145.1 of Gracilinanus agilis. NCBI lineage: Eukaryota > Metazoa > Chordata > Mammalia > Didelphimorphia > Didelphidae > Gracilinanus > Gracilinanus agilis. Next base: position 260,615,036 of record NC_058133.1, on the reverse strand, counting down.
TGACTGCAGATGTTCATATCTGATCATTTCTATGGCTAGTGGATCAGAAAGCTTTCCTTCATCTTTAGTTTGAAGTTCCATTTTTAGGGCCATGCATATGGCATTACAGTCAACCCAGTCCAACTCCATGATGAAAAAGTATTACCATTGTTTTTCCTTTTTCTATCTTTCCAACTACACAATTTAACCACATCCCTCTGAATGCATCATCTGGCTACCAATAGCTCCCCTTGTAGAGCTCAAGTTCATGAGGCAAACTTAGAACAGATTTTTTTAAAGTTTTTAATTTTTTAGAATATTTTCCCATGATTCATGTTCCTCCTCTCTCCCCCAACCCCCCCAAATCTCACCATCCTGTAGCCACCTTGCAATTCCAATGGGCTTCACATGTATCACTGATCAAGATCTATTTCCATATCAGTGATAGTTGCACCAAGGTGGTTGTTTAGAGTCCACATCCTAAATCATATCCCCATCAACCCATGTGTTCAAACAGTTGTTTTTCTTCTGTGTTTCTACTCCCACAGTTCTTCTTCTGAATGTGGATAGTGTTCTTTCTCATAAGTCCCTCAGAGTTGTCCTGGATCGTTGCATTGCTGTCAGTAAAGAAGTTCATACATTCAATTCTGTGTGTCAGTCTCTGTGTATAATGTTCTCCTGGATCTGCTCCTTTCACTCTGCATCAATTCCTGGAGATCATTCCAGTTCACATGGAATTCCTCCAGTTCATTTTTCCTTTGAGCATAATAGTAGTCCATCATCAATAGATAACCACAATTTGTTCAGCCATTCCCCGAAGGACATCCCCTCATTTTCCAATTTTTTTTTGCCACCACAAATAGCATAGCTATAAATATTTTTGTACAAGTCTTTTCCCCTATGATCTCTTTGGGGTATAAACCTAGCAGTGGTATGGCTGGATCAAAGGGCAGACAGTCTTTTAAAGCCCTTTGGGCATAGTTCCAAATTGCCTTCCAGAATGGTTGGATCAATTCACAACTCCACCAGCAATGCATTAATGTCCCAATTTTGCCACACCCTCTCCAACATTTATTACTTTCCCTAGCTGTCCTGTTAGCTAATCTGCTGGTATGAGGTAGTACCTCAGTGTTGTTTTGATTTGCATTTCTCTAATTATAAGAGATTTAGAACACTTTTTCATGTGTTTATTGATAGTTTTGGTTTCTTTATCTGAAAATTACCTATTCATGTCACTTGCCATTTATCAGTTGGGGAATGGCTTGATTTTTTGTACAATTGATTTAGTTCCTTATATATTTGAGTAATTAGACCTTTGTCAGAGTTTTTTGCTATAAAGATTTTTTTCCCAATTTGTTGCTTCCCTTCTAATTTTTGGTTTTGTTTGAACAGAAGAGATTTTTTAAAAAAAGGTAAAAATACAGAAAGGATTCACACTGAATCCCATTGAGAATCAAGAAAATCCTTCCTTTCTCCACCCATTAGAAAGCTCTATCGTTTTCATGAGTCATAATTTGCCTTAGGTGGAGATTCAACAAAGAATAAGGCCAGGCTTTGGATTTTTCTCATCACTTACTTCCATACCTTTGCCCCTGGCCAACATGGTGGTCTTTCTTTACTCCCACTGCCACCAGTTCTGCTTCTGAACACAGGGAACAACCCATCAAAGGTAAGAAAGTGTGGAATGTGTAGAGGATATATAGATAATAGCTAGGGATGATAGAGTTTGACTAGAGATGAGTATTTAGGGAGGGGAAATCATTTAGTAAAAGGATAAAGAGAAGTCAGTTTGTAGAGAGCCTCAAATGCCGGGATAATGAGTTTAAACTTTATTTGCTAAAGAATGGGGAGCCATGAAAGCATTCTTACTTTTGCATGCATTCCACCATGTTACTTATACTCAGCTACTTATTCTGTTCCAAAAAAGTTTTCAAAATATTCAGCTCTGCCTCAAGGTGAGTTTATTTAAGAATAATTTGCATAAAAACATGGATTAATGATCAGAAGTTGGCCACATTAGCTTCCCAGCTCCCCCTGAGTGAAATCTACAGTATAGCTTCCTTATTTTTTTATCCCAACATGTCAGACACACCCATATTCAGAGGTAAATACAGAATTCAGCATGAAGCCAAAGAGGAATGAAATCTGGATTATTTGCCACACTGGATTATCTGTACTGGAGGATCTCCTCCATTAGCAGAGATAAGAAGTTGACTATATTGATCCTTATCTCTCTGTCTGTCTCTCTGTGGACACACATATTGATCCATGGCCCTTTCCCATTAAAGGCAAAGAAAGCTAAATACTTCCTAATGGATTTTTAGTTCTTTCACAATGCAAGGTTTGCCACCTCCTTTTTTTGTCCCATTTTACCCCCTCCTTTCACCAGTGCCATAAAGGTCCCTGAATGCTGGATCTGTTCGGGGGTTTGAATTAGGATCTAGATGAGATACTTGGGTAGCTCAGTGCTCCAAGACAGGACCCTTTCTCAGGAGATTGTAGCTAGTTTATTTTCTGGACATTTCCCTTATAAAAAAAAAGCAGAGATAATCTCTTAGAACTCTCTGAAAGGTCCATTTGAATCATAGAATAGTGGAGTTAGCAATGACCAAGATTTCTCAGGTTAGCTGGTTTAGCTACAGGCCAGGCACTATACTTGGGTGATCTCAAGTTTAGTCTTGGAAACAATCCTGGCTCTGGAATCAGAATCCAAATCCCAATCTTACCTCTGATACTCTCTATATGATTGTAGACAAGGGACTTACTCCTACTAGGCCTCAGTTCCTCATCTCTAGAAGGATAGAGTTGGGTTCAACAGTGTCTAAGATTCTTTCCATTATGTGATCTTATGATCTAGCAAGTAACAGGGCTACATCTGCTTACCAGGTCAAATCCAAGTAAGTCATGATGAGATCTTGTTTCCCACCACTTTGCCCAATTCCCAGGAAGACAAAGAGAGCCTTAACATAATTCTTTGGCTCACAGCTGAGATCTCAGAACTAAATCAGAATTAAATCCTTTGTCAATTCAACTCAGATATTTATTAAGTACCTACTACATATAACAGGCATCTAGGTGGTACAGTGGATAGACCTGATTTCAAATCTGACCTCAGACATTTACTAGCTGTGTGATCTTGGGCAATCAATTATTTGACCTCGGTTTCCTCCTCAGTAAAATGAGCTGGAGAAGGAACCAGTAAACCACTCCAGTATCTTTGCCAAGAAAACTCCAAATGGGGTCACCAAGAGTCAGAAGAAAATGACTGAAAACCAAGCAATATACAGCATTTTGCTATGTGTGGGAAACATGACAATGATTGTCCTCAAGGAGCTTATATACTAATAGTTGGAAACTAAAACTGAGACTGATAAAGTGACTGGGGGGGAGGGTCAGAATTGGTCTTCTGGTCCTAAGATCCACCCCCTCCCCAGGTCAATCTTCCTTCTATGACATCATTATCTCTAGTCATTTAGAAATGTTTAAAACCAATCACCCTAGTGCAAATAGCAACAACATGGAAAAAGGTCCAAATCAATGGCACATGTAAAACCCAGTGGAATTGCACATCGGCTACGGGAAGGGATGGGGAAAGGGGAGGGAAAGAACGTGAGTCCTGTAACCATGGAAAAATATTCTAAATTAATTAATTAAATAAAAACTTCCAAATTTAAAAAAAAAGAAATGTTTAATGCCTAAAACCAGCAGCTGGGTGCCGCAGTGGATGAAGTGCCAGTCCTGGAGTCAGGAAGTCCCAAGTACAAATCTGGCCTCAGACATCTACTAGCTGTGTGACCCTGGTTAAGTCACTTAACTCTCTTTGTCTCAGTGTTCTCATCTGTAAAATGAGCTGGAGAAAGAATGGCAAACCACTCCAGTATCTTTGCCAAGAAAACTCCAAATGAAGAGTTGAACATGACTAGAAATGATTGAATGACAACAATAATGCCTAAACCCCATTCCTCAAGAAAGCTGACCTTTAGTAAAGTTACTAGGCTCAGTCTGAGGTCTTTCAATAGAGTTGGGGAATAAATCATTCTGTGTGCCTCAGTGTAACTCAAGGCAAATTTGTAGGGGGGAATATAAGAAGGAAAGGGGAATGAGAAAGGACAAGAACAGATCATGTCTTAGGAGATGCCCTCTCTCCAGGATTACAAAATATTTCAAAAGCCATTAGGCTTCCAAGTCTCTACTTGGCCATACACTTCCCATTGGCCTGGACCTACATTGCTAGATCACTGAGCCCTTCTGTCAGTGTCTGCCCGCCCTCTTCTCTTTCTGAGCTCAGAGAATATGATGACCACCAGCAAGAAGTCCATTCGATGTAGGTGTCAACACTCTGGGCGCTGCCTTTTCCTTTTCCATCTCCATCTCCAGAACCTGTCCCTGGCCTCGTCATAGCCCATCCTCACCAAAGTGAGCTCCAGACCAGTGTGAGGCTCAGCCCTGGGACCCTTATATCCATCAGTGACCTCCATGGCCCCAGGGCCAGGCAGAAGTCTGTGAGGCTGTTTCACTCACTACTGATAGGATTCCTCTGGCTCACCTCCCACTGGGGCTTTATTAATTGTTTATATTGGTGTTTGTTAATTGGCAATAACCAGCCTGATGAAGTGTCTTTTAATCACTCCCTCTCAGGGCACAAAGGCTGAGCCCGATTGGTGTTTCTAATATAAAGAGAGAGAGAATTAGCCCCTCCTTCTTCTACTCCCCTCATTATCACTGTTAAATAAACTACCAACACCTGTCAAGCAAATGGTGTGGGAAACTCAACCCTTCTGTGCCAAAGTATAATATCCGCTCCATAAGCTCCCCGTCTCCCGGTCTTGCTCTCCTCCATTACCAAGGATCAGAGAGGATTGGAGGGTCCCAGGTCCAAGGCTGGATGAGACCTCAGAGGTCATCTAGCCCAACCCCTTCATTTTGCAGATGAGGAAGAAGGAGCCCCCCCCACCCCTGAACCCAAGTAGTTTGCCCAATGTTACACAATAGTGTCAGAGGTGGGATTTGAACTTGGATCTTCACTCTCTAGAGAGGCAACAAAGTGGCTCCATGGAAAGATGACTAGGCTTGGAGTCAGGAAGACTTCAGTTCAAATCCAGCCTTGGATACTTATTATTATTTATTATTATTATACCTTAGGTAACTTACTTATTCTCTATTTGTCTTAATCCACTGGAGAAAGAAATGGCAAACCACTCCAGGATCTGCCAGGAAAACCCTGTGGATAGTATTGGTGTGCTTTGGTTCATGAGGCCATGAAGGGTCAGACACAACTGAACAACTGCTTCTCCTCCAAAGCCAGTTATTGCCCCACTAGAAGAGGCAGTTATTAAATACCTACCACGTGTATTTGGGACTGGCAATACAAAGACCGCACGAAATGCACTCACCATCCTCAAGGAACTTCAATTTTCTCATTCCTTCCTTGGAATTCTTCCAAAGGGAGACACCATCCAGTTGCCACCTTTGCCCTATGCAGTATTCCCTTCGCATATGGCCTCATAAGTATGTGCAGCGGATGGAGCACTGGGCTAAGAGTCACGAAGACCTGAGTTCAAACCCGACCTCAGATATCTACTAAGCTGTGGGACTCTGGGGAAGCCACTCAACCCTGTTTACCTCAGTTTCCTTATCTGTCAAATGAGCTGGAGAAGAAAATGGCAACTAGCTGTGTGACTCTGGGCAAGTCACTTCATCGTGTTTGCCTCAGTTTCCTCATCTGTCAAATGAGCTGGAGAAGGAAATGGCAAACCACTAGCTGTGTCCCCCTGGGCAAGTCACTTCACCCTGTTTGCCTCAGTTTCCTCATCTGTCAAATGAGCCTAGAGCAGGAAATGGCAAACCACTCCAGTATGTCCGCCAAGAAAACCCCAGCTGGGGTCACAAGGAGTTGAACCTGACTAAAATGATCCAACACTACAACACATGAATGTGGGTTCCAAAAAGGGCCAATGCTTTGTTTAAAGGGCCTAGAAAGAAGGCCTCCCAAGTATCTCCATCAGTCTGCTACTAAGCCTAAAACCCCAAAATAACCAGGAGGAGGCCAGGAGTTTCAGAGAAACATGTTATTTGAGAACTTTGATGCATTAATCAATTGGATCTCAGGGAACTGTGGGAAGAGCTACATTATCAAATTTACTGACTCACAAAGGAAAGGAAAGTGTGGAGGGCAGTTAGGTGGCTCAGTAGACTGAGAGTCAGACCCAGAGATGGGAGGTCCTGGGTTCAAATCTTCTCTCTTTAGACACTCCCTAATTATATGAATCTGAGCAAATCACTAAACTCTTATTGCCCATCCTGTAGCACTCTTCTGCTTTCAGTATTAATTCTAAGATGAAAGGTAAGGGGGGAAAAAAGGCCACAAGAGTTGTCAAAAACCACGGCTCCCTCCATCCTACTCATAACATTCTCCAGTACAGCCTAAATTAGATTAAAATGTTAATTTAGTTTAAATTAAAATGGGAACAAGAGAAACAAAAATATAATTAAACATAGATAATATTAACATGTGTTTTTCTAAGTTAATATGTGACAGACAGGGATCCTTATATATGGTTTGGTGGCCCATGCTTCAATTTAAGTTTGACACCACTGGGCTATAGGATGGAGTATCTTTTGATGTGGGCTAAGCCAGAGGGAAAAGGGAGAAGGGACTTGGATTAGAGTAAAAGCATTAACATTTTACATAGTACTTACCATACTCGGGCATTGTCCTAGGAATTCACAAACATTATCTCATTTGGCTCACAATGATGCTGGGAGGTAGATGCTATTATCACCCTTACTTTACAGATGTAGAAACTGAGTCTAAGCGCCTTGTCTAGGATCTCCCAGCTAGTAAATGTTAGAGGCTGGATTGGAGTGCAGATTTTTCTGACCCCAGGCCCAGCACTCTACCCTTTGTACCACCTAGCTGTCTAAGGCTGAGAAAAATACAGCAAAGAGAGGCTGGGATAGGGGAGGCCATTCTCCCCCATCCATACCCTCACTCAGCTTCTTCCCAAGGCCAGCTCATCTTCTCAGGTTCTGTCCAGAGAACTCACTGCTTTCTGAATTTTCCTGATCCTTGAACCCCTCTTCATTCTGTCCTTCCAGGATTCATACATAATCGTCCTGTTTTTCTAAAGCAAGCTTGGCAGCTTGAGTCCTAGTGCCTTGGAGAGAGGGGGTCCAGGATGTTCAGAGAAGACTAATGCCTCTGCTGGGAGACTTTGCCGAGTCACTTTTAGAGCTATTTTCCTACTTTTTGTCTGTCTGCCACTGAGCTTGCTCCTGTGGCTCCAAGAAGCTGTGGCGCACACAGCAGGCACACCATAAACCATCTTGGCAGGCAGGCTAACCCACACTGAGGGTAGCCAACAGACCTCAAACCCAAAGGTGAATTAGGCAAGTGTCTACTTAGGCATCTGAAGACATCCTGCCAGGGGAAGGGGAGGATGAGAATAATTTGTTCCAATGGTTAAAGCAGGTGCTATGGAGCACTTAGAGCCTGGGCAGACCTCCAACAAGCCAAGGTCATCCACTGCATCCTGGGCCATCATCAGTCATCCTGGCTTTTGTCTGGCCACAGGACTTGGAAAACTCTAGAAGAGACAGTGAGGCTAACCAGTTTGTGCAACTCTGCTTCACTTAAATCTAATCTATGTGAGAGTCAAAAGACATCCCCCAGGGGTGTCATTTTGGTCCTCGTGGAGTAAGATGGACAATAACCAATGAACTAACACTGGAGAGATTCAGAGCAATTGAATTTGAATTTTGGCACTTACCCCTGCGACCTTGGGCAAATCACTTATTTGGCAAATCCTGGGCCTCAGTTTCCTCATATGTTATTCTAGCAGACCTAGTGCCTTTCAACTTTAAATCTATAATCTTATGGTAAGGTGTGACCCCTTGAGTCTGTAATAAAACTGAATGTCAGGGGGCAGCTGGGTAGCTCAGTGGATTGAGAGCCAGGCCTAGAGACGGGAGGTTCTAGGTTCAAATCTGGCCTCAGACACTTCCCAGCTGAGTGACCCTGGGCAAGTCACTTGACCCCCATTGCCTACCCTTACCACTCTTTTGCCTTGGAACCAATACACAGTATTGATTCCAAGATGGAAGGTAAAGGTTTAAAAAAAATAAAAACAAAAAAGCATAAAACTGAAGGTCAGAGTGGGCAAAAATCTAGCCTAGGACACTTAATAGTTCTGTGACCCAGGGCACATCTGCCTCAATTTCCTCAACTATAAAAAGGGAACTATAGTAGCAGCTTCCTCCCAGTGCAACTGTTAAGATCAAATAAGATAATACTGTAAAGTCTTTGTCACAGTACCAGGTACATAGCAGATAGAATGTCTGTGTCCTCAGCCGCTCATCTGCATAGCACCCCAAAGGAATATGGGAAATGTAACTGTTTGATTACTCTAAGTAAAAGAAGAGTCTTCTACATCCTGAGTAGAGGCATCAAATATCAGAAGCTAACTAACTCTGAAGAGGATTTCTGGTGTAGAGCTAGTCACTTCATCTTGTTTGCCTCCATTTCCTACTCTGTAAAGTGAGCTGGAGAAAGAAATGGCAAACTGTTCCAGTATCTTTGCCAAAAAAATCCCAAATGGAGCCACAAAGAGTTGGACATGGCTGAAACCCAGCAACAACTCTGAAAAGTTAAGGAGAAAAGAGGTTTCTGTCCACATCAGGCTAAGGTTCAGTGCCATTGCCAAAGAGAGCACTGTAACACATTAGCAGAAGAGAGCATTCGTGGTACCCCCTAAAGCCAGACACTGACCGTGGTGGCCCGGCAGCTGCCCGTCAAAGAGAGGTCCTGGGATACCGAGCAAGCCAAAGCCATCCAGCAGAGCTATCACAAGGCCCTATGAAGAGCTCAGAATATGAGCAGCTTAGCTTGCCCAGTGCAGGGTAGCAAGCGGCTGCCAGGAGCAGAGACACATTCCAGGACTAGTCCAGAAGCAGCTGCCCGGGAGTAGTGTGTGGCCTGTCTGGCCCAGTCTGCCAGCAGCTATCCAGTGGCCAAAAACAACTAGTCTGGCCCAGCCTAGCAGCACTCAAGCAACTGATCCAGTTTAACCCAGCAGCAGCTGGTCTCAGTGAAGTACCAGGTCTGGAGTTGAGAGGCTTGTTTGCCTCAATGCAGAAGCAGGATAACCCGCCCTACGAGTAGTTGTTCCTCGAGTGCTTTCAGTCATGTCCAGCTCTTCTTGATCCCTTCTGGGCTTTTTTTGGCATAGACACTGGGGTGATCTGCCATTTCCTTCTCCAGCTCATTTCCAGATAAGGAAACTGAGGCAAACAAGATGATTTGCCCAGGGTGACCTAACTAGCAAGTGTCTGGGGCTGGATTTGAACTCCGATCTTTTTTACTCCAGGCCTAGCACTCTATCCATTGGGCTACCTAGCTGCTTGGAACTTAGGAACCTTAAAATTGTTTTCTGGCTAGTGCTCTCTCTCTCTCTCTCTCTCTCTCTCTCTCTCTCTCTCTCTGTCTATCTATCTGTCAATTTATCCATCCATCTACCTATTGTCTTTTTTGAAAGCAGTTGCAAACTTCATTAATTTAGCAGACATTTATGTCTTTTCTGTGTTGAAGGCTAAGAGGACACAAAGATAAATAATTCTAAATTCATAATTTAGTAGAGGAGAGGAGACAAAAATAATTGTACTACTAGAAAAAATTTGAAAACACAACTAAAGAGTTAAAAGTACTATCAGAGTTTCAAGGGAAATGAGGAATCACTTCTCCCATGATTACCTGAAGGATATACACACGTTTTATTATTGTTGTTGTTTTTCAGTTATGTCTGACCTTTCTTGATTCCTTTTTGGAGTTTTCCTGGCAAAGATGCTGGAGTGGTTTGCCATTTCCTTCTCCAGCTCATTTTCCAGATGAGAAAACTGAAGCAAACAGGATTAAGTGACTTGCCCAGGGTGACCTAACTAGCAAGTGTCTGAGGTTGGATTTGAACTCGAGTCTTTCTGACTCCATGCCTAGCACTCTATCCATTGGGCTACCTAGCTGCTTGATACTTGGGAACCTTAAAATACTTGTTTTCTGTACCTCTCCCCCTCTCTGTCTCTCTCTCTGTCTGTCTCTCATCTTTTTTGAATGCAGTTGCAAACTTCATTAATTTAGCAGACATTTATAATGTCTTTTCTATGTTGAAGGCACTCTGCTGGGAGGACACAAAGATAAATAATTCTAAATTCATAGCCTAGTAGGGGAGAGGAGACAAAAATAACTATACTACTAGGCAGAATGAGAAAACACAGCCAAAGAGTTAAAAGAACTATCAGAGTTTCAGGGGAATTGAGGAATCACTTCTCACACAGTTACCCAGAAAGGCTTCATGGAAGAGTTGACATCTGAGCTGGTCCTTGAAGGATATACACATTTCATTGTTAAGTTGTTTTTCAGTCCTGTATGACTCTTCATTAGCCCTTTTTTTGGGGGGTTTCTTGGCAAAAATGCTGGAGTGGTTGGTCATTTTCTTCTCTAGCTCATTTTCCAGGCAAACAAGGTGGTCACTTGCCCAGGGTCACATAGCGAAGAAAGTGTCTGATGTAAGATTTGAACCCCAGTTTTCTGATTCTAGCCCTGGCACTTTCTCTACTGTGCCACCTAAGTGTCCTGATAGACACAGGTAAGTTATTATTATTGAGTTCTGTGAGTAATTCTGTGTGGGGATCTGAACTGTTTGGCCTGGGCCACATTGTAAGTGATATACTGTAAAACTCTACAAATGTGAGTTATTGTAAAGATTTTATTTTCATGATAAAGAAGCTCCCACCTCTTCTAACATCCCTTATCCCTTGTCCGTGTCTGGCCTTCTCCTCCTGCAGATGGCATCAATGTAGGCCTTCTCTCCCTGGACCAGATCTCCCACATCACCGATACCCATTAGATTGCACCGCAAATATGGATTAGACGCTAAGGTTGAGCCAGAGGGTGAGAGGATCAGCTCTCAGGGTCTCCTCTGCCCCTCCATAACAAGATTCCTCATTCCCTCTGTGTCAGCCAGGACGACATCAATAGCTAGCCAGGGAGAGCATTGATGGGGGAGGAGGAGAAAGGGGCCATCCCTGCCCAGTATCCCCGCTGCATTCTTCCCAGGCCTGATGGTTTAGAAGGAAATGGCCAACCTCTCTGATAAGACAGGTGTGGACCTAGAAAATGCAAACAGCCCCAATAATGAAGAAAAGGAAGTCAGCTGTGGGAAAAGTGGGGGAAAGTGACCCAGCACCTGCTGCTGGACTGTTTCCAGAACATGCAGAGAGGGTGCCAAGCAGCCACCTCCCAGGATGGTGCCTGTGCTCAGGAGGGCAGCATGCCCAGGCTAGGCATCTGGTTTCTCTCTGCAGTCCTCTTCCTCAACCCACCCTTTTGGCCAGAGGCTCTATTCTTGCGCCCTGAGGGTCTGCAGAGGCTGCCTGCATTTCAGAGTTCAGAGCTGGAAGGGCCCTTAGAGACCATCAAGATCTAGAGCCCTCTCTTATTTTCAGAGAAGAAAACTCGAGACCCAGAGGGTTTGGGACTAGGCGAAGATCACAGACACAGTCCGTGGAAAAGCCAGAATTTGAAGATGGGGCTGGTTCCATTCTGCCCTGCTGCTTCTTGCTGAGGTGCAACTGATCACAGTCTCTTTTCTCCTCAATTAACCAAAAGTATTTACTGAGCATCTGCTATGTGCTGAGCCCTGGGAGAATATCTGAGAGGCAGAAGTCTCTCTTCCCCTTCCATCTTCCATTCCTGTACTACATCAGTCTTCCTCCTGTCTATGAAACATGGTTGACTCCCATTCTACTTTCTCAGAGGCAGGAAAGCTACATCAACCTCCAGAGTTCCACAGGGTACTGAGGGATTTGGAGCATCTCCTTTCTGAGTCCCTAGTGACCCCCTATTTTTATGGGGTCAGAGACTAGCACTTTGGTTTCATTTAAGTATTTCATATTGATTAGCTTTATTTTTAACCCTTACTTTCTGTCTTTGAATTGATATCAAATATTGGTTCCAAGGCAAAAGAACAGTAAGGGCTAGGCAATGGGGGTTAAATTACTTGCCCAGGGACACATCTCTAGGAAGTATCTGAGGCCAGATTTGAACCCAGGATCTCCCATCTCTGGACCTGATTCTCAATCCACTGAGCCACCTAGATGCCCTTTGATTGACTTTTGTTTACTTCGGAAATAATAGCTAGAAAAAAATAGACAAATATTCCACACACACACCCCCCAAAATCATGGGCATATAATCAATCCCCTTTACAATCCAGGTCTTTGGTAGATTTAAGTTTCACAATTGAGCTCAGTTCCTATTATAGCATCGATCTTACCAAATTTTTACCCCAAAGTGGCGTTGCTTCAGCTTCTGCTGGCCTGGAGTCTCTGATCTGAGCTCCTCAGGGCATCAGTACTTGGATGGATGCAACACATAACTTGAATTCTTGCATTTCCAGATCCCCCTGGCTAGAGTTTCTGGTTCCAGATCAGAATCACTTCTTGCACCTAAAAAGAAAAGAGCAGAAAAGACCAAAGACCCAGGTCAGCATCCTTTGGGAGAGAAGACTCCTTGGCCTCTTTCCCTTCCAGCATAGTTCTCAGATCAGAAGCCATTAATGAAGGATCTTAGACTCCAAAGCTAGTGTTGATTCAGGTTTTTTTGAAGCCATTCTGGCTACACAGACAGTGAAAGGGGCCTCCTCTTAACTATCTGGCAGGCCAATTGGAAGCAGTTATCAAGTATTCCCACATACTCCAATCCTTATGATTCTCCTGGAAGTACTCTCTAGTGTCCTCTATGTGGATGATGCCATCTTAGCAAACTGATGGGGTCTGCAATGCTCCAGACCCTCATTACACATCCATCTGGGTATGTTGTCTCTGAATTTGAAATCCCACAGTGGCTGCCTATTGCTTTCCAAGTAAGGTCCAGAGATCTTGGCATCGTATCTCACAGTTCTAAAGAACTCTCCACAGTTTGGTGGCTCCCTAACTCTTTAGAATTCATACTACTCCCCTCCTACATCCTCTACATGTCAGCTACTACTTTCTACCACTCCACCCTCCCCCTCAAACACACTCTGTGCCAATCTGCTTCAAATCATTTAATACTTTTATATTTTTCTCTCTTTCTGTCTCTCTGTCACTTGGTCTCTCTCTCCCTTTATCTCTCTCTTTCCCCACCTCTCTCTTTCTCTCTCTCTTTCTCTCTCTCTCTCCCTCTCTTCTTCTCTTTATCTCTCTTCTCTCTCTGTCTGTCTCTATCTATCTCCTCCCCCTCTTCTCTCTCTCTTTCTCTCTCCTCCTCCTTCTCCTCCTCCTCTGTCTCTCTGTCTCTCCATCTGTCTCTGTCTCCCCCCCCCAATATGTCTCCCTGTCTCTGTCTGTCTCTCTGTCTCTGTCTCTTTCCCTTCTTCTCTCTTTCTCTCATTATTTCATTGGTATATAAACTCCTATCAATATAGATAGATAGACAACTGTTCTTTGACTTTTAATCATAAAGAGCAGCCTGAAGGCACTAAGAGGTTAAGTGACTTGTACAAACTCATCTAGCTTCTGGGGTGTCAGAGCACAGATCATCCTGAAATTCTCTGGCTGACCCTCTATTCACCACACCGGGTAGCCTTTCTTTTGAATTTGCGTTCATGTTTTAAAGCCCAACTCAAATGCCTCTCCCTGCATGGAGAGAGATCTAGGTAACTAGGTTATGCAGAAGATAGAACACTGGATGTGGAATGAGGAAGACTCATCTTCCTGAGTTCAAATCCAGGCTCAAATACTTACTAACTGTGTGACTCTGGGCAAGTCACTTAACTCATTAGCCTCTGTTTCCTCATCTGTAAAATAAGCCAGAAAAGGAAATGTCAAATTACTCTAGTATCTTTGCCAAGAAAACCCCAAAAAGGGATTTTGTGAAAGTCAGATCTGACTGAACCACAACAACATGGAGATCTAGGCCTAGCACTTAGAATATTTCCTAACATAGTATGCACTTAATAAATTTCTACCGACTGACCGATCACTGCCTGGAATAGGTTTCCTCCCCTTAATATGCCCTATGTAAGCCCCACTCACCCATATCCCAACAGGACCTCCCCTTCCCAATCATTGTAGGTCCCGTGCCCTCCTGACTCCTGGCTTCAGGATAGACATGGCTTCTCTCCATTCTAGTGCCTTCCATCTGCTGATTATTTCCAATTTATTCTAAGCATAGCTTGTTTGTATTAGTTATTTGCATGTTGTCTCTTCCCAATGAGAGCTCCTTAAAAAGCAAGTACTGGCTTTTGTCTTTCTTTGTATTCCCAGAACTTAACATAGTGCCTGGCATTTAATAGGCTCTTAATAAGTGTTTATTTTTTGAAACCCTAACCTTCTATCTTCGAAGAATCAATACCATGTATTGGTTCCAAGACAGAAAAGTGGTTAGGGTTAGGCAAAGGGGGCTAAATGACTTGCCCAAGGTCATATAGCTAGGAAGTGTTGAGGAAGATTTGAACCTAGGATCTCCTGTCTCTAGGCCTGGGATTAATAAGTATTTTTTTTATTAAGTAATTCAGTGAATTAGAGTCACTAGCTAGAATCCTTTCAGCAAGATGAAAAACCAACAAGCCTTAACATCTTCCCTGCTGCTGAATCCTAAGGACCACTAAGCCTTGTCTTTTTCTTACTAATATGCTCACTAGACCCCAGGCCTTGCCACCCACCCTGCACTGAACTCTCACATAATATGCACTTTCTAGCCCAATTAGAGCAGAGCCTTGTCTCTGTCCTCCTCAGTGTTAATTTAGCTATTGCCATTAAATGCTTAGTAAAGGCCTTTTCTTTCTATCCCATTCCATGGATCTTTCCCTGATTCCCTGGACTGTGAGACCCTTCATCTGGACCTCAAATGGTACTTTGATGCCTCTCCTATATACTTTTGTCATATGCATTATCATTACTTGTGTTTGTGTCTTTGTTGTTGGTTGTCATTCAGTTGTTTCAGTTGTATCCAACTTTTTATGATCCCTTTTGGGATTTTCTTGGCAAAGATACTGGAGTAGTTTGCCATTTCCTTCTCCAGCTCTTTTTGCAGATGGAGAAATTAAGGCAAAAAGGGTTAAGTGACTTCTCCAGGATCAGTAAGTATCTGAGGCTAGATTTGTACTCACAAAGATGAGTCTTCCTGAATCATGTCTTATTCCCCCTGCTAAACCTTAGGCTCCATGAGAATGAGGACCATGTCCTATCTAAACTTTGTTTCTTTCCATTTGCCTAGATAGTCCTCTGCAAACATTAGGTATTTACTAAATGTTAGGGGTGAATTAAATAAAGTGGTTATTCTTTTTTTAAAGAAGCAAATAAAGGCTCTTTATTTTTATATTTTATTTTCCCAATTACATATAATAATTTTCAACATATGTTTTCTGAAATTATAAGATCCAAATTGTCTTCCTCTTCACCCTCCTCCTGAGATGGAAAGTAATTTGTTTTGGGATTATACATGTATGATTAAGCAAAACATATTTCTCTACTGGTCAAGTTGTGAGAGAATACTCTTATGAAACCAAATCCCCCAAATAAAAAACACACACAAATAAAATAAAATGAAAAAATAGCATGCTTCATTCTGCATTCAGACTCCATCTGTTCTTTCTCAGAGATGGATAGTATTCTCTGTCATAAGTCCTTTAGAATTGTCCTGGTTCAAAGTACTGCTGAGAATAGCTAAGTCTTTCACAGTTGTTCATCATACAATATTGTTTTTTACTGTGGACAATATTTTCTTGGTTCTGCTTATTTCACTCTGCATCTGTTCATATAGGTCTTTCTGGCTCTTTTTGAAATCATCTTGCTAATCATTTCTTATAGCACAGTAGTATTCCATTACAATCACATACCACAATTTGTTCAGCCATTCCCCAGTTGATAGATATCCCATTAGGTCTTTCCAGTTCATTATTTCTTTGAGCACAATAGTATTCCATCACCAGCAGATACCACAATTTGTTCAGCCATTCCCCAACTGATGGGCATATCCTCTTTTTCCAATTTTTTGCCACCACAAAGAGTGGCTATAAATATTTTTGTACAAGTCTTTTTCCTTATGATCTCTTTGGGGTATAAACCCAGTGGCTGGATCAAAGGGTAGACAGTTTTTAGTGCCCTTTGGGCATAGTTCCAAATTGCCATCCAGAATGGTTGGATCAATTCACAACTCCACCAGCAATGCATTAATGTCCCAATTTTGCCACATCCCCTCCAATATTCACCACTTTCCTTTGCTGTCACGTTAGCCAATCTGCAAGGTGTGAGGTGGTACCTCAGAGATGCTTTGATTTGCATTTCTCTAATTATAAAGATTTGGAATTTTAGAAATATAGAATTAGAAATAAAGATTTAGAATCATAAAAACTGCTATAAATATTTTTGCACAAATAGGTCTTTTTCTCTTTGGTTTTTGCTCTTTAGGAGTTGATCCAATTGTTTAGGCAAAACTTGTGCATGTGAACACAATTGTGAAGAATATGACAACAAGTTTTCAGTCTTTACAGTGAGATGTAGTGTAACTTATGCATGCTTTCCCATTTTGGGTCACTCCTGCCCCTTCTCCTAAATTCTCCGCAGAATAGGCACCCATTGTGCCTGGGGGGTTTCCTTCGATTCTCTCAACATTACCTGAACACCAATGGAGTATCCTGAGCATCAATTGGTTGCCTCTTGATCTCACACCTGAGCAATGTTGCTGTACACCCCTCACTGTTAGAGCTGCCCCAGAGGGGATTGGGCTGCGTCAAGACATGGGTTCCCCCTCCTCAGAAGTCTTCGGACAAGTTGGATGATAATCCTCAGGAATATTTTAATGAGGATTTCCATGGCAGGTGGGTTGAGCTAAGCCCTGTAGAGGTCTCTTCCAGCTCTCCAATTCCATGGTTCTGGGAAGCAAGGGCACCCAATGGTTTCTGATGCATTAAAACGGAGGATTCCTTAAAGGGTGATTGACAGGTGTATGGTTGGCAAGAGCAGGCTGAAACACATTACCACGGAGGGAGAAGTGGTGTAAAGCAACAGTACAGGATGGTCTATAATTAAGTGCTAAATTGAGTGGAAAAGACTGACATACAAGAGTCCCACTGTACTCTGTCCTGGTCAGAACACATCTGGGGTATTATGTTCCATTTGCTACAATTTCAGAAGGACATTAACAAGCTGGCCTCCATCCAGAGGAGGGCCACCAGGAGAGGGAAGAGATTCAAAAGAGGTCAGGAGAGGACCATGGGAAGGACCTGAGGCTGTGAAAAGTGGACATGAGGATGCTTAGGGGACACATCTGAGCTCTCTTCCAGTATCTGAAGGGCTATCAGGTGAAAGAGGGATTAGACTTCCTTGGAACAATCCTGATACAGATGGTCGAAGAGGCAGAGTCTGGCAAAGAATCCTGGTCTTTTCTAGACCGGTGGTTTCGCTGTCAGGAGATCTGGATTCTAGTCTCACCACAATTGGGTACCAGATTTGTGTCCCTTCCCACTTGTGTGTCCCTGGGAAAGTGACTGCCTCTCTCTGAGCCTCCCTTTTCTTCCTCTGTAAAATGGGAGAGGAGAGAAGGGACGGGGACGAGCTGGTGTCTACAAGTCCTTCTGACTCAGATGGTTCTCCTGTTCTAGGATCTGACCCCAGGGCTGGGAGAGATCCCACCCCCTCCATCCCTGGCCAAAGCTGCAGAGGATGTACGATTCCCTCTGGCTGGAGGACGCTCATTTCAATGAGTGAAATTGGGCCCTGGGGACCCCGACGCCTCATTTCTCTTCGTCACTGTCGGTGAATCAGAACAAATCGATTCTGCAGCAACTTTAATAAATTGATTCAATTTGGCGAACAAAAAAGGCAAAAAGCCGCGGAAATATGTAATGCTTGGAGCCACAGAGCTGAGCACTTAATCTCTGCTCTATAACCCCATCCCAAGGGCTGGCCCTTAAATAATTAAGCAGAATGAGAGTTGGATAAATTGTGCTTCCCTTTTAGATACTGATTCTGGGAGCCCACAGAAGCCCATACATGAAGATGCATGGCCATCCCCAAGCCTCCAGCACACACCTATCCAACCTGCTGGCTGCCATGGGCAGGATACAAAGGCATAATGGAGAAGATGAGAAACTTGGTGGGTTCAGATCCTGCTTCTGATGCTTAGGAGGTATGTGACCTTGGACAGAGAATTAACCTTTCTGAATCTCTAGTTTCCTCATCTGCAGAGTGGAGATAATGATACATGTAGAATCAAGGGCAGCGAGGTGGTTCAATGGATTGAGAGTCAGGCCTTAATCAGAGATCTTAAGTTCAAATTTGTCCCCAGACACTTCTTAGCTGTGTGACCCTGGGCAAGTCACTTAACCTCCATTGCCTAGCCCTTACTGCTCTTCTGCCTTAGAACCAATACATAGTATTGATTATAAGATGAAAGGTAATGGGTTAAAAAATAAAAGCAACAACAACAACAAAAATATCTATAATATCTACTTTTCAGAGTTGTCATGTGGCCCAAATGAAGATGATGAATATCAGCCAATATTATTTTTTAAATTTTTTTTTAAATTTTAAACCCTTAACTTCTGTGTATTGACTTATAGTGGAAGAGTGGTAAGGGTAGGCAATGGGGGTCAAGCGACTTGCCCAGGGTCACACAGCTGGGAAGTGTCTGAGGCCGGATTTGAACCTAGGACCTCCCGTCTCTAGGCCTGGCTCTCAATCCACCGAGCTACCCAGCTGCCCCCCAATATTATTTTTGCTAATTTTTTTCTCTTTCTTTCTCCCTAGATTCTCTCTTACTGTTTTATACTCTTATTTTGCTCCCTCCAAGGTTCTTAACTTAGAGCCTATGAACTTAAAAAAAATAGTTAAATAATTATGATAAATAATAATATACCATTTAAATTTAATATTATTATATATTATATATAAACAAATATGATTTAAATTTAACAATATGTAATGTGTTATAAATAATTAAATTTAAATAAATTAAATACAAATAAATCATTAAAAATATGAATAAATTAATTAAATAAACATGTAGAAACAATTTTTGACAATGGTTTTCTGACATTTTAAGGATGAGATTTTCTCCCTCCCTCCTTTCCCTACCTTTCCCCAAGGTAGTAAATAGTTTGATATAGGTTATACCAGTGCTTTCATGCAATGCATATTTCTATGTTGCTTATGCTGTGACAGAAGACATATATTACACATACAATAAAACACTTATAAAGGAAATAAGGTGGAAGACAGCAGGCTTTGATGTTTAGTCAGACTCCAACAATTCCTTCATTGGCTATGAAGAACATTTTTTATCAAGTCCCTTGTGGATATCTTGGGAACGTGCTTTGCTGATAATAGTTCAGTCCTTCACAGTTGCTTATTTTATATTTCTGTTACCACATACATTGTTCTAGACTCATGAACTTAAAAAAATTGTTAACCATATTTCAATATAATCAGTTTCCTTTGTAATTCTATGTATTTTATTTTATGTCTTTAAAAACATTATTCTGAAAAGCCTATGGGCCTTACCAGATTGCCAAAGAGGTCAAAGACATACAAAAAGGTA
>NC_058133.1:260547570-260576457 GCF_016433145.1 Gracilinanus agilis | reverse complement strand
GAGCCCTTTTTAGCTTGGAAATGTCTCGATTCCACGTACCTTCCACGCTGTGCCCTGTTGTGGGGTTCCTCCGTTCGTCTGGACTTGTTTTTATGTCCCCTTGAGGAGTTTTGTGTGTTTGGTCAGGAGAGGTTTAGAGCTGCTTCTTACTCTGCCGCCATCTTAACCCGGAAAAACTAATCCCCACATTTTAAAGAAAGGGAACCATCAGCTTTTAAGTGATTTGTCTGAGGTCATGCAGATAGCAGCCATGATTTGATTTAAAAGATTCTAGAGTCTAAAATTCATTGTTTTTGTTATTATACCATTCCCCATTACTTCACTTTACCTCCTCAACTGTAAAATATTGGACAGCACTGATTCTGAAATCAAAAGATCTGAGTTCAAATTCTACCCAACACACTGAGTTAAAGTTCTCTAAGCCCCAGTATCCCTCATCTGTAAAGCTTGGAGGCTGGACTAAATGGTCTCTGGAGTTCCTCTAGAGCTAGAAAGCTCTGGATATATGTCCAAATGAGATTAATTATGTAAAGTGCTTTGCGTATGTCATCACACTGTATACTTCTATGATCCTTTTGCATGATCGCAACTTCTGTTTTTTAAAATTCAAACTAAGGCACAACAAATTCTGCTGAACTTTTTATGTTCCAAAATGTTTCTTTTAAGCAACATATTGTTGAATTTGGTTTTCTAATTTTCATTCTGCTAATCTCCTGCATTCTATGGATGTATGCATCCCATTCACATTTGCAGTTATTGTTATTAATTTCATATTTTCCTCTATCTATCCTCTTTTACTTCTTTCCTTCCCTGCCTCCATCCTTTACAAAGAAGGTGGTGAAAAAGAGGAAATGTGATAAATAGCTGTAATCTATAATTGAAGTGGGTTGTTATTACTCTATCTTTACTTAGCCCAGACCTCCATCATTGGTTCTTACATTTTCTGACCTTTTAAGCTCCCATTTGAAATCCATTTTCTGAGAGTGGTTTATTTTGCTCATGACCATTCCCTCCCCAACTCTACTCTCATTAATCCCCCATCTCCCTTATCTTTGTTCTTGACTGTTAACCTGTTGGATTTATTATATATCTACACTATGGTCTGTATGTTCAACCTTTCTTTGTCCAGTTGAAATAAGAATGTAATTCATGAGGTGCCTCCTTCCTCAGCCCCTTCTTCACATTTGTAGACTTTTCTTCTTTTTAATCCTAATTATTAAAAATAATAAGTTACTTTTTCCATGGTTACATGATTCATGTTCTTTCCCTCCCCTTTTTTCCTCCCCCCTCCCAGAGTTGACAAGTAATTTCACTGGATTATACATGTATTAGGGTTGATATCTTCTTGAGGCAAAAGGTGTTACTATGTCTGACTTCCTCTTTTAGATTGGAAGCATTCCAAGCACCTTAATGCATACTCTACATGTTCTGTTAACTTACACATATTTTCAGAATGATTTGTAAGGACTCAGGTACATTTTTGTATTTATTTTGACTTTTTTGACATAGCATATCTCACTAAATTTGACACCTAGTTGGTTCTCAAAAAATTTGGTCATATACAGGATCTTTCTGAAATTGCAGTAAATTGATTCAATCAGATATTTTATGATACAAAAAATAAGTTACTCATTTAATTTTTTAGTGTATTCTTTTTCTTCTTCAAAACCAACAAAATAGAACAAAATCATAACTAGATTCTGGATTTGTTTTTTTTTTTTCAATTTTCTCTATGAATCTTGAAGATAGTAAGATTTGGAAGAAACACTAGCATTTCATCATCATTTAACCCCTTCAAATTACTCTGATGAATTTATCATCCTCAGTTTCTTTTGTCTCATATTTGTATTTCAAAGATCCTACCCAAAAGGAAAGGAAACTAAAAATACTACTTCTCCAACTATTTTGCAAGCAACAGTCTTCAAAATTTATTTTGTACTACTTAATAAATTAAATGAGTTTGTCAATGGAAAAGAACACAACATATAGGAGAAAATAAAGTCCAGTGTTTAATAAGTCCAAAGAAACAAGCTACTAGGGCAAATATGCACTGTTTAAAAAAATGTTAAGAAAACTGGAAATCAACATGGAAGAAATTAGGTTTAGACCAACACTTCACACTATATGCTACTACTCTAAGCACCAAATGAATTTATTAGTTAATAATAAAAAGGTCACATCATAAACAAATTAGAGAAATAAGAAGGAAATTTAGTTTGGGGTTTATGGCTAGAGAAAAGAGCTTGTGGGCATATGATAGCTAAAGAAGATCATAGAAGACATAATGGACAATTTTGATTATATAAACGTATTTTTAAAAAAACTCTAACCTTACACCTTAGAATCAATACTCTTTATTAGTTCCAAGGCAAAGAGTGGTAAGGGCCAGGCAATAGGAGTTAAGTGACTTACCCAGGTCACACAGCTAGGAAGTATCTGAGGTCAAATTTGAACCTAGGACTTTCCATCTCTAGGCCTGGCTCTCAATCTACTGAGCTACCCAGCTACCCCGTTGATGATATAAATTTAAAAAGGTTTTGCATAAACAAAAACCATGCAATAAAATTAGAAGGGAGATTGTTAACTGGGAAGAGGGGCATCTTTAAAGCAATTTTCTCTAATGGTTTTATTCCCAAAATATAAGGAATTGATTCAAATGTATAATAATAAGAGTCATTTCCCTAATTAACAAATAGTCAAAGGACATTAACAGGTAGTTTTCAAATTGGGAAATACAGGATATCAATAGTCAGGTGCAAAAATATTTTAAATTACTAATAATTAGAGAAAAGCAAATCAAGCAGTTCTGAAGTTCTATCATCCAGCTGATTGACAAAAATGGTGAAACGACAATTGTAGTAGAGGTTATGGTAAAATCAGTACATTAATGCATTATTAGTAGAGCTATGAATGATCCGGTCATTCTGAGAAATAATTTGGAACTATGACCCTAAAGTTATGAAATTATACATAGCTTTTGGTCCACCATTGCTGCTACTAGGCATATATCCCAAAAAGATGAAAGAAAGAGGGAAAATCCTCATGTGAACAAAAATATTTATAGCAGATCTTTTTATAGTCACAAAGAAAAGGAGACTAAGGGGATGTCCACTTATTGGGGAATGACTGAACAAATTATGGTCTGTGAATATAATGGAAAACTATTGTACTGCAAGAAAAGATAAAATTTCATAGAAAATTTTCAGAGAAACCTGGGAAGACTTGTATAAACTGGTCTAGAAAATAGGCAGACCCAAGAGAAAAATATATACAATAACAACATTGTAAAGACAAACAACTTGGAAAAACTGAAGAATTCTGTTCAACACAATGGACCAAGCATGATCTCAGAGGATTGATAATGAAGAGTGTTACCTAACTTCTAACAAAGAATAGAATCAAGATACAGAATAAGACAGATATTTTTGGACATGGTCATCATTGGAATTTGTCTTATTTATCTATGCATATTTATTTTAAGGGATTTTCTTTCCTTTTTTGCTCCTCCAAGGAAGGGAGGTAGGAGAAAATAAATTCTTGTTCACTTTTAAAACAATTAAGCAAATTTATTCTTAAAAATAAAACAAAGGTTCTACTTAGCTCTAGGTTTTTCATCAGTAATGTTTGGAAGTCATCTGTTCTATTAAAGATCAATTTTAAGCATAATACTGCTTGGTAGAGTAAATCATTATCTTTGGCCTATAAGAATAGAATATTTTATAATTTTCTCTTCTTTATGTAGTTGCAGCACAGTCACATATGATTCATTGGTGCCTAGATCTTTTTATTCCAGCAGCTCACAATACTTTTTCATTGACATAAAAGCTCTGAAATTTGGCTATGATATTTTTAGGTGTTTTCAGCTTGGAGTTTCTTTCAAAAAGTAACTAATAGATTCTTTCTATTTTCCCTTTGCAAGCTCAATTCTTCTAGGAAGTATTCTTAAATGGATTTCTGGAAATACAGTTTTTATTTGGTCATTTTTTTACCACTTTAAATTACTTTTTTTTTAAATTCCATATTTTACAAAACTGAACAAAACAAGCATTTCCATATACAAAGAAAAAGAATACACAAATGAAATTGCAAACCTCCTATATATATTTATCTTACTTTTCTTTATGTCCACATAATAAATTCTGTCCACAAGTATCTCAATCTCTTCCCACCCTCCCTGCATCACAGAAGAGAAGACTGACCAATATGTACATACAGATTAAGTCCTTCATGCTTCACCTTTCTGTTCACTTTCTGAAGGTAACATTCCCAGTTTATTCTTCCAGCATTAATTCTGGGGCTGAGTATAACGTTCTCCTGGTTCTACTTATTTTACTGTTCATTATCTTGTGTAGTTATTTCCAAGTTTGTTTTTAAATCAATCTGCTCATCATTTCTTAAGGTACAGTAGTATCAATAACAATAACAATCATATACCACAATTGTTCAGCCATTTCCCAATTGATGGGCATCCCCTCAGTTACCAATTCTTTTCCACCACAAAGAGAGCTGCTATAAATATTTTGGAGCATATGGGTTACTTTTCTCTTTCCCTTATCTCCTTTATAGACCCAGCAATGCTCTCCAAATTGCTCTCCAAAATGTCCAATGGTGCATTAGGGTCCCCATTTTTCCACATCCCCTCCAACATTTGTCATGTTTGTTGCCTTTTTTGTCATTTTAGTCAGTCTGATAGGTGAGGTGATATCTCAGAGTAGTTTTGGTTTGCATTTCTCTAATCAGTAGAGATTTAGAACATTTTTTTGCATACCTATATATGGCTTTGATTTCTTCGTCCAAAAAGTGTCTCTTTATATCTTTTGCCCACTTATCAATGAGAGGATGGCTCTTATTCTTATAAATTTGACAAAGTTTTCTATATATTTTAGATACGAAACCTCTATCTGAGAGGCTGTCTATAAAATTCTTCCCCCAATTTTCTGCTTTCCTTCTAATCCTGGCAGCATTTGTTTTATTTGTACAAACCATTTTCAACTTAATGTACTCGAAATTATCCATTTTACATTTCACAATGCTCTCCATCTCTTGTTGACTCAATTATTCTCCTATCCATAAATCTGATAGATAGTATGTTCCTTGTTCTTCTAATTTATCTATATTTTCTTTTATGTCTAGGTCATGTATCCATTTTGATCTTATCTTAGAGAATCATGTAAGATATTGGTCTATACCTAGTTTCTGCCAAATTAGCCTTCAAGTATCCCAGCAATTTTTACCAAATAGTTATTTCTTATTCCACAAACCTGAATCTATGATTTTGTCAAATATAAGATTACTATAATCTTTTACTGTTGTTTGGTGTATGTCTGTTCTGTTCCACTGATCTATCTTTCTATTTCTTAGCCAGTACCAGATAATTTTGATAATTACTGCTTTATCTGGTACTGCTATACTTCCTTCCTTTACATTATTTTCATTCATTGTTAAATATTCTTCTTCTTTTATTATTCCAAATGAATTTTATTATTGTTTCTAACTCAATAAAATACTTTTGGTGGTTTAATAGGGATGGCATTGAATAATTAGATTAGTTTAAGTAGGATTCCCACTTTAATTATATTGGCTCTACCTATCCTTGAACAATTAATTTTTCTCCAATTACTTAGATCTAACTTTATTTGTATAAAAAGTGTTTTATAATTATGTTCATTTGTTCATGGGTTTGTTTTGGCAGATATACTGCAAGGTGTTTTGTTCTATCTGTGGTTATTTTAAATGGAATATCTCTATCTTTTCTTGCAGGAAATTGTCAGGAATATATACAAATGCTGATGATTTATGTGGATTTACTTTATATCCTGCTACTTTGCTAAAATCATTGATAGTTTCAACTAACTTTTTAGGGGAATCTCTAGGATTTTCCACATATACCACCATGGCATGTGCAAAACATATAGTTTTTATTACTTCTTTGTCCATTTTGATTCCTTCAACTTCTTTTTTCCTCATATTGCTATTGCTAGCATTTCTAATACTATGTAAAATAAAAATATTGGTGAAAATGGACATCTTTGTTTCATCCCTGATCTTATTGGTCAGACTTCTAGCTTCCCCCCAATACAAATAATTCTTGCTGATAGTTTTAGGTAGACATTTTATATCATTTTAAGAAAAATTTCATTTGTATCTATGCTTTCCACTGTTTTTAATAGGAATGAATATTGTATTTTGTCACATGCTTTTTCTACATCTATTGATATAAATATATGGTTTTTATTACTTTTGTTATTGATATTATCAATTATGTTGATAGTTTTCCTTATATTTAACCATCTCTGCATTCCTGAAATGAATCCTATTTGGTCACAATGTATTATCTTTATGACATATTGTTGCACTCTCCTAGCCAGTATTTTGTTTAGAATTTTTTCATCCATATTCATTAATGAGATTGGTCTATAATTTTCTTTCTCTGTTTTTGCTTTTCTTGGTTTAGATAACAGAAACATATTTGTTTTGTAAAAGGAGTTTGGTAATACTCTTTTTTACCTGTTGTTTCAAATCATTTATTTAATATTGGAATTAGTTGATGTTTGGTAGAATTTACTTGTAAGTCCATCTGGTCCTGATTTCTTTTTTCTTCATTTATGGCATGTTCAATTTCTTTTTCTAAAATGTATTTAGTTAGATATCCTCTAATAGTCACGGAAGTTTATTTTTTGTTAGTATTTCTCTATTTCTCTTTCATTGTTAAATTTATTTAATAACTCCTAATAATTGCTTTGATTTTATCTTCATTAGTGGTATAGTCATCATTTTCATCTTTAATGCTAATAATTTGGTTTTCTTCTCTCCCCCCCTCTCTTTTTACCAGATTAACCAATGGTTTATCAATTTTGTTGATTTTTTCCTGAAAACCAACTCCTAGATTTATTAATTCAATATTTTTCTTACATTTGATTTTATTGATCTCACTTTTAATTTTTAGGATTTCTAGTTTGGTGTTTAGTTGGGGATTTTTAAATTGTTCTTTTTCTTGTTTTTTAAATTGAATTCTCAATTCATTGATATTTTCTTTATCTATTTTATAAATATAAGCATTTAAAGATATAAAATTTCCAGGTCAGTTGTTTTTGTGATAAGATGTTTATATCCTCCTCTATTATTTCATTTTTTAAAATTTTGCTTCATTGTTTCTTATTGTCTTAGGAAATCATTAGCTTCCCCTTGTCTAATTCTTATTAATAGATTATTTTCTTCCATGAGTTCTTATTTTTCTTCCATTTAGGTGATCTTTCTTTCATAATTTTCTTGATTTTTCTTGCATTTCTTTTCCTAGTTTTTCTCCAACCTCTCTCATTTGGCTTTTGAGGTCTTTTCTAAGCTCTTCTAAAAGCTCCTTTTGCACTTGTGGTCATTTGTTGTATTTCTTTGCTTTTATTTAAATTTCACTATCTAATTTGGAATTGAGATAGTTGTAGTCTTTCTCCTTTGGTTGCTCTTTTTAAAAAAATAAATTTTAGCAGCCAGGCCAATAGCTTTAATTAGTGGCTTTTTGGTGGAGTCCCAGGGTTACTGTGGTGCTGGGATATGTTACCTCAGATTTCAGAATGTTGTGTGTATGTGTGTTTTTCCCCCCTCGGCCCTAGTTATTCCAGTTTTTTATGATCCTGGACATGATGTATTCCTGGGTCCCCTACTTGAGCCCCAGTTTGTGATTGACCTCAAATGTTCCAATCAGAGCCATCAGATAGTTCTGCTACAGCAACTGCAAGCAGACAGTTCACCTCCCCAGGAGGTAGCAACCAGAGACTCTATGCCCCTGGAAGTAACCACAGTTGATGGGTCCCCAATCCCTTAGCAATCACATTCATTAGTGCACGCTACTTCCTCACTCCTCCTCTCCTACTGCTACAGCTAAGGATAGGGCAGGTATCTAGTCTGTATTTCTTAGGCCTCCAAAGTCCCTTGTTTGTTAGCATCATTCAGTTCCTGCCCTCAGAGCTTGCTGCCAAGAGTGACTCTTTTATTGTCCATTCCTCAATCCCTAACTGTGCATCAGTGGGGGGTTCTAGAATGGAATTCATAGCCCATGGCTGTGCACAGGGCCCTTTGCCTACCCAGTGATGTCTTCTGGGATGTATGCTCTGAAGCTCAGCAAACAAGGTGAGATTGCTGGTCCTGCCTGCAGGGTCTGCCTTGTTGATACCATACTATTTACTCTTTTCCTGCTCCCCAGGCTTGATTGAGGCTGTGGGACTGGGGCCAGGGAAGTCAGAAACCTCCTTCCTTAGTTGTTCCTGGCTATTCAGCTTCACTCCAAACTCCTGTGTGTTTTTGCCTCTTTTAGCATTGATTATGTGGGTTTATTTTTTTATTGTGTTTTTTTTTTTGGTGGAGGGAGGATATATTAGGAGGGCAAGGAATCTTCATGCTCTACTCTCTCATCTTCCCACAATCCCCGGTTATGATTTTTGTATGATTTCCAGGGAATCTAGAGATTCTCAAATTACTTCTCCTCAACATCAATCTTATTGTCTATTTTAGATTGTAGATACTTTACATGCTCTTCTATTTTTTCAATATCTTGTCTATGTCCTAATATTTCTCGTTGTCTCATGAAATGTTGCCATCAGGAAATAATTGCTTTTGCTCCATTCTATCTTTCAGGAAGTCTACTAGAAGAGTCACATTTCTACCTTTTATTCTAGGCTTTTCCTTACAATTTTTTTTCATCAAGAACTCTATTTTTAATGCCTTGCTTTATTCCTTTTGCCATGTCCTCTGCTTCAGGCTTAAAAGACCCATGCAAATACTGATATCATGATAGTTTTATATTTCCAGTAAGTTGCAGTGACATTTTCACCCAGTCATTAAGCTGGCTTTATCATCTGTTGTGGTTCTCAGTGCTCTGAGTTGAATATGACCAAACCCTTTAGGTTATGACCCATAGAGGTTGGCTATGACTCTCTCCTGCTGCAAAGGTGAAAATCTACTTTACTTAAGACACAGACTATAAGGGCTTACATTGACTTCCTTTTCCACTAACTTGGTGGTAACACTGAGAAATCAGATTGGGTTCAGACTTCCATGGCAAGCACCCTCTCAAAGCATCCATAGGTTTCAGACATTTGCTGGAGTCCATGCTTACTTCTACATTTCCTGTCATGCCCCTCCCCTCCAAACACTCAAAGGCTTCTGGTCATCTTGTACAATCTTGGACTAGACTGTGAGAGAGCCAGGATTTTCTATCAGCTTCACATCACCAGTTTAACCAGAATCCTAACTCCCTAATTTTGCAGACAAGGAAACTGGGACTCTAAGAAGCTGTAGACTATGTAGGATCATACAGAAAAGTGAAAATCTGGATCTGGGATTTGAACTCAGATCCTCAGAAATGTTTTTCTAGTTTATCGTGCTGCTTTGATTTAATTTTCCTATTTTCTTTTCCTCAGGACATGGAGAATTTGTGGAAAGTCATAAGTTTGGGGCTGGCTTCTAAAGATGCAATACAAAGCATCAAGCCCTGATGTCAACCAAGGATTCTGCTCTCACTGGACCTTTGGGCAACCCCAAAGGAGAAGCCCACAGGCAAACTAATCATTAGCCATGGCCTCATTGCACCCTAAATCAGCAGACCTTTTAAAACCCCATTTCTACCATGAGAAACATTTGGCAGAGAAGTAGGTAGGGCTAACTGAAGTCTGATAACTAGCCTGTCCAATAAAGTGAGCAGTGGAGGTGATCCCTGAGACTCTGGGGGAGCCTATGGGATGCCTCTTTAAAGGCATAGACTATGGAAAGGCAGGCTAGAGGGCACAGGTTCCCCTAGATACTGAGCCTCCCCAATACATTCTCCAAGTGGCTGCTGTTCCCCCGGATGATGATAATTTACTGGGAAAGAGGAGTGATTTATCTGTCTAATTGGGCTTTTATTTGCATTTTAAATCATGCTCTTCTGCTAAACTAATGGACCCCCTATTTATAGATGACTCCAACACAAAGTGACTACTAATTACTACAATTAATATCACGTTAAGGGCTTGCCAGCCAACTTCACAGCAACTTGTATCGCCTACTCATTTTCAATTAAGGCACATTGACAGGGAGAATACGCCATTATTAAGAGCAGGCCCTGGTGTGTAATTACCACTCACAAAGGTCATTAACCAACTCCCATGTAATGCTTGCACCCTAGGCCTTGGAGGCCCTGGAGTGTGATGGGGACCCTAGGTGGAAGGGTCCCTTAGGTATCTTGAGACATTTGTAGGTGGACTTTATTGGGTTGTAAGCCCTTTGAGGGCAGGGATGCTTTGACTTAAATTTTGCTTCTCTCTCAGGACCTAGCAATGCACAAAGTAGTTATTTGGTTTAAAAAAAAAACTTACCTTCTGCCTTAGAATCAATAGTAAGTATCAGTTCCAAGGCAGAAGAGTGCTAAGTTAGGCAATGGGGGTTAAGTGATTTCCCAGGATCACCACAGCTAGGAAGAGTCTGACGCCATATTGGACCCCACGATCTCCTCTCTAGGCCAGCCTCTCAATCCACTGAGCCATCTAGCTGCCCCCTAGCTATTTGTTTTAAAAAATGGTTTGTTGAATTTTACTGGAGCAAATTAGAACAGATCCAAAGGAAAGGAGAGCTGGGTAATAAGGCCAAGAGGGTGAATCATAGTCTCAGAGTTGGAAATGTCCTCAGAGATCACCTAGTCCAATTTTTTCCCTCTAGAACAGTCAGTCAAGCATTACAGACCATCTTTTAGGTACTAGGCAGTCTGCTAGGAGCTAGGGATACGAATAGCAAAATGAATAGTCACTCCCCTCAAAGAGTTTGGACTCTATAGCCCTGAAAAACAATCATTTCTACTTGGAGACTTCAAGTGAATTCCCTGGCTTCCCAGGCAGCTCATGTCACCTTTGGTTGGCTCTGATTATTAGTAGTTTGTCCTTATATCAAGCAGTGTA
Organism: Gracilinanus agilis; assembly: GCF_016433145.1. NCBI lineage: Eukaryota > Metazoa > Chordata > Mammalia > Didelphimorphia > Didelphidae > Gracilinanus > Gracilinanus agilis. The sequence continues at coordinate 260,565,535 of NC_058133.1, read as the reverse complement.
GTGTACTAAAATAGTATTGGGCCATAGGATGATATCAAGAAAAAAATATATCAATGTTGTTAAAAAAAACATTTTAAAAAAAATGCCAAAGAGGTTGATTTTCTCCCTCTCACCTGCATCCCCCTAGACAAACGTTTTACTAGAAAATCTGGGCTCTACTTATCTTATGAGGTTGACCTTAGCCAAGTCACTTTACTTCTAATTCTATCATCCTACAAACCTAACCCTATAACTTTAACCCTTTTATTCTTATTTTTACTCCTTTGGGAGTCAAATACATCAGCTCTAATCCTACTTTCCCCAAGACCAGCCATTAATCCATCAATAAGTATTTATCAAATGCCTACTACTTACTAAATTAAGTGCTAAGAGATAGAGATGCAAAAACAAGTTCCTGCCCTCAAGGCACTCACAGTCTCCTGAAGCATTACATGAAGATAGCCATTATGTTTCCTCAACCACCCATTCACCAAGTCTACTCCATGCCAAATACCACTAGTTTCATCATCAAAACTCTTCTTTTGACTCTACCACCTCCTCAGCATGAGATAAGCAACCCTTAGATGACCACCTATCCTATGTGATTATTACCCATGCCTTCCCATAAGTTTTGGGCAGCTAGATGGCATAATGGATAAATTGCTGGGCTTGAAGTCAACAAGACTTGTCTTGGGGCATCTGGGTGGTTCAGTGGATAGAGAACCAGCCCTGCAGAGGGAGGTCTTCAGTTCCCATCTGGCCTCAGATACTTCCCAGCTGTGTGACTTTGGGCAAGTTACTTAATCCCAATTGCCCAGCCTTCACTCCTCTTCAATATCATCAGAAGCATATTGGTATAAAAAAGATGACCTTTGGTTCAGAAAGAAACTTGAGAGTCATTAAAGAAAATTCGAAGATTTCCCAAAGGTAATCCAACCCACTTTTTATCTCTGGTTTAATTCTGTTCATTAATTTTTGTCCATTTTGAGTGTCTGTCCAAGATGATGGATGAGATCTATAGATTGTCCGTCCAAATGCATATTGTTGTCTAGACAGTAGGTATTATTGATCCACTTGGTTTTTCTTGGGTGGATAGGTAAGCCAGTATCTTTTGAATGATTACGGATCTCAATTAGGAGCCTCTACAGTATTCTGGAGTCTTGTGCAGTTGGTACAATGTCATCCATGAGCAGGAATATCTGGAAGATCTTACCATCTAGAGAAAGTTTTCCTGACTTGTATTCTGTGTTGGAATTCCTCTAAGACAACAGCAAACACTTTTGATGAATAGACATGCTCCTACTTTATGTTTTGCTTGATGGAGATAATTAGGTCATTGAACAAAATTGCCTCTGTTGCTTTATCTTTTAAGGAATTTTGTATAAGTTTAACATACACATGGGAGACACCTTGTTGGAGTAGATACTTCAAGGTAAGCTTTACACTACCAAATCAAATTCTTTTTTAAATAGTCTAATAATAAACCAAATAGGATCTTTTATTTTCAATACCTTTCATTCAATTTATTATGATCTACTATGATATGTTGCTTCATACTATTATGAAAGCCTTACTGTTCTCTACTACTATGCTAATCAAAAATATTCTTGGTACCTATATGGATTATTCTCATAAATTTTAATATTAATGGTCAAAAAGGCATATTGGCCACCTTATTTTGGTAATAATAAGATTAAAGATTTCCTGCATAGCTTTTGTATTTTCCCCTCCCTTAGATACCCTAAGAATCAATACTTCAATACCCTTAAAATGATGTTACCACCAGCACAGATCTCTACTCAATATACTTGCTATTTTTCCTGTCTTTAATTTCTTCAGTACCATTTCCACCTTCTGAAGAAATATGTTTGAGTTTGCATTGGTAGAGCCCACCAACAGTAACTAAAAATACCTTTGATGATAAAAAAGTTTAATGTTAAAATATTTACAGATCTTTTCTATTTTTTATTTGTTTGTTGTGATCCTTTCGCTTTTCCATGTTTTCATGGATAGATTTGCTTTGTTGAGTCTCTGGGAATATTTTCTTTAAGATTATTTTTCTTTCTGCTTCTTGCTGTTTTATGAAAAGCTCCTGACCATTATCTTCCAACATCCTGCATTGTAAAATCTTACAAATGAGTTTATATTCTAAACCAATGTTGCCCTTGGTTGTCATCTTCTTTGTGCTTGGCACGGAAATCCAGTGTTTGCTGACTAAAGCATTTTTAAGGCTCTTTGGGGATCCTCATTATGGCAATTGATTAACATCAGTTAAACTTCTGTACTAAATTGTTATAATCATTGACTCTATCTTTCCCTCCATCCACTTCCCATTTTTTGGCATCAATAATTTGTTTAAATAGGTCACTATAGAATTATTTTAATTGCAATCCCTATATCTTTCTCATTTTTATTCTTCTGGTTTTGTAATGAGTTTGATCTTTGATCTAACAAGTAGGTGGTCTGATGGTAGATAGCTGCTTCAGGAATGATTCCCATATCAATAACAAGGAGCTTCCTCTGCTAAAATCTAATAAATTTCATTTTTATGATGTAATTTGGGACTTGCCATGTCAGCACTCCTAATTTTTTCTCAAAAAAAACTACTAATGATGATTAGAAGTGAGAATAATATGAAGTCTACAATAAGCCTTAGCCTTATTCATTCTTTACTTCTGAACAATATTTGCCCATCATCTTTTCTATCTTCACCTTTGCATTGAAGTCATTGTACATAAAAATATTTAATTTGAAAGGACTTCTCAAATTCTTTACTGAATTTCTCTAATTCTCCTTCATCTTCTGCAACAGATGCTGGTGCATAAACCATAAGTATTTTTATGGTAGTCTTTTGGCAAAAATTTATGATGAGTCCTGTGCAGGCATACCTAGTTTTATCCCACTTTACATTATTGGGCTTTATAGATATTGTGATTTTTACAAATTGAAAGTTTGTGGCAAATCTAGCAGCACCATTTTCCCAACAGCTTGTGCTCACATCATCTCTGTGTCACATTTTAGTAATTCTTGCAATATCGAAATGAAGCCAATTAATAATTCTACAATGTCCTCTTTCAAGTGAAAGGAAAGCACAATCAATGAGGTTGTCTTCATGGTTATCTTATCTTAAGGAATTGCCACAGCCACTCAGATCTTCAGCTGCCAGCACCTGATCAGGCAGCAGCCATTAACACCAAGGCAAGACTGTCTACCAGCAAAAGGATTACAATTAGTGGAGGGCTCAGAGGATGGTTTGCATTTGTTAGCAATAAGGTATTTTTAGTTAAGGTATATACATTGTGTTTTAGACATAATATTGTCGCACACTTAACAGACTATAGTATAACACAAACATAACTTTTATATGCTCTGGGAAACCAAAAAAGTTGTGTCACTCCCTTTATTGCAATATTCCATTTATTGCAGAGGTGTGTCACTAAATCACAATATCTCCAAGTTATGTCTGTCATACAAAATGACCAAACATTCCCTAATATGGTGTTTCTTGTTCCATTTGGACCAACTTTACCATGTCCTTTAGCTATATCTACAATGAGAACCTGTGAGTCATCCTCTTATTTAGTGGTGTCTTCCTTCTGTCTTCTAGTTTCTGTTATAGTGATCATCACAACTTCCAATTCAGTTCCACTGGTGATGCATCTACTCATTGCTCATTAACCAAGGCTCTCACATTTAGAGTACTAACAAGCATCATTCCTTTTTTTTAAACCCCTTACCTTCCATCTTAGAATTAATACTATGTATTGGTTCCAAGGCAGATGAGTGTTAAGAGCTAGGAAATGGGGGTTAAGTGACTTTCCCAGGGTCACACAGCTAGGAAGTATCTGAGACCAAATTTGAACCCAGGACTTCCTATCTCTAGGCTTGACTCTCAATCCACTGAGCCACCCAGCTGCCCACAACAGCCATCATTCTCAGCACCCTTTGGCCTCTTTCCCACCACTCTGCCAATGTCGTTGCAGAAAAGGGGTCCACATAGGTTGCCTTGGCCAGAGAATTAATTGAGGTTCTCTGCTAGTTTAGTCCCCAGAAAGTAGATAGCCTTCTGTTGAAATCATAGTCAACGTCTTTTTCCAACTTAGTAGAAGAAATTCACATTCTGCTGGCTGTCCTTCAGGAATCCTGGATTATCTTTATAACACAATGAATCAGTGAAGAAGGACTTTATAGAATTTAGGAAGCTGCTTTTTAAAAAAGGGAGATGAGATTATTCTGGAGGGCAACTAAATGATAGAGAATCAGGTCTAGAGACGGGAGATCCTGTGTTCAAATTTGACCTCACACACTTCCTTGTTGTGTGACCTCAGGTAAGTCAATTAACCCCAGTTGCCTAGTTCTGTAAGGGTTAAATTGTACTCCAAAATTCATTCTGGATTTTCTTGATGCAGTGTAGGTTTCTGTAGGCATCTTTCTACAAACAGTTCATTTTCTGGATTCAAGGAGTTAGCTATCTTCTTTTTCTGAAATTTTTCTCGAACAGAATTTTAAATTGTGGATTTTATAAAAATATACACAATCCTCCATGAGGAGGGTGTTGATCAACACCCAGATCAACTCAAATATTTGGTTGAGTTATGGGGTGTATAAGTCAATTATCAAAAGAAAAACCAAAAACATAAAAAGAAAAACAAATAGAAGAAAAAAATGAACTTTGGGAGAAAGAAAAAATTGAAAATCAGAATCAAAATATCAAAAATCTATATATGTAAAAATGTATGAGTAAACAATGATAAAATCATAAAAGGCCCTTGTATTAGGGTTCAATTAAAGTAAATTCTGTCCCACAAGTCTGAAGGACAAAATGCAGTAACATTGTAATATTTTCTGCCTTAGAACCAATACAGTATTGATTCTAAGATGGAAGATAAGAATTTTTATTAAAATTTTTTAAATAAAAAATTAGTCTAACATGACTTGTTCTTGATGAGGCCTCCTGTCCTTTGTGATAATTATGTCCTTTTCTAGATATCACTAACCATCACTATATGACAGCATAATAAAGTGGAAACAATACTGGCTTTGGAGTAAAGACCCAGGTTCAAATCTCTCCTCTGATACTTTCTATCTACATGACTTTGGGCAAGTTGCTTAAATTATAGACCTCACTTTCTTCATTTGTGAGAAGTGAGAGTTGAACAAGATCACTTCTTGGGACTCTTCTAGCTCTAAATTTATGATCTTTTAATATGTTTTAAAATTTTGCCAATAACCAAAGTCAGCTCCATGGCTTAGAGATTTCATATCTACTCTCTTTACATTTTTGAAAATCAGGTCATCTGTTCTTCTCTGGTTCTATAGTACTTTACATTTTGCACAACCTTTCAAAAGTAGTAGTGAGACATTAGTCTGGGAAGGTGGATTAGAACCAGCTTATAAAGGCCTTGAACAGCTGGGTCAGGAATTTCTACTATAGTCCATAAACAGTGAAGGAACCTACTAAAACAAATCAAGTAACTATATGAACATAATTACAAACCCTCTCTTTACACAAATAAGTCAGACCTAAACAATTGGGGAAAAAACATTAATTGCTCATGGATAGTCTGGACCAATATTTATTTATTTATGTCACAGAACTAGGAAATAACAATGAAGTCAATCTGGAAAAACAAAAAGCCATGGATATCAAGGGAATTCATGAAAAAATGAAGGAGGGAGATCTGGCTATCCCAAATATTATTACTATACCATCAAGTGGTAATTATCAAAAAAATCTGGTACTGGCTAAGAAATAGAATTATGGATCAGTAGAATGGATAGGTAATCAGCACATGACAGTTAATGTCCATAGTAACAGTGTTTTATAAACCCAAAGATCTAAGCTTGGGGGGAAAGAATTCACTATTTGACAAAAACTGCTGGGAAAAGCAGTATGCTGAAAAGCAGTATGTCAGAGACTAGGCATAGACCAAGATCTCACACCATACACTAGAATAAAGTCAAAATGGATAACTTATCTAGAAATAAAGGGTGACACCATAAAAAAATTAGAGAAACAAGGAAAAGTTATCAAATTAATGGATAAGGGAAGAATTTCTGATCAAACAAGACAGAGATTAGCAATTATTATTATTGGTAGGATATCCAACTCCCTCGTTGTTTCTTGATGCTTTTCCAAATGGGCTCATCTGCTACGTCATATGTTCAGCTAGTCCTTTAAAGTGGAAGAATTCCTTTACTATGCTGTGAAAATCTTGGCGTAGAGTCTGGAAAATTATAGGTATATAGAAGTCATGTAGTTCAGATTTGTTCAGTTTAACACATAAAGCTTTACTCAGGTCAGCCAGGTTCTAAATCTCAGCTCCTGGTCCTTGAAGAAAATAAAATCTATTGTGACTAGATTCCAGGTATAACCACTACATTAAAGTTAAGTCTTAAATTCCTCCATAGAACTGTCAAAATTTCAGTTTATTTGAATTAGCACAAGCAAGACTTGGAGGAGGAGGAGGGCTTCAAACATAGCATCAACAGACAGAGAATGCCATAATGAGCATAATAGTTTAATTGAATGTTTCATTATCCTATATATTTACTCCCTCTTCGCCCCTAGTCTTATTTTCAGTGGAGTTTGCAAAGTGAAACCCAATTAAGCCAAATCATCCCAAGAGCATTTTCGGATAAAACTGGAGGAAAGACAACAAATATATGAAAAAAAGTAGAAGAGACCGATCATCTCTATATAATGATTTTCCCCATCAATGACAGTCTCCATTACATTTGAGATCTAATATCATGGTCACTGATGTATGCCATGAGGAAGAAGAAATAGTCTCAAACAATGCAAAGAAGGGAAGAATAGCAGGGCCAGCACCAGTGTACATAGAGGAATGTGCTGCCCTTTTCATAGAGGAGTCACACCATTTTCAAGGCACTAAGGGATAATTTCTCAAGGTTTTAGAAAGTGGGAAAAATGCTGCCAACTGAAACTAACCCAGATCACCATAGGTAAGCCACCAATCTCTCTAAAACTCAGTTTCCTCAGTCTATAAAATAGGAATAATACTAGACATGTACCTCACAAAACCTTTGCCTCTTTTTTAATCTCTTGGGCTTGGCAAAGCACCTGGCACATTAGTTATTGTTCAGATGTTCCATTCATGTCTGATTCTTTGTGACCCCATTTGGCAAAACTACTGGAGTGATTAGTCATTTCCTTCTCCAGTTCATTTGACAGATGAGGAAACTGAGACAGAGTGCCGTGACTTTCCCAAATTACACAGCTAGTGGTTTGCCATTTCCTTCTCCAGTTCATTTGTCAGGTGAGGAAACTGAGGCAAACATTTACGTGATTTGCCCAGGGGTCCCCCAACTGGTAGATCATGTTTGAACTCAGGTCTTCTTGACTCCAGGCTCAATTACCTACTTGCCTAGCACATAGTAGAAGTAAATTGCTTATTGATAGACTAAAAGAATCAAATGAGATATTGTGTCAGGATGTAATAGTGTTAATTTTTCCTCATTATTCATAATAATCTGTTTCCTGACATCTTTGATATTCTCTAAAATCTAGTAAGCTACATTGTGTATATGAAGAAAGACTTCACTAGCTCTGGTTAGGAATAGTAACAATATACTTGGATGTGTGTAATTAGAACCTGCTCCCCTGGACTTCAGTTCCCAGCATCCCACTTTCCTTCTCACGTTACATGCTGACGGTATAAGTTTTGTGTAGCACCGACTCTCTCTCTCTCTTCCTGTGATCGTAGCTGTGGAAGCTGGCTTTGGATGAGGCAGAAGAACTTACACACATGAGTTTACTTTTTGTTAGATAATTAGGTTTGAACTTCTATCTCTTTTAGTTTATTTTCTTTCTACTTCAAGTGATTATTAATATATTTTATAAATATAATACTTGGAGTTTTGGACATTAATTTAAATCTTACAGCTGGATCAGTGATTTCACCCTTAAAGGGACTCCCCACATCACTATGGACCACAACCCTCTAATATCTCATCCTGTAGTATTCTTGTCCAAGTCTTTATGCAAAGCCTCCATAATACACTATCGGTGCACCAGGGGTCTTCCTTAAGAGTCTTTTAATATCTTGTGTGTATCAGCGCAATACTGGGACCATTTCTCTGTTGTCCTTTGCTACTATGACATGACCAGCTCACTTTCTTTTCCTGTCATTGTCTTTGATGATGCCTTCTATACAACTTATCATACATAATTCATCATTGACAATAGGCAGCCTGCTTGGACTCTTCATGCAGATTTCCATTGCCCTTTGGGTTTTCCACAGTCTTGATTCTTCTGAAATCCTAATATTCTATATTTTGCAGCCAGGGGCCATATCTAAGAGAAAACTTGAATTAAAAAGATAGACTTTTTTAGATCTTGCTGTGAGCATCAAATGAGAAAGTGTATGTAGAGTGCCTTGCCAACTTAAAAGCATATACGGATATTAATTACTGGGTGGTTCAGTGGATAGAGTGTTGGGCCTAGACTCAGGAAGACTCATCTACCTGAGTTGAAATTTGATCTCACACTTACTAGTGATCCTGGGCAAGTCACTTCACCTTATTTGCCTCCATTTCTCCATCTGTAAAATGAACTGGAGAAGAAAATGGCAAACCACTCCAGTATCTTTGCTAAGAAAACCCTAAATGGGATCATGAAGAGTTGGACACAACTGAAAAAAATCCCATTATCATCACAATCATCACTGGGATCACAGAAAGTGCCAGGAAATTTCCCAAATATATTTTAGGCCAATCTCCTAATAAAGTCTGAACATAGATTACTTGTCCTTTTGTATATCAATACAGACATGGGGAAGGGGAAGGGAACAAGCTTTCATTAAGTTCTTACTATATGCTATGCACTGTTTTACCACCACTCAATGGGATAGGCACTATTATTATCTCTATTTTACAGTTAAAGAAACTGAGGCATACAGAGGTTAAGTGACTTTCTCAGAATCACATATATAGTAGGTTTCTGAGGTTGAATTTGAACTTGGGGTTTCCTGACTCCAGGCCCAGCACTCTAGCCAGACTTATGCCACCTATATATGCCCTATGCCTTTAGACATAGATGTAAATATAATTATAAATGAAAAGCAGGATAACATAGAAAATGGAGAGTTCTAAGGGTCAGCTGAGTAGCATAATGGATAGAGTACCAGACCTAGAGTCAGGACAAACTAGGTTCAAATCTAGTCTCAGACACTTCCTAACTGTGTGACCCTAGGCAAGTCCCTTAACTCCAATTGCCTAGCCCTTATCATTCTTTTGTCTTAGAATGGATACTTAGTGTTAATTCCAAGAGAGAAGATAAGGATTTTTTTAAAAAAGGAAAGAAAATGAAGAATTTTCCTAAATCAGGACAACCTGAGTTTAGAGCCTATCTCTGAAATACATTTTTTAAACCCTTACCTTCGTCTTAGAATCAATACTAAGTATTGATTCCAAAGCAGAAGAGTAGAAGGGTTAGGCAAAGGGGGTTAAGGGACTTGCCCAGGGTCACATAGCTAGGAAGTGTCTGAGTCCAGATTTGAACCCACAACCTCCTGTCTCTATTTGACTATACTATTGATTTGATTTCACCTCTAACTACTCCAAGAGACTCTGTAAGACTAAATTGTAGAGTGGGGGGCCAATCTATGTTGGAAATGTGCTAACTTATTTAATCATGCCCATCAGCTCTCCTTTACTTCACCTTCTTTAGTGACATTGTTACTTCCCCATGCCATTAAGTACTTGAGGTAGTGAGGCAATAGAATTCCAAAATGGTAGACCTATTATTGTTTCCTGATAGAAATAAATCACTATAGAAATGCCAGCAAATCTGTTTGATCTCACAAATATTTGTCCTCCTTTTTCTATTTTCACCCATCAATACATGCAGGATAATGTGGCCTTGATAAATCTTAAAATTAGGTTTCCACAGGTTTATCTTTGCAATGACTTTTTGCTCTTTGCTGAAGTTTATAACTTTTCACCATTCTCCCCCATATTGTTTTCTGAATGAATTTTTGCCTTATAAAATTGATGCCGTCTTTGGTTGCTTTGTCTCTGCTTTGCCAAGGGATTAGGAGATGGGAGTATTTGTTGCCTGACTTGTCTTCTGGGCACTTTCAGCCTTCTCATTACAGTGGCTGTTTTGCATCAGTTAAAATTCTCTAAGAAGCAGTGATACAGTCATTTGCTTCTCTTTTGTCCATTCCTATTTTTCAGAGCCAACAGCTCATTTAAACAGGTTGGGTTGGGGCAGCTGTGATTGTCCTTTCTCCTAATTTGGCATTGGCATTGACCTTAATTATAACCGGCAGGTGATCTCAACGGCTCACAAGCTGCTTGGTCTGAAATGACTGCCCTGTCTGTAACTAGTCTCTTAAAAGACAAGTCATTTTCACTTATGATCACGTCATTGTGTATTTTCTCTATCTGCCACCTTCTAAATCTTCTCCTGAAGAAAATATTTGCAGAGATCTGGCTTCTGAGCAATCTAAAAACGTTTTAGCCCCTGCCACTTCTTGATTCCAAACCATATTTTCCAACCTGGTTTTCTCTGTGCCTACCTTCACGAGGAAGTCTCCAAGGATCACAGCATACATTTAGTTTGGAGTATCAATTTTCCACAAAACTTCTCTCTTTCTCCTCTGGGATGGACCCTCGTGCATAAACTAGAATCATCTTCATTCAGTTCAATCCAAACGTTTATTGAAAGCCTATTATGTGTCAGGTGCCATGCTAGGTATTGGGGGATACAAAAGACCAAAAAAGAAATAGTACTACCTCATCTATTTTCTAATCCTGTGGAATATCATTTCCTTGAGGGCAAAGATGTTTTTTGTTGCTAGGATTGTTGTTTTGGGTTAATTATTTATTATTTTTGTCTTTACGTGGCCTTTGCCAAGATAACACATTTTTTTTTTTTAGTCCAGAGCTATGCTTTCATTGGTATAGGCAGGGGTCGGCAACCTTTTTGGCCGTGAGAGCCATAAACACCACATTTTTTAAAATGTAATTTCCTGAGATCCGTACAGTGCTCACAGTGCGCTCCTGTAACAGTGCGCGCTTCCTGTAACAACAGCGCCTAAAAAAAAAAAAATTGACTTTATGCCTCCTGCAGAAAGAGCCATACGTTGCCTACCCCTGGTATAGGTCAATGGTAGGACTCCTTTAAATGCAGATCGTTAATGTTTTATTTTTAAACCCTTACCTTCTATTTTAGGATTAATATTTTATATGAATTCCAAGGCAGAAGAGTGGTAAGGGCTAGGCAATGAGGATTAAGTGACTTGCCCAGGGTCACACATCTAGGAAGACTTCTCATTTCTAAGTCTGGTTCTCAATCCAATGAGCCACCTCCGAAATGTTTCCTAACATCATCTAGAGCAAGGGTCGGCAACGTATGTATGGCTCTTTCTGCAGAAGCCATAAAGTCAATTTTTTTTCAGGCACTGTTACAGGAAGCGCACACTGTTACAGGAGCGCGCACTGTGAGCACTGTACGGCTCTCATGAAATTAAATTTTAAAAAATGTGGCGTTTATGGCTCTCACAGCCAAAAAGGTTGCTGACCCCTGCTCTAGAGAGTTGTCTCCAACACTGAAAGGCTAAATAATTTGCCCCAAATCACATACCAATAGATAAGCTGGGGCAGGACTTGAACTCAGACTCTTTCCTGCCTCTGAGACCAGCTCCCTACCCACTTTGTCCCACTTCCCTTCATCTCCTATTTAGCTATTTCACACACAGTAGGTACTTAATACATAATTGTTGGATTGAAATGAATGCTCATTGTGAGCACTCCAGAGATGCTTGACAGGAGATGACCACAGCATTATTGCCTATAGAGCATAAAGAAACTCAACTCCTTTATTCTCCACTCTGAGAAGAAGTTATAAGCTATCCTTCCACATTTCTGAAACCTCTTCATACTGTCTGGTTTCCTTTATATCAACAAAGTCAACGTGAATATTGTTCACTTCTATAGAATCTCCATGTTGGAGGGGACCTGAGGGGCCATCTATGGTCAAAACAAACCTCAACAAAAATCTTTTATATAACATCTCCAAAAGCACTTGAAGGCTTCCAGTAATGAGATATCTAACAGAATTATAACCAGGGCAAATTCACTAGGGATTTACCCTAATGGTTGAAATTTTAGAGGACATATAAATTTAATAGCATGCAATAATCCTAACACTAGAAGTCACTCTCTCCTCTCATTCAGCTAAATTTATATTTATTATTTCTCACATCATTTCACATAATGAATTATAAAACTGATCTGAGTTGTATTTTGTGCTGTGTCCCATACCATATGCCAGAATAGGAAAAGGAGTATTTTTTTAGTTTTCTGCCCAGGAGCCAAAATTACTTGTAATGGCTCTGGAATTCACTTAACTCCTACAACTGTAATTTCCAGAAGGAAGTTATTACATTAAGCCTAAGTCTAGCTCTTTGCAATTTATTAACATATAATATAGGTAAGGTCCTTAGAAGTCATCTAGTTCAGTCTCTTCATTTTGCAGATGAGCACTTGATCCCATAAAAGGTAAGTGACTAAGTCATAAAGGAAATAAATGACAGAAGCAGGATATGAACCCAAGTCTTTTGCATTGTACTATCCGTCTTCCACCTACTGATCTCATTCTATCCTCTAGAGCCAGGCAGAATAAATCTAATTCTTCCTCCATATCTAAATCCTCTTCTTTCAAAATCATAAAAATAGCTGTCAACCCTTTTATGCTCCAGGCTACACATGCCTAATTCTCTTACTTTATTCTCATTCTGCACAGTCTCTAGTCTTTTCACTATCCTGGTTGCCTTTCTCTGGACATATTCCAGTTTGTCAATGTCCTTCTTAAAATGGGGCTCATAGGAGTGTGTCACTTCACTGGTCACTAGACAAAGATTGCACATTAAGAGCTCTGACAACAGTAGTATCTCTCAGATTCTTAAAAGCTGCTAAGAAGGCAAAAAAATATAGAGAACTATGAGGAAACGTGCTTTCATTCTTTTTTTTAATTTTTAATTTTTAAAATATTTTTCCATGTTTATGTGATTCATTTTCTTTCCCTTCCTTCTTCCCTCCCCACTTCCAGAGCCAACAAGCAATTCCACTGGGTTATACAAATGTTATCATTTGATACCTATTTCCATATTATTCATTTTTTCAGTAGAGCAATCTTTTAAAACCAAAACCCCAAATCACATGCCCATATAAACAAGTGATAAGCCACATGTTTTTCTTCTGTGTTTCGGCTCCCACAGTTCTGTCTCTCAATGTGGATAGCATTCTTTCCCATAAATTCCTCGGGATTGTCCTGGATCGTTACATTGCTATTGGCAATAAAGTCCATTACATTGTATCATTCCACAATGTTTCATTTTCTGTGTACAATATTCTCTTGGTTCTACTTGTTTTGCTCTGCATCAGTGTATGGAGGTTCTTCCAGTTTGTGTAGAAATCCTCTATTTCATCTTTCCTTACAGCACAATAGTATTCCATTACCATCATATACCATAATTTGTTCAGCTATTCTCCAATCAAGGGACAACCCCTCATTTTTTTTTTTTGCTACCACAAAGAATGCAAACTATGAATATTTTTGTACAACCTTTTTTTATCTCTTTGGGGTACAAAACTAGTAATGATATTTCTGGATTAAAGGGCAGGCATTCTTTTAAAGCCCTTTGGGCATAATTTCAATTTGCCCTCCAGAATGGTTGGACCAATTCACAACTCCACCAGCAATGGATTAGTGTCCCAATTTTGCCACATCCCTTTCAACATTTATTATTTTCTTTTGCTATCATATTAGCCAATCTGCTAGGTATGATGTGGTACCTCAGAGTTGTTTTGATTTGCATCTTTCTAATCAGAAAGAACTTAGAACTGTGCTCTCATTCAAGGTAGAAATTTTGTATATATAATCTTTTTTTTTGGTCAGGGACTACTTTGGCAGTATGGTGTACCTTATGAACCCCTTCTCAGAATAATATTTTAAGTGTATAAAATAAAACAGTTTTATAAAGCATGAAGAGTAAAAATCTCAAGAGTCTGGGATCCAGGTAAGAAAAATTAATTTATTGATTAGGCTAGCAATAATCAATAAATTAATTGATCCATGGTCTCTCTTGGTGATCAAAGGCAATTCATTCTCACTCTTGAGTCATACCATCTTGAAATCTCACTATTTAGTCCTCCCCTAGACAACACATTTCTAATTGGTAGCTCCCTACGAGGAGGTGAGTAATATTTCTCAGTCCCTCCCTGATCCCCTCATGATGATGGGGGCAAGTCACATGCCTGATGGAATCAGAGGATTCCAATATACTTGTTGATCTAAATGGAGAAATAAATGAGATTTGATTAAGATTAACTTCCACTGTTTCATCCCTATGGGGGAAGAGGGCAAGGACATGGCCATGCTGCCATGAGAGACAGACTTGATTAAAGTCAAATTTGTTTTCTAGAAAAGATGAATTTTAGATTCTCAATATTAATTATCCCAATTTTAGTGGATGCTCTGCAGCAAGAGATATAAGATCTATTCCTAGGTCTGTCAGGACAAGAATGAGGAAAAGGCTAGAAAAATACAATGTTACAGAGCAATATTAGAAATTAAAAATGATGCAGTATTAAGAATAAATCTTCTCAAAAGCAAACCAATAGTTAACTAAAGTAGAGAATTAATGTTTTTTCTTTCCAAGTTTATGGACTTCCTGAAAGGAGGGTTCTGTGGACCTCAGATTAAGAAACTATGTTATAGAGTATTATTGTATGCTTAAAATATCATGTCCTTTAAGAATATACTTAGAGATTTGTGGGAAGAGGTTCACCCCTTCCCAAGTGGACTCCTGAGTCACTGAAGATAACTTGGGGAATACAGAAGTTGATTACCTAACAGAAAAATAGAGAAGAAGGTTTGGGGTGGGGGAGATTGAGACCAGGTCTCCCTATATTCCATAGATTGTAAATGCAGTGGCTATTCACCAGTCTGACTCCATTATTCATCAAATCAGAAGCTCTGACCAGTTCTCTTTCCGAACCTGGATTGGCTTACCCTTCCTTGGGCAGCCTGGTAGCCAAGCTCGCCACATTAGTGTCAGACTTTGTTCAAAAATACCACCCCAGGGGCAGCTGGGTAGCTCAGTGGATTGAGAGCCAGGCCTAGAGACCGGAGGTCCTAGGTTCAAATCCGGCCTCAGCCACTTCCCAGCTGTGTGACCCTGGGCAAGTCACTTGACCCCCATTGCCTAGCCCTTACCACTCTTCCACCTATAAGTCAATACACAGAAGTTAAGGGTTAAAAAAAAAAAAGTTAAAAAAAAATACCACCCCAACTCTGAACTCCCAAGTTCAAACAATCTACCAATCATCAGGTATTACAGGAGCACTCCATCATGCCTGGCTTGGCTTAGAACAGTGATTCCCCTGGTGGGTGCTACAATGATCCAGAGAGGCGGTGATAGCCACACTTTTTTTTGTATTACATTCTATTCTGAGTTCAATAAATAGTTTCATAATTTCCAGGGGGCACTAAGTAATATTTTTTCTGGAAAGGGGGTGGTAGGCCAAAAAAGTTTGGGAACCACTGCCTTAGAAGAAGTCTTACACAGAATGAAAACTTCTTAAAGGTAGGAATTATTTTATTTTTTCTATCTTTTGGCACAATTTGCACATACTAAATGCCTTTAACTGAATTCATAAGATCACAGATTTAGAGATCATAAAAGCCACCTAATCTAAGTCTCTCCTGTGTTAGTTAAAATCACCTGGGGTTCTATTTGGAAGGATTGAACCTCAATATAGTGTTTGACAAACTTCTGTGGACCTGTGGGGGTCCTTAAAACTACATTTCCCGTGGTCCAATGGGTTTCATGGGTTTCCTGTTTTGGATGACGTATTAAAGGTGAGGGACTATTTTAATTAGGGGGAAGTGACTTGGAACTTCCTCTTGAGTTACCTGAGCTCGAGGAGAGAGGAAGGTAAAACGGCTGAGGTGAGGTTGGAATAGGTTTTTCTTACAGGCGCGTGGTCAGTTTATCTCTATCAGCATGGCTTTTATTAAAATACTATTCTTCTTTTTGATCTCGGCCCTCATCATTTTTAATCATAACACTCCCCCATTTTACAGGAGAGAAAACTGAGACACAGAGAAATTAAATATCTTGGCCAGGGTCATGTAGTTAATAAGTGTCTGTGGTTGAATTTGAACTCAGGTCTTCCTGGCTCCAAATCTAGGACCCTATACACCTTACCATGCTACCTCTTGGAAAGATTTGGGATATGTCAGTCATCTCTGTTCCAGAAATAATAAGAGTTAGAAGTAACCCTTACACGGAAAACAGGAACTTATTGATCATCCCAAAAGATAGAGCAAGATTTCACTGTTCCTGTGGAAAATATATGGGGATCTTGCTATACTATAGATCCATAATTGCCCCAAAAGGCTTTGTTCTTAGGTCATGTTAAGTTACAGTGTCCAGAACAAGGGAAATCAGACTCTGTCTCAGTTAGATCATTTCTGGAATACTGTTTACTTCTGGGGAATCAGTTTAGGAAGAGAGGGAAGGAACAAACATTAAAGCACTTGCTATGTGTCTGGCACTTATTTGTTTTACAAATCTATCATTTAATCCTCAAAGCACTCCCTAAAGGTGGTGCTATTATGATCTCCATTTTACAGTTGAAGAAACTGAGGCAGACAGAAATTAACTGACTTGCTCAATATCATATAGTTAGTATTTAAGGTCACATTTGAACTCAGAACTTCCCTGGCTCTAAGACAGCACCTTGTCTGTTGGGTCATTTAGGTTCAAAGGATCCTAGAATTCTGCCTAGGATGATCTAGGAAGGTCTGGACTGCATTCAGAGTAGGGTGACCAGGAAAGTGAGAGGATCTGTCATGATAGTCCTCATTAAATTTGTAAACTAGTTACCATACATGAGAAAGGCACTTGTTTTGCTTGGCTTTTGAGGGAAGTAATATTGCTTTTGACTTATTGTAAGTAAAGACTTCCCAAGAAGCAGTGCTATCCAAGAGTCCAGTGAGCGTCCTTGGAAAGAGGGCGTATGTCTTCAAGAAGCCTTCAAGAAGAAGCTGGAAAAGGCTGGAAACAAAATGGATCCACATCACATGGGGAATGTCTGAACAAATGGTGTGTGAATATGGAGGAATAGTATTATGCTGAGAGAAAGGACCAACCAATCAACCAGTATTTGTTAAGAGGTTTCTATGTGGCAAGCACTATGAGAGATGCTAAGGATATAAATGCAAAGAATATGGCAGATTCAGAGAAATTTGAGAAAATAGATAATTTCAATCCAGTCTCAGACATTTTACTAGTTTCATGTCCCTGGGCAAGACATCTAATCTCATTTAACTCAGTTTCCTAATTTGTCAAGTGAGCTTACAAAGGAAATGGCAAAAAAAAATCCAGTATCTCTGCCAAGAAAACTCAAATGGGGCTACAAAGTATCAGACTGACTGAAACAACCCCAAAATAATATGCCAGGCACTGTGCTAGGTGCACAGGATACAAGTACAAAGAACAGGGCAGATTCAGAGAAATTTAGGGAAATGTATAGCAACTAATGCTGAGGGAAAATGCTAGGAGAAGTGTTTACATGATGACCACAATAAAGTCGAAGAAAACAACTTTGAAGGACTTCAGAACTCTGATTGAAGTGGTGACCCATCATGACTTCAGAAGACAGATGGGCTTTCCTTAAGGAGAGGTGATGAACGAGAAGAACAGAATGAGATCTACATTTTCAGACATGGCCAATGTGCTCGTTTGTTTTGCTTGACTGGATTATTTGTTCCAAGGAAGGGCCTCTATTTTGGGGTCAAGTTGAATAAGTTAGTGGGTAGTGATGGAGTTTTCAATTAATTCTAGCAGCTCCTTGGCTTGTCCTTCAAAATCTATCTTGATGAAAGAAAGAAAGAAAGAAAGAGAAAGAAAGAAAGAGAGAAAGAAAGAAAGAGAGAAAGAAAGAGAGA
>NC_058133.1:260535928-260547198 GCF_016433145.1 Gracilinanus agilis | reverse complement strand
AGGAGCCAATGCACAGAAGTTAAGGGTTAAAAAAAAAAAAGAAAAAAAAGAGCATATATTAAATACATATAATGTGCTAGGTACTGTGCTAAGTTCTGGAGATACAAATATTAGTAAGCAAGAAAGCTCCTGACCTCAAGGAGCTCACATTCTATGAGAGAAGGCAGAGCCTCACAGGAAGCTAG
The DNA here is from genome assembly GCF_016433145.1 of Gracilinanus agilis. Lineage (NCBI taxonomy): Eukaryota > Metazoa > Chordata > Mammalia > Didelphimorphia > Didelphidae > Gracilinanus > Gracilinanus agilis. Next base: position 260,547,013 of record NC_058133.1, on the reverse strand, counting down.
AAAGCTAGGGGAAGAGAGTGTAACTGGTATATGGAGTGGCATGGAGACCTGAGACCTAGCAAGATAAAGCAAAATACTGATGTATTGATTAAAAGTATCAGAGCTGAAGGATCCAAGGGCACAGTCCAGGTTACCTGGATTACCAACTCCCTAAGATTTTGAGGTGATGGTCTGAGTAAAGAAGGTTGCCATAGAATATAGGCTAAGAAATAACATTAGAATTATCCAGTCTTGGGTCTGAGACCTCACTAAAATGCTTTAATGGGCTCTTTGGGGTCAGCATCTATTTAAATCCATAGCCTTTGTGCCTTCCTTGACACACTCCCTCAACCAATGTCTCTGGCAGATCAAACCAAATAGGTGAAATTAGAGCTTAAGATATTTAAACAAAACAAAAAAATAAATGTAAAGAAATAAAAAAGGAATTGAATCAATTCATAAACATGTCTCAATCCTTCTGTCTCTCCAAAACAATGGGAGTGGGAAACATTATTCGTGTTATTATGTTAACTGTCCCCAAGCAAATCAACCTCTCTAATAAGCTGTTTCTCTTCTTTTCTTGGCTCAACACTAACCTCCCAGGAACTTGCACTTCAAGATGTTTGGGTCAGGTCTGCAGCACCAAGTATCTTTCTCAGTGTCTCTATCATGGCTGGCTTAAAACAAAACAAAACAAAACAAAACAAAACAAAACAAAACAAAAAACACCTTTATCTTCCAATTTAGCATCAATACTGTATGTTGGTTTCAAGGAAGAATGGTAAGGACTGGGCAATGGGGGTTAAGATTTTAACCCAGGACCTCCCATCTCTAGGTCTGACTCTCTATCATTGAGCCACCTAACTTCCTCTAATTGCTTTGGTTTTCCCAGTTCCCAATATGATATAAATATTGTTGCTATTTCTCCCCTTCTTTCAATAACCGGGCTGTGTCTACAATTGTCAACTATCACAACTGGCATTTTACCAACCCCTACATAACTTCTGTAATTTTTCCAAGAATTTCATAAACTTTTTGAATTGTATATGCTAAAAACAGTCCAACCAAGTGAAACTTTATGCTGGGTGATGCTGCCCCCAAAATGGGATTCAGGTACAACTTTCTGGGAGTAGAACATAAGCTCCTTGAAGCCAGCAACTGTAAACCTTTTGTATTTCTATCTTTCAGTGCCAAGCATAGTACCTGGCACTTAGGGGGGGAAAAGCTTTTCCATTCATTCAATCAATCAATCAATTAATCAATCAATCAATCACTCAATCTCTGTAAAATATTCAAGCACTAGACCTAGGAATACTGCAAGTTCAAAAGGAGGTTCCCTGATGCTCTACGTTTGTGTCCTACCTTTTATCCATAGTGGTGCTCTACTACTACTACTGTGAACTTAAGAAAGAGGTTCTCTCTAAGCTTCAATCAAGGCAAATTCTGTCCAAACACCTTTCATCATCCTCATCCAATAAGAAAATGACCAACTCTAGAAGTCACATTGGGCGCCCAAGTAACCCTGTGAACAAACCTTGTAAACATTCATCTGCTGACCTGTAGCACGTCGTTGTTCTGCAATTTTCCAGTCTTGTCTGACTCTTCATGACCCTGTTCGAGGTTCTCTTGGCAAAGGTGTTTGAACGGTTGGTCAGTTCTTTCTCTAGCTCATTTTACAGATGAGGAAACTGAGGATCAATGGGGTTAAGTGATTTTCCCAGGCTGGATTTGAACTCAGGGGTTCCTGACTCCAGGCTGGGTATTCTGTCCCTAGGCAGCTAACTGTCTTATTATAGCATAATCCTAAATCAGTGAAGGGCAAACTACAGCCCATGGGCCAGATGAGGCCCCCTGAAATGTTCTATCCAGCCGGACATTATTCCTAATCTGACGAATACAATGAGTAGGATACAATACAATGAAACTTCAAGAGTTTCCTTAGAAACAGACTGACAGATGAGCATTTCCTTTCCTTTGGCCCCTTCTTTAAAAAGTTTGTCCATCACTGCTCTAAAGGATGCCAGGAGAGAAACTTGAAAATGTAAAAAATAAAATATATCAATAAAAAAATGTTTGCCCATCACTGTCCTAATTAATTAATGACTCCAAATATACAGCACATAGGCAGAATATGATAGGTATATTACCATGTTATACATCAGACAAGATATGTAGATCACAAGAAGAAATGTCACATATATACCCTATATATGACCTCTACATAGGTCACTTATTGAGGTTATTACATACCCAGCTATAATAATAATAGCTAACATTTATATAGTAATGTGAGTTTCAAAATTAATATCCAATATGCCAAGTATTACATTTAAGAAGATTTATTAATAATAACTAACATAAAAAGCAAGAGTAAAAAGCCACTTTTCTCAGCCCACACGTGGAGAAAAAAAAAAAAAGAGGAAGCGCTTACTGCAAACTATATACAAAATGTAAAAAAACATGCAAGCATGAGGGTGCAGGGAAAGGGTTGCTGGGAGATGAAAGGAATTCTGGGGAATGTGGTTTAAAGGTACAAAATTCTCTAATTAATACAATACCTACTATGTGTCAGTTACTGTGCCAAAAATTTTATAAATATTACCCTCACTTGGTCCTCACAACAATCTTGGAAGGTAGATGATATTATTTTTCCCTTTTTATAGATGAGGAAGCAGACCATCAGAGGCTAAATAACTTGCCCAAGATCATACAATTAGTAAATGTGTGAGACTGGACTTGAACTTGGGTCTTCCTGACTCCAAGCCCAGCACTCTAACCACTGTACCACCTAGTTGCTCAAATTACACATACTTCATCAATGAGAATTGCCTAGCTATAGGTGCGACTTCCTTCTCCATTTTCCTTGGGTAGCCTGGTCACTGGCTAAAGACTCTTAGTATAAGTGCTGTGGTCTTCAGTCCCAGATCCGAGCTAATTAGATGACCCAGATTGAATCTCCTTATGTTCAAGACCAGTTCCAGGTCTGAGCTCATAGATGGGCAGCCCCCAATGAGTCAGTATCTATAGGTAATTTCTGTTTCCTTGGGGCTTCCACAGCTAAAGTGTTGGCAGAAAGGGGGAACCTTTGGATTCAGCCCTGTCCTTACTCCATCTAGACATAAGTCACACTTGGCCTAAGAGCCATCTTGCCCTTCACTTCAGACCCAAAAGTGAGCATCAGCAGGTAAATTCCTCTTCATCCAGATAATTGCTGTTGTCTGCTTCCTCAGTTTTTCCTCCTGGGTCTAGCAGTACCAAATCTCAAACTGTGCTTAAAGCAGCGATCATCAAAACAATTTGGTACTGACTAAGGAATAGAATGGCAGATCACTGGAGCAAATTAGATACACAGGATACAGGGGCAAATCACCTTAGCAACCTATTACTTGATAAACCAAAGATCCTAGCTTTTGGAATAAGAACTCATTCTTTAACAAAAACTGCTGGGAAAATTGGAAAACAGTATGGCAGAAGCTAGAGGCCAATATCTCACACCCTCTACCAAGAAAAGGTCAACATGGATATATGATGTAGATATAGAGTGATACCATAACTAGATTAGGGGAACACAGAATAGTTTACCTGGTGAATCTTTGGAGAAGGGAAGAATTTATAATCAAAGATGAGAAAGAGAGTATTATAAGATATGAAGTGAATAATTTTGATCATATTACATTAGACAGATGGTCAAAGAATATGAACAAGCAATTTTCAGATGAAGAAATCAAAATCATCAATAATCATATGAAAAAAGTTCTAAATCATTCTTGATTAGAGAAATACAAATTAAAACAATGCTGAGGTATACCTCACATCTATCAGATTGCCCAATATGGCTATAAAACAGTAAATGTTGGATGTGGCAAATGTGGTAAAATCAGAACACTAATGCATTGTTGGTGGAGTTGTGAACCAACCCAAACATTCTGGAGGGCAATTTGGAACTTTACCCAAAGGGCTATGAAACTGTGCATACCCTTTGATCCTACTACTAGGTCTATATACCAAAGAGATAATAAAAATGGCAAAAGGACCTACTTGTACAAAAATATTTATAGCAGCTCTTTTTGTAGTCGCAAAGAATTGAAAATCGAGGGTATGACCATCAATTGGGGAATGGCTGAACAAATTGTGGTACATGTTGGTAATGGAATAGTATTGTGTTCTATGAAATGATTAGCAAGATGATTTCATAAAAAGCTGGAAAGATCTGTGGGAACTGATGCAGAGCGAAATAAACAGGACTGGGAGAACATTGTACACAGTAACAGCTTTATTGGATGATAATTATCTGTGAAAACTTGGCTACTCTCAGCAATGCAATGATCTGGGACAATCCTGAAAGACTTATGATGAGGAATGCTATCCACCTCCAGAGAAAGAACTGTTGTAGTCATTTTTCACATCAGTGTATTTTTGGTTTTGTTTTGGGGGTTTTGTTTATGTGTGACTTTGCTCTTACAACAACGACCAATATGGAAGTGTGTTTTTCATGACAATGAAAAATATAAATATAGATAAATTTCCTCCTGAAAAAAATGGATCAACCTTTTTGAAAATCTAGTTGACTGACTCTCCATCATTCTTTTCCTTTGGTTATCAAACAGCCCAAGAACTCTTGGAATAGCAGGCAGTTGAGATGAATTGTCTTTGTGGAACTCTAATCAGTGCCTGAATTGTTTTGGTAGATTAGCAGATAGACTAATTTTTCCACTCTTTAAAGGCTCTCCAATGATCTTAACTGGACATGGAAAGAAGTCTATCTCTTTGTTGGAACTCCTTACTGTGAACTCTACATCCTATTCTCCCTTGTTTCTCTTGAAACTCCTCTTCGTCATCCTGTAGGTAGGATGTAGGCTAAAAGGGTTACAAATGCTTCCTTCAACTGATGTCTCAGCTACAAAACTAACTGATGTAAGTCACTCTGTCTTCCAAAACTCCCAAGCACAAATCAATAGGTAACCATGGCCATCACCCAGCTTTTGGCATCAGTGTTGGTGATATTAAAAGTACACATGCCAAATGACTTCTACTGAATCTGAAGGATCCTTAGGATGTCCAAGAGAGTGCGATTAAAACATTCTAGCAGAATTGCCTTAAAGATGGTAATGTATAGGCTAAATGCATCTCTTCACTCTGGACATCTTGCCATCTCACTATCTGTCCTCCTCTGAGTGCATATTTACACTCATACACACACTTATTTTTTTTAACCCTTGCCTTCTATCTTAGAATCACTACGGTGTATTGGTTCCAAGACAGATGAGTGGTAAAGGCTAGGCAATGAGGGTCAAGTGACTTGCCCAGGGCCACACATCTAGGAAGTGTCTGAGTCCAGATTGGAACCCAGGACCTCCCATCTCTAGGCCTGACTCAATCCACTGAGCCACCCAGTTGACTCTACATACTCACTTTCCACCTCTTTCTCTGGGAAGAGTAATAAAATCAACACTCTCATTGGCTCTAGAAAGGGCCTGGAAATCAACTTCCTTAAAGCCCCACTTGCAATTCCTATGACTCAGCAAACCAAAAACTCCCTTCCTTGGAGTCATCTGTCTTCCCCTGCTCCTATCCCCATTAGAAGATAAGCTCCTTGTGGGCAGCAATTATATAACTTTTGTATTTGTATCTCCAGTGCCCAACACAGTATCTGGCATAAAAAAAGACACTTAATAAAGACTTTTTCATTCATTCATTCATTTATTCAAACTCCGTAAACATTAAAGCTAGGGTATTAAGATAACTAGGTGACACAGTAGATAGAGCACTGGGTCTAGAATAAGGAAAGCTCATGTTCCTGAGTTCAAATCTAGCCTCAGACACTAGCTTTGTGAACCTGGGCAAGTCTCTTTACCTTTTTTGTCTTAGTTCCTCATCTGGAAAATGAGCCGGAGAAGGAAATGGCAAACCACTCCAGTACCTTTGCCAAGAAAACCCCAAGTGGGAGAGCATCAGGCATGACTGAAATGACCAAAGAACCACAACAGCAAAACATTCAAGCACTTTGAGCTAAGAATGCTGCAGCTTCAGGCAACACATGAGATTAAAAAGCAGGCTCCCTGTTGCTCCACTCTGACCTCTTAAATTTTATCCACAACTTATCCAGCATCCATGTCTTCCTTTTGGAGTATGTATTAGCCAAGACTCAAAAGTTCCTGTCCTGGTAGGAGGGGATACATCCTGAAAAAAATTCATAATGAGTCCCCCTGTAATAGTACCGATAGGCTAAAAGTCGGCACCCTCCCCCCCACCCCATGACTATTATCACAAAGTCGCCATGGGATGGACCTGGGAATGTTGTTCCTTCTGGGTCATGAGCCACTGGGTTCTACCATTAAATTATGAGCCACTGGGAATGTTATTGCCCCAACCACCCAACCTCCCAGCCTCTCATACCATCCTTGCTCAATTCTTTCACACCAGGAAAGCTTTAAACTTCTTTACTACCTAGGGGGTCAGCAGGAAAGGATTTAAAAACTAGTTCCCAAAGAGCCCCATTAGCAAACAATTATCTCACTGGGGATGCTGAAACATCCCACCATGGCAGACAGTTTATATTATATAGCAATAACTTCTTCACCTCTTTATTCCTTAGCTCTTACTTTCAATTCCCCCAAAGTGTCTACAGCTCAGTGTGGAGCCCTTAAGATGGAAGAGCACAGTCTGTCCACATCCCAAAAATCAACCCTCTTTCATGGGTCAAGTCGTGTTAATGAGCACAAGTTCTCCAAAGAACTGAATAGGCCAGGTGACTATTCTTTTTCTTTTTTCTGAGTGAATAATCCACCCAATACTCCAACATTGAATGTATGATTACAGTTTCTCAGTGAAACAAACAGAAGACTTTTCATGATACTTTGACATAAGAGTTCAATGGTTACTGTAAATCATCTGTTCTGCTCTATAAGTTAAATCAGGAAGTTGCTTTTATAACCTGGAGGGTGGGGAGGAAAAGAAAAAAGGAAAAGAAGTGGGACAGGTGGGTGGTTCAGTGGATTGAGAACCAGGTCTTGAGAGGGGAGGTCCTGGATTCAAATTTGACCTTAGACACTTCCCAGCTGTGAGACCCTGGGCAAGTCACTTAATCCCTATTGCCTAGCCCTTACCTCTCTTCTGCCTTAGAGCCAATTCACAGTATTGATTCTTAGACAAAAAAAAAGTAAGTGTCTTAAGAAAACAAAATCAGAAACAAAAAGAAAAACCCTTGCCTTTTCCTTGGGATCATTTATCTTTATGCCAGTCCCTCTGGCTCTGGAATTGTTCTGTGTTCCTGATGACTGCTGGCTGGTTGGCCCCTTTGCTCAATGTTAATCTGAACAGGATTTTGGCTTAATGCCTGTTCAGTTATACAGCCAGTCAAAGGAGGCTACACACACACTCCCATGGTAGGGGATGAAGAGTGCCTCCATCTTAGGAAATCTGGACATACTTAGGAAAATGTCTTTGGGGTACCTGCATATTAGAGGATCTGGGAATGCCCAGACAAGCAAAGGTTCCTGCAGATCAGGAAAATGAAGTTTAGTAAGCTTAAGTGACTTACCCAGGGTCACACAGATACAGATTTGAACCCAGATCCTCTGAGTTTTAATCTGGTACTCCAGTCACCATCATGTACTAGAGAACTTTCAAAATGATCTTTACTGAGTCACTTCCTTTTCCATTTTGGAACAACTGGTTAGCATCGACTTCTCCAGAACTAGAACTCTGGGATGTCCAGACTAGTGATGTCGCTTGAGGACCCCTTGCTACATCTCTGACATCTCCTAGCCATGCCAACCTGACTCTCCTAGGCAAATCCATGCCTGCCATTTTCCCTATTTCCCCGCTTCTACAAGCATGCTTGTGTCAGCTAACACTACTTGGCTATCATCATCCCTTCCACTCATTTCCCCCATGATTCTTGTAGCGTCCTTAAGCCAGTGGTGCTGGTAGTATTCTGGCCAATCAATTCATGTCTGGCAACAGCAGCAGACTTCAGGGCTCACACTTAGCCCTCTGGGAGTTTTAGTCCATATAATTTGCCCTTTCTCCCCCCCACCCCCCCCCCCACTAGCGAGCAAGTCCCAAGCATTGCTGGAAGATAAAGAGACTCTGCCATGCCCACAGGGCACATAATCAGCCTCTTGTTCAGCCTCTGATTCTTTTCGACCCCTGGTCCATGGGATTTTCCTGGCAAAGATACCAGAGTGATTTGGCATTTCTTTTTCCATTGGATTAAGGCAAACTGAGATTAAGCGACTTGTCCAGGATCACACAGCTAGTTAAATGTCCAAAGTCCCATCTGAACTCTGGTCTTCCTGACTCCAGGCCCAGCACTCTATCCACTAAGTCATCTGGCTACTCTTGATATCATCATAGCACCACCCAAATCCCTCAGATTTGCAGTTGTGCCCCAGCGCCCCACACTGAGGGAATGCCCACAGGTTTATGATCTAAAATAGGCACAGCAATTACTACCCATGCATGCCCTCTAACAAGGGGAAGATGCTTTTCTTCCAGAAGCATCTCCCCAAAGGTCTGGCTAATGGTTCCATAGCAAAGACTTATCTCATATTTGTGCTTCTTAGCAAATCCCTGTCCTTTCCTTGGGCTCATTTAGCCTCACACCAAGCCCTCTGGCACTTGAATTGTTCTTCCCTGTTCCAGCTGACTGCTGGTTGGTTGGCCCCTTTGGTAAGAGTTCAGCCTTCAGTCTGGACAAGGTTGTGGCTTGAGCTCCCTGTGGGCCAGTTAGCTTTGCTCTGCTCCATGGCCACAGAATGAACCCCTGACCCAAGCTGTCTCACTAATGTGTGTCCTTAGTCACAGGGGGAATAAAAAATGGGAAGAAGCTTAACTCGGAATTCCAACTTTACTGATTGTAGGTCAGAAGGATGATCTTTGAATATCAAGGACAATACTTCCTCACGGAGAGCCCAGATCAGGGAGGAATTTGTTCTATGTATGAAAAAGACCTACCCTTTTCTAGGGGCCTTGCTAATCTCTTCTCAGTAAATCAACTCCTTCTTGGAACTAATCCAGGGGATCTTTGTCCTTAGTCCCAAGGCTTCCCCTTCTGTTCATTTCAGATATTAGATGCTCCCTCTTTCCCTCCCAAGCCATGATAATAGTAATAGCTCTCATTTAAATAGCCCTTAAAGGTTTACAAAGCGATTTACAAATATTATTTTATTCTTTTTCTCACAACCACCCCGGAAGGTACATGCTATTATCATTAACCCCATTTTACACATGAAGAAACTGAGGCACAAAGAAGTTAAATGACAGCTCTCAATCCACTGAGCCACACACTCCAGTCAATTAGAATGTATTTTCTAGGGCGCATTCACAAGAGAAAGTAGCCTACCCTGATTAAAATCAGCAGCCCATACGAATGCAATTGCCTCCCAATGGCTGAGTAGTCCTCAAACTTGCTAATGCTTTAGCTGAGGTTCTCTAGTTCACCTTTTGCTAAGCCCTTGCCCCATGGCTCACTCTGTTCTATAAAATGAGAATGGTGCCTCTTGCCTCAGAACCACCTACACTAAATGAGGATTGTCCCAGGTGGGAGGCTCTGAACTAAATCTAGTTGTTTTGTTTTGTTTTAAACCAGCCTATACTCACTCTCAGCCAATAAGGAAGCTTCTATGTTTCCAGCCAGGCTTTGGTGTACTTATGTGGCCCTCCTCCCACCCTACTCTCCATTTGTATAAATCACTACTTACCAAAAAACTAAGCATGATGTTAAAGTCGTGTCCTTCACCCAGTGCTCAGGGGTAGCCAGATTGAGAATGGGACCTATGACTCCACTCCAGGAAATGTAAACAGTAAAAGAAGCTCCAACTACCCCATGGGAGAACTTCTGTATGACCCTGGGTCATCCCTGGGATCTTTGTTCTGCTTCTATAGAATACCTGACCTGAGCTGGGGTTGGAGCAGGGATCCACCATATTATTTTGTTTTGCTGCCATGGAGGTCTGGTTTATTCTTGTGAGTAAACTCCCCCAATTAACGTAACTAACTTCAATAAAACCTATTAATAACCAAGCTGGCATGGGCCCCTCTTTCTTTAGTATCTCAGTATTCTCTGGAAGGTATGCCCCCCTACAACTGGCATCATCAGTGCAGGACAGATCTGTCCCCTTACATTTGGCACAATAGCCTGAACCCCTATAAATCTTGTGTCTTTAAACCCAGAAAAATGAATAATTTGACATGACCCTCATGGAAGTGCCCTCTAAGAGTAGTAAAAGAGATTCAACTCATGGAGGGGCAGAATAAGACCCAAGGGCTCATTTAGTTTAACTCTCCTTTTTTTTTTAAAAAAAAAACTCTTACCTTCTATCTTAGTATCAATTCTAAGACAGAAGAGCACCAAAAGCTAGACAACTGGGGAGAAGTGACTAGCCCAGGGTCTCCCAGCTAGGAAGTATCTGAAGTTAAATTTGGATCCAGGTCCTCCCAATACTAGGCCTAGTATTCTATCTACTATGCTATGTAGCTGCCCCTCAACTCTCTTCTTTTTAGGGATGAGGAATCTCAGGCCCAGAGAGAAGCAGCCTTGCTTCAAATCACATAACTAACAAAGTCAACAGTAGAACCCAGGTCAACTGATTTCTAGCCCCAGGATTCTGTATATCAGATCCTGGTGCCTGCCTGCCTCTTTCTTCTCATGTCCCCTATCTTCTACCCCCCCTCCCCCAAAGGGAACAATGAGGAGTAAACTGATAATCCTGGAGGAAGACTTTGTGATGAATTATGGATGGCTAGAAACTGACTGATTTCTCTTGGCTTCCCTGCAGGATCACTAATCCCTTAACTTTCCTTGTTCCCCTTGACAAACAGCCTCCAGTGGATGAAAGGCTCCATCTCCAAACAGGCTACAGTCACTCCCTCCTGTCTTCTGCCTGCCCCCTCACAAAGCCATTAGCTAACATGGTGAAGGAGGAAGGTCAGAGACCTTGATCAAGAGGAGACAGATGGTTTCAGGCTCCAACACTAGCTCTGAATACAACCAAGAGCAGCATGGAGGCATGAAGGAAGGAAGGAAGGAAGGAAGGAAGGAAGGAAGGAAGGAAGGAAGGAAGGAAGGAAGGAAGGAAGGAAGGAAGGAAGGAAGGATAGAAG
>NC_058133.1:260504369-260533926 GCF_016433145.1 Gracilinanus agilis | reverse complement strand
CCCCTGTCTTATAGATGAGGAAACTGAGACCCATAAAGGTTAAGTGATTTAATTAAAGTAATAGCATTAATCTGGGACAGTGCTAAAATTCTAACCTAGGTCTCCTGACTATAAGACCATGGAGAGCAATGGATTTGGATTCAGTGGACTGGAATTCAAATACTATTTTTGACATCTACCTTATTGCTGATCTGGGGCAGCTCAGTGGCACAGTAGATAGAGTTCCAGGTCTGGAGTCAGGAAGACTCATTCTCCTGATTTCAAATTCAGCCTCAGACATTCACTAACTATGTGACCCTGGGCAAATGACTTCTCCAAGTTGGCTTCAGTTTCCTCATCTATAACATGAGCTGGAAAAGAAAATGGCAAACTTCTCTAGTACCTTTGCCAAGAAAACCCCAAATAGGGTCCCAAAGAGTCAGACATGATTGAAATGGCTGACCAAAAACAAAACCTATAGAAATAGGCTGGAGCCACATTTGAAAGTTGAGGAATGTTCTTAAAAGACATGACTATATTCACATCCAATGAAAGAACTGTGGGAGTAGAAACACAGAAGGAAAACAATTGCTTGATCACATGTGTCGATGGGGACATGATTGGGGATGTGAACGATCACCCTAGTGCAAATATTAATAATATGGAAATAGGTCTTGATCAATAACACATGTAAAACCCAGTGGAATTGCTTGTTGGCTATAGGAGGGAGTGGGAGAAGGGGAGAGAAAGAACATGAATCATGTAACCATGGAAAAATTTTCTTAATTAATCAATACAAAAATTAAAAGAAAAAAGACATGACTACTCTTATGCATTAGGAAGCTGACTTTGGTAGCTGTTGGAACTTGGGTAAGAGACTAAAAGAGTGGAATCTGAGCGTTGAATCAGGCAGCTATTGCAATAGTCCAGGCAAGAGATCAACATATATCAGTTCTTTGTAACCCAAGTCCAGCCCATTTATCTTCTCAAGCCAGCCCTTTATCTTCAAAGACTCTAATTCTCTTTCTTGTCTCACACTATTCCTCTTCATCTTCACCATAGCCATCATCATCATCAAACAAACATTTATTGAGCTGCGTCTAGAGCAAAGTGCTAGACATTGGAGAAAATAGGACGTTTAGGGAAGACATAACACTGGAACTCAAGGAATTTAGTATGAAAAGGTTAACAAAGTACAGTACTTTGACAATATTCCTGCAAGTCTCTTTCCCCCCAACTCCCCACATCCACAGAGGAAGCAGAAACTCTTCCCTTCTCCCAACTGAGGCAGAACTCCTGAGATTTTAAATAGTAGATCCAACTTAGCTCCTATTAACTCAATTAAATCTGTCTTTTCTCACTGTCCTTTGACCTCTCCATTTACTCCCACCTAGAGGCTAGGACTAGAGTTCCATTTTCATCTATGATTCAGCTAGAGCCATTCAATGGCTCCCAACAGGCCTCCCTCTCTTCCCCATTACCAGTTAGCAATTACTTTAGTCATTAGCATAGCAGTTTAGCTTTGCCACTGAAGAGGGAATATCCCTATCCCTTCACAAAGATAGCTCAGGCAGGCGTGAGCAAGCTTTTATTTTCAGCCTACTCTAGCTTCGCCAAACCCTGCAGGGGATTAAAAAGAACTTTTCATTCGTGCATTCAATAAATATTTATCTAGTGCCTGCTAGCTGCAAGGCCAGGCTAACAGTGGCTTCTGAATACTAGTATATGACCTGCCCCTGCCCTCACAAAGCTAATGTACATGAAATAATTAAAAAACAGCACACAATACATAATAAAGTACTAACTTGGATATAATCAGGTTTCCAATAAGTAATACAGATAAATTCTATCATATAGTTCAGAGGGAGAAGAGATCCCTGGGAGGCTGGGAAGGGAACAGGAAGGAAATAAGCATTTTTAAGAATTTACTATGTGCCAAGAACTTTACAGATTTCTCATTCGATCTTCCCAACCATCCTCGGAGGTGGATGCTATTGTTTTTTGTTTTTCCATTTTGCAGTGGAGAAAACTGAAGTTAAGTGATTTGACTAGAGTCACCTAGTTAGAAGAATAGAATGCCAAATTTAAACTCAGATCTGACTCAAGGTCCAGGGTTTGGTCCACTGGACTACCTATCTGCCTCTAAGTAGTACTGGAGGAAAGGTAGGAGGAAGGAGGAAGAGCAGGAAGGTGGTCAAGGAATACTTCTTGAGGATAGGACTTGAGCTGAGTCTTAAAAGACCAGTCATATATATATATATATATATATATATATATATATATATAAAGAGAGGCAGAGTGGTAGCACAGTGGATAAAGCACCAGGCCTGGGATCAAGAAGATCTTGGTTCAGATGAGATTCTGACACTTCCTACCTGTGTGACCATGAGCAAGTCACTTAACCTCCATTACCTAGTCCTTGCTGCTCTCTTAGAATTGATAATAAGACAGGTAGCAAGGGCTATAAAAAAGGGGGTGAGGGAGATATGCATGGCATCTAAAAAATTCATATTCCTAACTGTGCTTTTTTGTGGTAGCAAAGAATTGGAAACTAAACTAATGTCCCTCAATTGGAAAATGGCTGAACAAATTGTGGAATATGATGGTGACAGAATATTGTTGTGCTATAAGGAATGACAACAGGATGATTTCAGAAAGAGCTGGAAAGGCCTATGTGAACTGATTCAGAGTGAAATAAGCAGAACCAGGAGAACATTGTACACCGTAACTGAAATATTGTGGAACGATCAAATGTAATAGACTTTGCTACTAATAGAAATATGATGATCCAGAATAATTCTGAGGGACTTGTGAGAAAGAGTGCTATCCACCTCCAGAGAAAGAACTGTGGGAGTAGAAATTTGGATGAAAACATATGATTTCTCACTTGTTTATTTGGGTATGTGATTTGGTGTTTTGGTTTTTTGGGATTATTCTCTTACAAAAATGAATAATATGCAAACATGTTTTGAGTGATAATATATAATATATATTTGAGTGATAATATATATTATATATGCATATATAATATATATGTATATGTGTATATATGTATATGTATATACACACAACCCAATGGAACTGCTTGTCAACTCTGGAAGTGGGTAGGGAAGAGGGGAAGGAGACAATATGAATCATTTAGCTTTGGGGAAAAAATTCATATTCCAAGATTTTGTCATAGCAAAGTTTGATACCATGAAGTCCTGGGTTCCAGCTATAATATACTTCTATTACCAATAATAGTAATTCACCTTTATATAGTACTTTTTGGTGATGAAATGCTTTATCTCATTTAATCACAATCTCATAGTGTTGGTAATATAAGTATAACAACTGAGAACATGTATGTTGTGAGTCCATATGTATTTAAAACTAGTTTCATGGTTCATGAGTCCCCATCAATATATTTAAACTAGTCAGCCAAAAGATATATAATTAGTTCAAAGTAAAGCCATTTAATAAAATGGACTAACAAAGTGGCAATAGAACATATCATTCATAAATGTTACTCAAATATATATAAGCTGTAATAGAGAGAAGTAGAACTGAAATGGTAACAGGCATGAAGGGGCACACATATATGAAAAACATGTGTTCCCTGTGTAGATGACAAGTGAACCCAAAAGGTTAAAAGTATGAAAGGCTTAATTTGTATGCTCCTATCGATCTCCTGAATGATGCCTTCTGTGTTACAAGGTGGGTGGGGAAAGGCTGAGACACTTGTGGATGAGTTTTATTATGTAGATATGAAGAAAAGTAAGGTAAATACCCTAGAGATTTCTGATTTCATTTATGTACAGCCTTCTTTTTCATATATGGAAATGCTTGCTTTATTTGGTTTTTCAAGATTTGGGATAAAAAAAAATTATACATAACAGAGGCAAAATACCTGGAGAAAGGGCACACATATAGGAAGCACATTTGGTCAAGGCAGCTCATGTAACTGAGAGTACACAGCTGCTTTTATGGTCTGGTGAGGGCACTGGACAAGCTTTGCTGTTCTGCTTTCTCCACTGTACTGCTGGCTGCCTCAATAGCTGGTGTTCATCTCTCCTAATGCTGCTTTCTGCTGGGTGGGTGTCTCTATTGTTTATGCTCTGAGCTACAACCTGCTGGTCTTTTAGCTTCTATGCAGCTTCAGGAGGAAGGATTGGGCAGCTTTTTAGTTTAATAACCTTAGAGACCATTTTTAGCTCTTTTGTGATGCAAACTCCCCAACCAGCTATAGCCAGCCAGCTAGCTAGAAAAGTCCTTAGTCAGTCTTTTGAACTGAAGTTCTATTGCAAAATTAGGCCTCCTTGATCCCCAGTCTTCTGACTTCTGATTAGAAAAATCCTTTCAACTCCTATCATACTCTGGGCATTAGTCTGTTTCCTTTAGAAACATACTAGGAATACCCCTAAGCAAAATTGCAAAAGGATCTGTTCTAAGGTAATCAGGTTATTTTTTTTAATTCTTACTTTCCCTCTTAAAACCAATATTGTGTACAGGTAAGGACTAGGCAATGGGGTTAAGTGACTTGTCCAGGATCACATAGCTAGGAAGTGTCTGAGGTCAAATTTGAACCCTGGACCTCCCATCTGGCTCTCAATTCTCTCAGCCACCTAGCTGCCCCCTATCACTGTAGCTTTGATATTTTCAGGACTACTGGTCTAAGTCCTGATATGAATTTATGGATGGGTCAGTTTGGCTTTCACTGTTTCTGATGCTTTCTGTGCCCTAGTGCCATCCACTGTTAGAGTATTAGGCAAGAAAGAAGCAGCCTCCAGCTCAAACGTTCCTATTCTGCACAGAAAATATTATAGCAGAGGTGTCTGTCAGGCCAAGAGAGACTTAGATGATTTCTCTTCCAAGGAGTACCAATATGCAATATCCTGGATATTGAACCCTCAAATTGGATCCTCTCCATCTGAGCTATCACTTAGCCGTAACAATCCATCTGTAACTAATAGATAGGCTCTATTTTCTTGGAACTTGGTTCCCCAGACTCTTCATCATTCTTCCTAATCACCAGGGAATATAATCAGCTCCCAACTACCTTAAGGGTAATAGGTGATTACAATATATTTTCAGGGCTCCAACCAGAGACTATTTTGCATACTGCCTGTTTTCCCTTTCTTCCAACCATTTGCTATGGGATAGTTTATCATCTGTCTGTTATCTTTTGTTTCTCTAGAATACCATGATTTTTTAGCAGGATTCTGTCCCCTTCAGTTCCAAAGGACTCATATTGAAAAATGCTATCCACCTTCAGAGAGAGAACTGATAAACTCTGAATGTAGATTGAAGGCTATTTTTTTCATTTTCTTTATTTTTAAAATATTTTTAAAAGAAAGGGAAAAAAGGTTTCTGACTCCTTGTTGGAGTTTCTAAGAGCAACTATACACAACATGACATCATCTCTTATTCCTTAACTAAATTTCCCTGAACTAAAGCCTAAGTAGATAGTAGTCTGTCAGGCAAGAGACTCACTTGACTACTTTTTTACCATCTTACAAGGCTCCAGGGCACCAATCAGTAGATAAATGTAACTTTTCTCTAAACATCTGAAAGCCTATAGTATCATTTTTGTTTGCATTATGCGAATACAGCAGGAATGCTACATGGTGTCTCTACTGGACCTTTAGCTAGACTTCAGAGTTCCCACCATATTTACAAGTGTTTGATTAAAATGTTCAGGCTCTAAGATATCCTTTAAAAAGGATGAAATTTCTTCCTAGATTTCTCGACTTCTAAAAATCTAACACCTCCTGGAATAGATAGTATTCTCAAACTCTCTATTTTTATGAATCATGGAAGGGAAATCTTCTACTGATAAATATTTTCCCCATCTTATTTTATATATAATTATGGGAGCTTCTTATTTCCTAGAATAGATAGGCCTGAACATACCACTTGAAATGGTTTATTAATGTAAGGACGTTGCTCATATCCTTTTTATCTCCGTTCTAAGAGCAAAAAAAAAAAATCTAAACACATAAGTTCCAAAGGCTGGCTTATATTCTCCAAATAAATAATACAAATTGTTAGTATTTTCTTTTGGAGTCATTGAGCATAAGGCTCATACTTTTTTACTGGCATCTACTAAGCCCTGTTGGGCCAGCAGAATCTGTTTTCATACCTGCTCTAGAATTTTCTGTTGCCTTAGTATCCAAAATCATCAGGTAGTGTTTTCAAGGCCAGAGAGCAAGATGCTTTGGATCACACCAACTGCTTTGGCATACCTTGTGTGGGATCAGTTACAGTTTGGTCCAGTTCTACAGAGGCCAGAGCCCATTTCTGCCACTCTCTCCACAACAAGATGCTGTCAAGGGATCGAAATGAAGTCCCCAAGCATTATGCCCCCATTTTTTGTTCTGTATCACTTTTTGTGTATCTTTATCATGTAATTACACCCCATTACTAGACATTCAAGGACAAGAAAAACAAGGAGAATCTATTTGATGAAACAAAGCTCACATTATTTGGATGATGGCACATTATTTTACGGCAATTCCTGACATTCAAAGAATTGTACTCTCATATGTCAATGGTCTGGCTCCTGAGTATCACAAATCATTTTTACCCTTACTGTGGATATCATTATAATTTTGGATTCATGTGACCTATGGTACTGGGCACTGATAGCATAGTTGGTTAGTGCTAGCAATTTACTGCCGGTCAGAATGTCAATGGATTGCTATCTGTTCATTCTTGAAATTGAGTTCCATATAGAAAATCTTGAAATATTATTCATGACTGCCAACTTAAAAGCCAAGAATTCTAATTTATAGATAAGAATAGTCTCAGTGTTGTTAAATCCTTTATTAGTTTGTGCAACAAGGGCAGCTAGTAAATAGAAAGCCAGGCTTGGAGACAGAAGGTCCTGGGTTCAAATCTGGCCTCAGACACTTCCTAGCTGTATGAACCTAGGCAAATCACTTAACATCACTTGCCTAGCCCTTACCACTTTTCTACCTCTGAACTGGCACTTATTATTGATTCCTAGACAGAAGGTAAGGGTTAAAAATAATAATGTGACAACTTTCTGATGGTCATTAATGTCTGGTTTTTATAAAATTGTTTTTTAAGTTGTCCCTGGTTAACATAAGGAGAAAGGAATTTATTAAGTGCCTACTATGTGCCAGGCACTATGCTGAGTACTATTATCTCGTTTGATCCATAAAGGACTTGCATGATCTACATAAGCCAACGCTGATGTACCTGTTAGTTGACCAAGTCTTTAAAGAGCTTTCTGAACTTCTCATCCCAATAATCTCCAAATGATACCAGAAATTGAGGCCAACTTGCTCTTCATGGATCTCCCCTTCAGTTTCCTCTCAACTCTATGTCCTTGAATGAATCATTGAAGGTCTGGCAATGATAGTATTGTTCTTCACAAATTAACAACAGTAGCCATCAAAATCTTATCTTCTTGTGGTCAGTTAATCACTCCCTGTCAGAGACTCAGATATCTGGCAGAAGTTCTGCAAAACAAGTTGTGAATTAATAGCTTCAGAGCAGCATCTTCCGGCCAATCTAACCCTTTCGATAGCCTTTTTTCATGCTCTTCCAATATCTTACAAAGGTTGATGAGATCATCTCAGTGTATCAACACCTCCAGGTTGTTCGTTTTTCCAACCACCTCCTCCATAAGTTGCTGAAAAAAATGTAAAGCATTCTCAAGAAACCTTGGCACATATGCTCAAATCAGTACAATCCTTCTAATCTGAGACAGATGAAGATTGTCTTCTTGTTTTCCTTTGCTTTGACAATCTGATAGTCTGTATTACATGAGTCCAACACTGAAAAATAATGGCTACCAAGCAAATAGTCAGGGCCCTTGGAGTTTAGGGCATGTTGCACTGATCTCTGCTCATTATCCTATTTAATGTCCAATAGTCCATGATACTTCCAGATTTTTCTAGTCTTCATGTTCCCCACCATTATGGATGAGATATGTCACCTGTAGGGGTCCATTAATCAACAGTTTCTGAGAGTATCCATTTCAGAGGTCAATTTTCTGAGACCTCTCTCAAAAGTATTAAGTGTTATTTTTTATTTTATTTTATTTTATTTTTTATTTTTATTTTGAATATTTTCCCATAGTTACATATTTCATGTTCTTTCCCTCTCCCCCAAACCCCCCTAACCCCACTTAGCTGATGCACAATTCCATTGGGTTTTACATGTATCAAGACCTAATTCCATATTATTGATAGTTGGACTAGAGTTATCGTTTAGTGTCTTCATCCCCAATAACATCCCCATCATCCCATGTGATCAAGCAGTTGTTTTTCTTCTGTGTTTCTGCTCCCACAGTTCTTCCTCTGAATGGGGCTAGTTTTCTTTCTCATAAGTCCCTCAGCCTTGCTCTGGTTCCTTGCATTGCTGCTAGTAGAGAAGTCCATTATGTTAGATTGTACCACAGTGTATCAGTCTCTGTGTACAATGTTCTCCTGGATCTGTTCCTTTCACTCTGCATCAATTCCTGGAGGTCATTCTGAGTATTGGGAATTATATTTTATTACTTTTTTATTTTGCAAGAAAATAATTATACAACTTAAAAAATAAAATTCAAAAATTAAGCAGTATATCAAAATAGTTCAGCCAAGTGTCAGTATTGGGAATAATTGAGGTGGATTCTTTATATTATTCTATGAAGATACCCAACATTCTGCTTGTCAAGTAAGAACATTCCAGTCTTCATGCTGTTTTTCCTCATATCTTTCCTACTCAGACCCACGCTACCTCATGCAGTAGTGTCCACAGAATTCAAAGATGCAGAGATTTTTTGCCATGCTGGACAGTGGCTCTTAAGTGATAATTACATTCCAGTCATTTTATGAAAGACATTTGCAAAAACTAATTCAGGATCTATGGCCCTGCCAAATTAGAGCCTGAGGTTCCTCAGGGAAGTTCTGTGAGTCAGCAAAGAAGGTGGTCACCAGAGCTCTATATTCCTAAAATATAGGAAAAAGTCCTTTGTGACTTTTTGTCCCACACTCCCTTTTCCTTCTGGGAGGCATTGCTTTTCCCACTGTTCTATGCTCCAGCCTTATTGCCGCAAGTTCCTACAAGGGAACTTAATTGGTATAGGGTACCCTCTCACAAGTGGCCCACACATGAAAAAACTGGAAGCCAGTCAGGATATTTTCTGCTTGTTGCTTACTTCTCTGTCTTTTCTCCTCAACTAAAATCTCTTTACCACCTATATAACAGCTCTATGGAGTCAGAAAAAGTTTCCTTTCTATTCATGTACTGAGTGGTTGCCCAAGTCTAGGTTCTTCACTAAGCTACTGGTTACTTGAGCTGGTCTGATAGAGTCCTTCTGCTCAACTGCTGGTGTCCATATTGACTTCCAACTTTCAGTCATCTTGCTTTATTTTTCAGCTCATCTTTCCCTCTCCACAAAAGTTTGAAGCTTTTTTGCTAGGTCATCATCCTCATCCTCAGTAGAGTGTATAAGAACTCATTTTCAGCTTGCCTAGTCAATCTTTATCTCTTTGAAGATGCTATAATGTCCTGCTGCATCAATCAATTGGTGGAGTAGTTAGTCATTGTTCCATCCTCATTTTTAAGCATTCTAGCCAGTGCCTGGCATTTCCTCACTGCCACACTGCATAAAATATGTTCAATATATCCATCACAGTGTTCAATAGATACCTGTAAAATTAACAGTCCATGATGGGGTTCTACTCCCATTAGTGCCACCAACTTTCCAATGATTGCCCAGTCGTGTTACTATTTAAGCTACAACTGCAATCATAATAGCAATAAAGCACAATACCTCAATGACATATTAACATACAATAGTTTAAGTTGGAGTAAAACAACTAGTCTGGTGAGTAAAATTCATGGCAGAAAATCCTGTTCTCCTATCAGAGCCTAGGAAAGAAACACACACACACACACACACACACACACACACAATCTTTAGCAGATCTTACCAATACAAGGACATCCAAAAATAGAGATCCCACACAAGCCTCTACAATTTAGCACCTGCCCCTTCCCCAGAGACATGTGGGTGTCCCTGAACACTATCACAAGTTTGAGGAACATTGTGGATATGGGCTAGCATCCATTCATAATCACAGCTCACAAATTCCCACTCTGTGTTTCTTTTTTTCCTTATGTGTTCCTTCTATCATTTAATTAAATGGCATACCAAGATAAATGAAGTCACACACACACACACACACACACACACACACACACACACACACACACACACTGGGGTCACACTCTCCTACAGACATAGGAGAACAGGCACAGGCATGGCAGGGCGCATGTCAGACAGTCAAGCACCTACTATGTATGGGAAACCATGCCAAATACTAGGATATAAAGAATGTTAAAAGATAGTCCTGGCCTTTGAAGAGCTCATAATTTAATGAGGGAGATAATATGCCAACAAATATGTACAAACAAGCTGTTTACAGAGCAAATAGGAAACAATCAACAGAGGAAAGGCATTAGAATTAAGAGAGGTTGGGAAAGGCTTCCTGTAGAAGGTGGAATTTTAACTGGGACTTGAAGGAACCCAGGCAAGCCAGGAGGTAGAGAGGAAGGGGAGAGTATCTAAGAATGGGGACCAGCCAGGGAAGTGGCCTAGAAAACTTAGTCAAGAGATGTCCTGTTCCATCAAAGGCAAGGAGCCTGAAGTTACTCACTGAACCAAAGAATTGGAGAGATGGGATAGAGTAAGAGTTGGTAATGTGTAAGGTGTAGAAAGTTTGGAAAGGTTAGGGGATGGGGCAGGGTTATAAAATGCTTTGAATGCCAAACATAGGATCTTATATTTGATCTTAGAGATGATAAGGAGCCACTGGAGTTTACTGAGTAGGGAAAATATGCTACCAACACATACACTCTGGGCAACTCACTCCATTGATGCTTCACAGCTGGCCCAGAATCCTCTGGTGACATCCTGAGGTGAGCTCTTTTCTCTGATTCACCTGAGGTCTTCAACTGTTCTCTCGAAAAGGCTACTTCCCCTGTTACTGCTCTCTACTACCATCTGTGGGTCTTTAGTTACTATGAAGCCTCAGGGCTAGGGTGTCTGCCCACTCCTTGGCTTGGTTAAGCAACAAGACAGCTTTAGCTATTTTGTGATGCAAACTTCTACCCATTTCTGGGTCCTTATCTGAATTAGGATTAAAGAATCTTTTTCAATTCCTATTTTACACCAGGCATTAGACTTCATCCTTTCAAAACCTATTGAGGGCATCTAGATGGTTCTGTGGATGGAGAGATAGACCTGGAGTTGGTCAAATTTCCTGGCTGCACAACCCAACCCCAATTGCCTGGCCATTATTGCTCCTCTTCTTGGAATTGATACCCAATATTGGTTCTAAGACAGAAGATAAAAGTTTAAAAAAACATCTATGGGCAATGCTTCTTAAGGAAACTGTAGGGGAGTTAGAGGTCACGGTGGATAGAGCATTGGGCCTAGAGTCAGGAAGATTCATCTTCCTGAATTCAAATCTAGCCTCAGACCCTTCCTAGTTGTTGACTCTGGGAGAGTCATTAACCCTGTTAACCCAGTTCCCCAACAATAAAATGAGCTGGAGAAGGAAATGGCAAACCTTTCCAGTATCTTTGCCAAGAAAACCCCAAAAGGGGTCTTGAAGTGTGGGACAGGACAATGACAAAAGCTGGAGCTATGTTGACCAAGTTCTTTTCAATTGCATATGGTACCTGGTTGCCATGCATGACAACCAGGAGTGAAAGAGGGGAGAGGTTCAGAATAGAGTGGAGCGGATGACTTCCACTCCATTTTCTTTGTTCTATATTATGGACTTTGTTGTGCATTCCTGCCAGCAACAACAAAATTATTGGTCTCCTTATATTTTGCTTCTATTTTCTCTGCCAAAAAAATCATATTTGTACTGGAGACAGAAGGAAAATGACTAATAGAGAGCTGAAACCCAAGGTAAAGAGGGAGACAATGATTGCATCTAGGTGCCCTTGATGAATTCAAGTCAACATGCACAGACTATATTGTGGGCAAGATACTGAAAGAGCTGGCCAATGTAATGGCTAAATAATATTGTCATTGATCTTTGAAAGATCATAAATAATAGGAGAAGGCAAAATGTCCTGATTTTCAAAAAAAAAAGGAAGAGAATAGTCTACAAACTATTAGTAAGTGTTATAGGGCCTGTTAGACTTTTACTGCCTTGATTCATTTCAGTGTCTGATTGTAGCTTCTATGACTTTTAAAAAATGATTATATTAGGGTATGTTTGCTTCCTAAAATTGTGTAACTGAGTGCTAACCTTCCTCACTCTGAGGAATGTAAATGATTTGATATTATTTACTGTAGAATGTTTACATGCTTATACACATTTATGTATTAGTAATTAAGGCCTTTTTCCCCTAACTAGGATCTTTGTGTGTTAGTTTTTTCTCTCTTCATTTGACCTAGCATTAATATTTAGAATCTTTTTTTTAAACACTTACCTTCCATCTTAGAAACAATACTGTGTATTGTTTCCAAGGCAGAAGAACAATGAGGATTAAGTGCCCAGGATCACATAACTAGGAAGTGTCTGAGGCCACATTTGAACCCAGGACTTCCTGACTCCAGGCCCAGCTTTCTATCCACTGAGCCATCCTAGGTGTCCTATATTTCTTTATGTAGAACTTTTATTTGTTTTTTTAAACACCTTCCATTTTAGAATCAATACTGTGTATTAGTTCCAAGGCAGAAGAGTGGTAAGGGCTAGGCCCCTGATGGTGAACCTATGACACATGTGTCAGCACTGACACGGGTAGCCATTTTCGATGACACACGGTTGCATGAGGCTGCATACAGAGAAGTATGGGGTCGCATGCCGAGGATGAAACATTTGCTGTAGTGTAGTGTAGACACTCTGTGCCAGAGGTCTGTAAGCCAAAACAACTGAACTCCAGCACAAAGCATCTAGTTCTGGGACTTCTGGGCCATTAGGAGACCTTTGACCTTTGCCCCAGGGGAAGCATCTCTGGGGGCCCTGTGATCACCACTGCCAGCAACCACATAACCACAGCAACCTTCATCCAATCTACATCATTACTGAGATAAGTGAGGGGGAGACTGGGATTGGTGAGGGCCTGTGCTATGGGTGCCCTTTCCTGCCATTAGAAATAGCAGCAGCCATCTTAATTTCCATAAGGAACACCATCTTGCAGCATTAGTGCAGACTCCATTTTACCACTATTACTGTTGTGTTATTAACCACTATTTCTGCTTATTAACCCTGCCCTTTCCTAAAAGACAATTAGATGTGCCACCTTGTGGTCAATTAGGCTAGTTAACCCCTAATTGCCTACAGGACTAATAGGATATCTATAATTCTATCTTTTGTCACTGCCTCCCTAATGGAGAACCCAAAAAATAAAAAACCAAGGTTAAGTAAAGGAAGTGGTAGTAGCAGTAGCCAACCCTTTCAAAAGACATGGACCGAGACGTATGACATTATAGAAAAAAATGGCAGATCATTTTGTATTCTATGTACTGAAACAATAGTAAGCAGAACGTGGAATATAAATAGACATTTTGAAACTAATCATTCCCAGCTCTTGAAAAAAAGTGAGGATGAAAGGAAGGAATACATTTCCAGGCAGCTACACCTTTATAAGAGCCAATCTAATTCCACCCTTAAATATGTAAAAGGCTCTACAAATTTAACATCTACAAGTTTGAGCATTGCTCACTCCATAGCCCAGCATGAAAAAGCACTCAGTGTGGGAGAATTTATTAAAGAAGCTCTCCTAAGATGTGTACAGTTCTATTTCATGATATGCAGAATAAAGATGCAATTATTAATTAAGAGAATATATGAGTTACCACTCAGTAGAAATATCATAAAAGAACAAATAATGAGACTGAATATAAACGTACAACATCAATTAAAGAGAGACATAAATAATTGTAAATACTTTTCTATCTCTCTTGATGAAACTACTGATGTCACATTACATGCTCAGTTGGCCATTATTAGTTGATATTCTGATGGTCTCACAATGAGAGAAGAGTTGATAAAGTTAGTATCAGTGCCAACAAGTACATCAGGAAGCGAAATATGTAAGGTTGTTATACAAACATTCCGTGACCTAAGCATTGATATCACTAAAATTATGTCAGTGACGATAGATGGGGCACCAAACATGGTGGGGAAAAAAGTTGGATTTGTCAAATTGTTTACAGAAGCTGTTGGACATCAGATTGTGCCTTTTCATTGTATTATCCATCAGGAGGCTTTATGTGCTAAGGCAGGTTCACCAACTTAAATGACTTAATGTCAGTTGTTACAAAAATAGTTAATAGTTGCTCACCCCCTTCACA
Organism: Gracilinanus agilis; assembly: GCF_016433145.1. Taxonomy (NCBI): domain Eukaryota; kingdom Metazoa; phylum Chordata; class Mammalia; order Didelphimorphia; family Didelphidae; genus Gracilinanus; species Gracilinanus agilis. The sequence goes on along the minus strand of NC_058133.1, from coordinate 260,519,633 downwards.
AGCGAGAATTTTCTGCACTTTTACTGGAGATTGATTCCACCTACAGTGGACTGCTGATGTACAATAATGTAAGATGGCTGAGCTGAGGCAAAGTTCTTGAGCACTTTGTGTAGTGCTTTGAAGAAATTAAGGTATTTCTTGAGGATGAGGATCTTGAAAACTTTCCTCAGCTCAATGATGATAAGTGGGTCAACACCTTGATGATTTTTACAGATCTTTCTGTTTATATTAATGAACTAAATTTAAAGTTACAAGTTTTGGCAAAAGTATTGATGTTATGTTTGGATACATAAAAGCTTTTGAAAGTAAACTTAAAATTTTCAAGTGAAATGTAGAAACTAAAACTTATAAGTATTTTCCTCAAGTAACAAAGTATTTTGAGAAGGCCAGTGCAGCTGTAAAAAATGAAATGGAATCCTTGCATATAAAGTACCAGCATGTTTTAGATTCGTTACTTGACCAGTTCAGTGATAGATTTAATCAATTTAGAAGCCTAGAACAGACCATGAAAATAATTAAGTATCCTGATGTAGTAGTCTACAGTCATTTGGAATTAAATGGTTTCCAAAGGATGCAAATTGAGGATTTGGATATACAACTTGCAGAATTTCAAGGTAGCATCTGGGCTCAGGTGTCAGTTGACTTGAGGTCAAAGCTTGAGAATCTGGAAAGGTGCTAATTGGAGAATCAAGAGGAGTGCCACTATGAACAGGAAATTTGGAGTGCCTGGAACCAATTACCAGACACTTTCAGTACCCTGAAAAATATAGCAATGGCTTTACTCACAATTTTTCCCTCTATGTACTTTTGTGAGACCTTATTCTCAGTGTTAAATAATATCAAAACCAACAAAAGAAACAGATTGACAGATGAAGTTAGTAGCGCTTGCTTGGACTTAAAGTATACAAAATACCAACCTTCAATTGAAGATTTAATGGCTAAATGAATTTTCGTTAGCCAATGAAATTCAGCAACAAAAAAGTCACTAATAGGCAGGTTAAAGAATTCCCCCTCCCCCTCACTTATCTTAGTTCACAGTACCCCACACAAGTTAAATAATATCAAGACCAACAAAAGAAACTGACAGACAGATGAACAAAGAAGTCACTAAGCAGGTAAGTTAAATAATTAGTTTTTGGTTTATTAAATACATTTATATATTACAATTATACATTTTTGTTATTTAAACTATAAATATCACAAATAAGGGTTTTTTCTCAAATACGCCACCTGAGTTATGCTCAGTTTTTTGGCAAATTTTGACACACCAAGATCAAAAGATTGCCCATCACTGGTCTAGGCGATGGGGGGGTTAAGTGAATTGCCCAGGGCCACACAGCTAGGAGGTGTCTGAGGTCACATTTGAACCCAGGACCTCCAGTCTCTAGGTCTGGCTCTCAATCCGCTGAGTCACCTAGCTGCTCCCTCCTGTCTCCCTACCATTTAGAATATTAAGGGAGAAAGTCATATACACCTCCATAAGATCCTCACTTGGCCAAGGTCATTCTCCTAATCTTAGTCAAGACATCTTAGAGGCAGAATTTCCTGAAAAGATTCATATTCACATCAGTTAGCTAATATCTTGTAAGTATTATTTGTTGCTGCTTTTGCTTCTACTCCTAACAAGTCTTCCCCTTTTTACCCAGTACTAGCTTTATAAATATGGGTTCATGAATTATGTAACCATGACAAAATATTCTAAATTAATTAATTAATTGAAAAAAGAGAAACTTCAAAGTAAACAAAGAACCAGGGCCTAGGCAATTATGAATGACACCTCCCACTTAGTTTTCCCTTTAATTTTTTGCTTGCTGTAGACCAGAAGACTTTTCTATATTGCAAATTCCTCTCACCTATGGAAGAGATAAAACAGTTTAGGCCTGGATTATGGTTATCCTGGAGAAAAAAAAATCAATTTTAAAATCATTCTAAAGCAGTGAAAAAAACCCATAATGAATGAATGAATGAATGAACAAATAAATAAATAAATGTGGATAGTGTTGTGGGAGAGCTCGATGTTATCTGGTTTGGGAGAGTGTCCACTTAAAGAATTACTAGACTCCAATGAATCATTAAAAATAGAGGAATTAATTAAGTGAATTGCCCAGAGGCAGGTGCAGGTGAAATCTGCTTCCTTTGGGGAAGAGTCCAATACTTTTCTGCCTTAAATGAACAGAGACTGTGTGACCAGGAACAGAAGGTTGGGAAAGAGACAAAAAAGGAGGATTAGGTGACATTCCTGGATGATGTGCCTTGGTGTCTGGGATAGAAGCACAGATATACATAGCTTATGACATATTAAGCCCTGACCATAATGGTAGGTGAGTTGAATATCTCAGAGAATCTGGTGATGTTTGAGGTGCAAACAGAAGGTATACATTCATGCTAAGCCCTCATCATAAAACTAGAGGAAATGCATCGAAAACAGAAGGAAATATAGCTCTCAGAGAATCCTTTGTTTATGCAGTTGTCTCTTTGGTTGCATCAGGGCCAGCTTTCTTCTGCCACCAGCATTCCTGGGGTCCAGGATTGAGGAATTCCTCATGTGCTTTTTCTGACCTGGGATTCCTCTAGAGACTTGGGATCTCCAGAGGATCCTGTACTCCCATTCCAATAATACCTAACTTCATAAATAAAACCTTTCCCATTCCCTTTGTTGGCCAGCTTTGAGAGTGTATCAGCAAATATTCCAATCTCATAGCCTAATTCTCTTCAGTCTGTACTCAAAGATCCTCAAATATAGATCTGATGATAAAGGTAGATAACATCTTACTCCTCACCAGTTAACATCCTGAAACAGCAGAGGTGAAGAGAGAATCTCCAACACATGACAGAGATGGGACTTTTCCTAAATAAGGAAATGTTAAGAAATTCTTGGGAGCTTCCCCAATCTAGGGAATGGTTGCTCAGTTGCCCCAAACTGGATACAGATTTGGAGACTCTCAGCATTCTACTCTCATCTTTGGCTAAATGAAAGGAGTATCCTTTCATAAATCTCTTTGGGTCTTATGTGTGGGTTTCCTTTCCTCACCTTCCCACTCTTCTGAACTTGAATCCCTTTCTATCAGCCAAGGGCAATGGTGGCCATTATCCATTCTTTTGGAATGGCCTTATCTGTCTCTCAGGACTAATCAAACCTGTGCTCCATTGTTGTTCATGTGGAGCCCTTCTCCACATCTGCCTTCAAAGTTCTCATCAAGATCTTCATCACTAGTGGCTCTACCAGGGCCCAAGCCTTAGGCTTCCAGGACCACCACAGTGGCCATGGTGGTGGCCTACCTCTAGAGGAGTGAGCTAGCCCTGGAGGAGGGAGTAGTTCATGCTTTCCTCTTACACCCAAGATCTGTTCTCCAGAAACAATATGCTTCTATTTTTGCCCATTGCTAGCAAAAGCCAAGAATGCACCTTCCTGCCATCTCACCACTCTTCTATTGGGTTATAACATTGGGTTATAACATAGAGAAACTCTATTTAGAGAAACATTGGCCAACAAATGAAAGAATTGAAGTGACTTAGGAGAAACTGCATTTTTAAACTCAGAGAACTCTGAGGGCCTTCATTTTATTTGCTATAGCAAGTGGCCTAATTTGGTCAAATTTTGTTTTGCCTGATTTTACTTTCCAGCAAAAGTCTAGACTGCATTATTCAAAGGGTGATTAGTGAACATCTGGAAAAGAAAGTGGTGGTCACAGAACTGGTTTCCTCAAGTTTTGTCAAGAATAGGTCATGCCGGGGCGGCTGAGTAGCTCAGTGGAGTGAGAGTCAGGCCTAGAGACAGGAGGTCCTAGGTTCAAACCCGGCCTCAGCCACTTCCCAGCTGTGTGACCCTGGGCAAGTCACTTGACCCCCATTGCCCAACCTTACCAATCTTCCACCTATGAAACAATACACCGAAGTACAAGGGTTAAAAAAAAAAAAAAAGAATAGGTCATGCCAGGGGCATCTGGGTAGCTCAGTGGATTGAGAGCCAGACCTAGAGACAGGAGATCCTAGGTTCAAATCTGGCCTCAGACACTTCCCAGCTGTGTGACCCTGAGCAAGTCACTTAACCCCCATTGCCTAGCCCTTACCACTCTTCTGCCTTGGAGCCAATACACAGTATTGACTCTAAGACGGAAGGTAAGGGCTTTAATAAAAAATTAAAAAATAAAAAAAGAATAGGTCATGCCAAGTCATACCTAATTTCCTTTTTTGACAGGGTTTCTAGACAGAGAAATTAGGAGAATCCTATAAATATAGTTGCCTAGATTTATTATTTTTGTAAACTTTTACCTTCCAACTTAGAATCAATGTATTGGTTCCAAGGCAGAAGAGCAGCATTGACTAGGCCAGTGATGGGCAAACTATAGCCCAAAGGCCAGATGCTGGGGGGATGGGGGGCCTGAAATGTTCTATCCAGCTGCAGGACATTATTCCTAATCTGACGAATACAATGAGTAGGATACAATACAATGAAACTTCAAAAGAGTTGCCTTAGAAACAGACTGACAGATGAGCATTTCCTTTCCTTTGGTCCCTCTTTTAAAAGTTTGTCCATCACTGGACTAGGCAATAGGGATTAAGTGACTTGTCCAGGGTCACATGGCTAGGAAAGTGTCCACATTTGAACCCTGGACCTCCTATCTCTAGGTCTGGCTCTTTATCCAGTGAGCCATTAACTGCTTCCTTTGCCTAGATCTAGGAAGCATTTGACAAAGCCATATTATTCTTTTTTATTTTTAATGTTATTTAAATTTTTTCCCATGGTTACATGATTCATGTCATCTCCCTTCCCTCTTCTCTCCCCCTTCTAAGAGTTGAAAAGTCACTCAATTCCCAAGTAAAATAGGAGAGTGCTATTAGTTAGATTTAGAACTAGTTTATAGCTATACCAAAAAAATAATCAATAATGCTCAATGCTAACTTGGAAGGAGGTCTCTAGTGGCATGCCCCAAGAATCTGTCCTTGTTCTATCTTGTTTAACATTTTAATCAATAATTATGTCATGCTTATTGAATTTACCCTTGACACAAAGCTGTGAGGAATAGTTAGCATAGTGGAAGACAGTCCAGATATTTAAAAATCTTGATATTTAATATCACTAGGCCAAATCTAAGAAGATGATAGATAAGGAATGTGTACATTATAGTCAAAAAAATCAACTCCATGGGATGGCTAGATGGCTCAGTAAATTGAGAGTCATGCCTGGAGAAAGGAGTTCCCAAGTTCAAATCTGACCTCAGACACTTCCTAGCTGTGTAACCCTGGACAAGTCACTTCAGGCTCATTGCCTAGCCCTTACTGCTCTTCTGCCTTAAGATGAAAGATGAGGGTTTTTTTAATTAACTCCATAAATATATCAGGCTTTGGTTAACCACGTGATATGATGAGCAAAAAAAATTAATAATAATCATCTTAGCATTAAATTATCTAATTGTATGGATAATACATTAAATATCCAGCATTAGGGAGGTTATAACCCCACTGTATTCTGCTTTCATCAAACTATTTCCAGACTGCTGTATCTAAGACAAGAAGGCCATTAATGAGCTTGAAGAGCATTTAGAGGTGGGCAATGAGGATTGTGAGTGGCCCTTAGATCCTGACATCTGAGAAACAGTTGAAGAAATTGGGACAATGTAGCTTTGAAAAGAAAAGATTAGGGAAGTTCATGATCACTGTCAAAAGGGGGAAAGAACAGACTTGTTCTGCTTGACCCTTACAAACAATGGGTAGAAGGTGCTGAGAGAAAGATACAGGTTTGATGTCAGGCAAAACTTTATACCAATCGAAGCTATTCATGCAAAGGTTGGATGGGCTGTGTTGGCACGTTTGCCCTCATTGGATATCTTAAAGCAAAGCTAGGAAGAACATCTGGCAGTTTAGAACATATTCTGACTGGGATAGGAGATTCTATGATCCAATCTCTTAGGTCCCTCATCTGTGAAATGGGATAGTAGGATTTTATCCCTCTTGTTACCAAGAAAGGAGGGGGGGGGGATGTATGCTATGCATTTAAAAGAGTTTGCCCTGTTAATTTGTTGTGAGACACTTAAGTGGCTCAGTGGATAGAGTACCCACCCTGGAGTCAGGAATACCTAAATTCAAATGCAATCTCAGACACTTCCTAGTTGTGTGACTCTGGGCAAGTCACTTAACCCTGTTTGCCTCAGTTTCTTCATCTGTAAAATGACCTGGAGAAGAAATGGGCTAACCTCTCCATTATCTCTGCCAAGAAAACTCCAAATGGGATCACAGAGAGTCAGACTCAACTGAAAAAAAAACCAGTTGTTGTGAAGAAAGTACTTTCTAAACTATACAGTACCATGTAAAAGTGAATTATCATTATTATTCCTTCATTTCCTTTGCCTTCCATATCCAATCAGTCATCTTGTCTTGTCTTCCTTTGGATGGAAATTCTGCGCTTAAATAATAAAAATGTGGTAATTAGGGTTCATGTTTTAGACCACATGATGAGGGTAATGAGTCTGAGCTAGAAATGTTAAATGAGTTTGCAGAAGCTGAAAAATTAGGCCAGATTATAATAAGGGGAATTGAAGGAATGCCATACTGAGTCTGGCCAATGATCCATCCAAACCAAGATGTGGGTTCCAATAGCATCCCAGAGCAACGTTTTGTTGGAAGGGCTGGCTGCCCTCTGTGACACTCACTGAAAGGGTTAGGGAGGTCCCCATACACCTCTAGCTTCCCTTAATAATCCATTTGGGAGCTATCATCCTGGAATTTATTTAAAGCCTTCTTGAACCTCCTTACATTTTCGGCTGGTACCACCTCTCAGAGTAATGAGTTCCATAAGTTATACTTGTCACTTTGCCATTTCATTCCTCAGAAAAGATTTCAAATATTCACACAGATTGGCTGAAAACCTCATCAGGATGAGATCCGGAGGTAAGGTTTTTGGTTAAGATAAATGAGTGTTTCTTAGAACAAGCAGTTTTCAAACCCACAGGGAGAGGAAATATTATTGGACTTGGTTCAGAGGCATGAGCAAGGGACTAGTGCAGGAGGTATCTGTGGGTGAACCGTGAAGACGACATGCTAGAATTTAATATTCTGGCTGGAGAGGGAAGGCCAAAATCTCCATCCCAAAGGTATTCAATTATAGGAGAGGGAACTATGATAAAATGTCGGTATTAGGTTTAAAAAAATTGAAAGGAGTTGTTTAAGAAGTCAAAAGCCCCCAGGAAGCCTGGAGACTGTTTGAAAACAGAGAAAATGTATGCTCTGGATCAAAGAGACCAGGCACTCAAACAGAAGCCCTGTCTGGCAAACTGGCAAAGTCAAAAAGGTCATCCTGGGGAAAAGGGTAATCTTTGTAATAATGGAAAGCCAACCCTGAGTGAGGAAATGGGGGGAGGGAGAGGAACAGGGGGGAGTCGGCCAAGTGGGACAAAAAAGGAATTTCAGGAGCTCTTTGCCAGGGACTCCAAAGCTGAGAAAAAGAGATTCTTTAAATACATCAAAAACAGGAAGCAGGTGAAAGAATCTGTAGGATGACTTGATCACGGTGCAAAAGGTACACCTAGGGATGAAAAAGAAGATAGCAAACGGAATAAATTCTCTATGCCCGTCTTCTCTGAGGAAGGCATTTTGAGGTGATTCCCACTCCCTAGATCTCTTCAGTAGCTTGCAAGCCTGAGATAGTTGATAAAATGGCAGAAGAAGATGGGGAGATCAAAAGCATACAGGATGTTCTAGATGTAATTGATAAACAGGACATAAGTAAATCACTGGTCCCAGTTGGCATCCTCCCAAGGATGCTGAAGGCACATGGAGGTAAAATCACTGAACTGTTGGCTAAAATGGATACCCTGGCATCACAAACGGCCGCTATGCCAGGACATTGGTGGGCTGCCAGCAGGACTCTGATCCAAAGAGCAGCTCCATTGGCCTCCACAGCCACTGGAGACTGCTGACTCTGGCTTCTGTAGCTGGTGTTGGGGTACGGTGACTTCAGATAGCCTGCCTGCATTTGAGCAAAAGATTGGGTTGGAGGTAATGAATGTGAATGTCTGTTTAAAGAACCACCATGTGCTAGACAAAATGACAGAGAGTCAGAGAGAAAGACAGAGAGAGACAGTCAGAGAGAGAGAGACAGAGAGAGACAGAGAGTCAGAGAGAGAGAGACAGAGAGTCAGAGAGAGAGACAGGCAGAGAGACAGAGAGACAGACAGAGAGAGAGAAAACAGGGAAGGAAGGGGAGGAAGGAAGAGAAAGATTGAGAAAGGGTTAGAAAGATGAAGGAAATTGAGAAGAGAAGTGGGAAGGAGAGGGAGAGGGAGAGGGAAAAAGAAAAGGAGGGAGAAAGAGGAGGGAGGGAGGGAGATTAAGGGAATGAGAAAGAGAAGGAGGGAGAGAGATATGGGGAAAGAGGGAGGCTGAAAGAGAAAGTAAGGGAGAGAGATTGAGAGAAAGGAAAAGTGAGAAAGAGAGAAGGGAAAGAAGAGGGAGAGAGATAGTGTGAAAGATGCTGAAGGAAGGAGAGAGATCAAGGAGAAAGAGAAGGGAAAACAAGAAAAGAAGGGAGTGAGAGAATGAGAGAAAAGGAAGGAAGGAAGGAAAGAAAGAGAGAAGGAGGAATACTGAGAATCAAAGTCCTTCATTTCTAATATCTGACAATTCTATTATAGTAAATTCTATAATAAAGCATAGAATACTTGAACCTATAAATAAACAGAGCCTGTGGAAGGAAAGACAAGGCCCTAGCAACACAGAGGCCCCAGTGAGTGCAGAGGCTTATTTACTTAAGAAGTTTATAAGGGAAGGCAGCATGGTAGAGTGGGAAACCAAGTGAATATTTCTTTTTCAAAACATCATACATAAAGGAAATTCAGTTTCTCATACAGCCATTGTCCCTGCTCTTCTTTGTATATTGAAATGTTTGTATTTGTTGATGACTGTCAAGGGGAAAATGCCAATGCATTATTTTTTTTTCCATCAGAAGACTTAGTTCTGAGTCTTGGCTTGGCCACTTAATACCAGCGTGACCTTGGACAGGTTACTATTGTCACTGTGGACCTCAATTACTTAATCTACAGGTTTGTGCTTAGTCTAGATGTTTCTTGTCCTCATCACTCATCTGTCCCCAGGGTTGAGGCTTTTGTTTTGTCAGCGACTCGGATTCACAGCCTCCTCTTCATTTCAGCAGTTGTGAGGACCACGGAGTTGAGGCCACGTCGACGTTTGCCCAGTTGAGCTGACCCCCTGAGCTTGGTCTTTCAAAGGAGACATGGTCCACCAAAAGTCAAAGCAGCCACAGAAGACACAGACAGAATACACTATCAGAAAGGAGAACATTAGAAACTACTAATAGTTCTTCCTGAGGGAGAGAGCTTTAGAGACATTCTTCATCCAGAAAGGATGGAGAGAGAAGAGGCATAGACACAGACAGGAGAAATGCCAGCATGAACATCCACTCTGCTTCTGTAGAAAACCATATTCATCTAAAGGCTGACACCAAAAAGAGACATGGAAGGAGAGATGGAGTCTTTCCAAGAGAAAAAATGAGGAAAGGGATTCACAACCTGGCTGAGAAAAGGGACAGAGGAAACAGAGATGTCCAGTCTCACATGGACCTCAAGAGAGGTTCATCACTGATTGGACCATCTGCACAGTGACAGAGAGGAAGAGCTAGTCAGGGCAGGGATCCATGAGCACTGGGGAGTATATCAGCCTCTTGGCTGGTGCTCTAGTGAACAAGAGGGAGGTGGCCCCAGAGCTGAAAGAGAATCAGCTCCTACCAGCTACAAAAGCCCATTATTAACATCGTCAGTGTGAGCATTTATACCCTAGAAATCACTACAAATCAGGGCTTAACTTATTGTTTGATTGATTGTCTAGATTTAAGAAAATGTTATTAACACAGAATATACTTAGATGCGGATACATAGGACTAGCATCCCTGTTTTACACTAATATTGAACTTAACAAAACTGCAATAAAAGATTCAAGGAATGAAGTCATAGCCAAACTGGAGGCCTGGTAACTGTAGGAAAGGGGAAAACCTAAGTTCAAATCTTACCTCAGACAATTCCTTAATTGTGTGACCCTGGGCAAGTCACTTAACATCAATTGCCTAACCCTTACTGCTCTTCTACTTTGGAATCTATACTTAGTATTGTTGCTAAAATAGAAAGAAGGAGTTTTTAAAAAGAAAGCTAGAGAAGGAAATGGCAAACCTTTCTGGCATCTCTGCCAAGAAAACCCCAAATGGGGTCATGAATAATTGGAGATGATTGAAACAACATGCAATATTATAGGTCTTTTTCTTGGTGTATCTCACCCAGGTGTGTTGTAAATCACAAATGGCAGAAGGGCTGCCGCCTTAGTGATCAGATCTGTTCTATCTCTATCTCCAGGCCATAGAAGTAGGTCTACCTCAGACCACTTTAATGGCGTTAGCAGATGGCATCGATACACCCGTGCCTGCTGGGGTGCCTCACCATCTCTGGCCCGCCTTTTGGCCTGAGACATAATCCATCAAAAGGGATTTGAAATCTAACCTCAATAAGAAAGGCAAATGCTTTCTCTAAGAAGAAAACATTCTACTAATCTCTTACTTGATACAGTCTTATAGAAAGCATCTGAGCAAAGAGAAAATGACTTATTTAGACTTTGATAATATTTCAAAAGCTAGAGTTGTTTTTAAACAGCCCCTGAGCGAATGGGAGATTGGGAAGGATGTTCTGTCACAGATAGAAAACTGGCTGCATACAAACAAAAAACAAGAGGCTGCAATAAATGAATGCTTCTCTGCATGGAGAACTCTTTGTGGGATGGTTTAGGGCTCCTTCTAGGACCTGACATGTTGATCATGTTGGTAAATGATGGAGAATGGAAGTGTGTAGTGAAAACCTCAAGTCGGCCGATGACACTAAGTTAATCCAGGGAGTAAAAATGCAAGCAGTAAGAAATAAACTGCAAGAATAGCTGACAGTTATGTGAATGGGCAGGAAAGTGCTAAATGAACTGCAATGTGGACAAGTGTAAGATAAGTGCATGAGGAGAAGAGTAACACAGATGTTGGAATTATTCCATATAGGTAGGCTGTTCTCTGAACACATTAGCTCAGAAAAGCCAATAAAATGCTGGGGATCATCAGAAGGGCTCTTGGAAATGAAACAGAGAACATCTTATCCTTACATAAAACATGGAGCTTCTATACCTGTAATATTACATGTTGTTTCAGTCATATATGACTCTCCATGACCCCTTTGAGGTTTTCTTGGCAGAGATCCTAGAGTGGTTTGCTTTTCCTTCTCCAGCTTACTTGTCAGATAAGGAAACTGAGGCAAACAGTTAAGTGACTTGCTCAGGGTCACAGAGCTAATAAGCACTTAAGGCTGGATTTGAATTCATGAAGATGAGTCTTCCTGATTGCAAGCCCAGCTTTATCCACTGCACCCCCAGCTGTCTGAATGAAATCCTAGTTATTGCAACTTAAGATGCCACGGAACTGGAAAAGGTACAGAAAAGGACCTCTAGGATGAAGGGGGTTCTATATCATGGCACGTGCAAGAGAATCAAAGACTGAGAAATGGATATGGTCAGAATCTCTTCAATAAGGGCATGGACAAAGTGATCATGGCTCAAAGGATTTAGATTTGTTAGGAATATGTGATGTCTGGTTCAATCCCCTCATTTTGGGAAGAGGAAACAGGTCGAGAAAGAAGGCTCACTTGTCAAATCCTGGAATACTAGAACTTTAGGACAGCCCCTCAAATCTACTAGGAAGCATACAAAGTGTTCAACCATAAAAATAGGAAAAGAGGAAAGAATATCTTTGTGCCAGAGGCTGCTGGGCAATGTGTATACTCCTAATTTCCTGAACTTACTTAAAGAAAATAGAAGGTAGCCTTGAGGCTGGTGTTGGTGACACAATGGTGTGTTCAAAGGAGGAATGTGACTGGACAGCAATCACCATGAGAGATTAAGCTTAAAAAGTTTGAATGGATAAGTATTTTTTTGGGTGGCTGGTAGTTTGAGTAAGTGTGTGGAAAAAGTGGAAATACTGGTTTGTGTAATAATCAGTTTGGAGTATGGGCACTTAGGTGGCTCAGTGGATAGAGAGCCAGGCCTGGAGATGGAAGGTCCTGGGTTCCAATCTAGCCTCAGACACTTCCTAGGTATGTGACCCTGGGCAATTCACTTAACCCCCATTGCCTAGAAGAGCCTTACTGCTCTTCTTCCTTAGAACAAATACATAGTATTGATTCTAAGGTAAAGGGTTCTTTTTTTAAAAATTAATTTGGATTTAGAAGATGACGTGCTGAGGGAGAAGTAACGGGAGAGGAAAAGAATGAGTTGAGATGGTGAATATAAGGGTGACTTCAGAGCTGGCCACCTTTGGTTGTGCATTAAGTTCTGATCCAAGAAGGACTCTGGGAAGTAGTCAGGGACCCTCACACAGCACAAACACAAGTCAACAGAGGCCTCAGAGTTAAGAGGATATCTACCCCACATGGGTGAAGATTTCCTCCAGTGGAAGGGGCAGATGAGAACAATTTATTCCAATGGCCATGAAGGTGGCAGAAGCTGGTGCTATGGAGTGCTTAGAGCTTTGTTAGACATTGAAGAAGTCTGGGTCATCCACAGGGATCCCTGGTCATCCTGACTTCTGTCTTGCAAATGGCTCCAGAAGAGAGTGAAGCTGATGACTTTGTACAACTGCCTCACTTAAATCCAATTGATGTGCAACTCAAAATATATCAATGGCGAGGTCATTTTGGTCCTCCTTGAATAAGAAGGACAACATCCAACTAACAAAGGTCAGGAATGAGGGACTGTTGGCCTATGTACCCTCCTATCATTTAGCCAAATCAAGAATTTTCTTTTTTTTTAGAAATTTTTTCCCATGGTTACATGATTCATGTTCTTGCTCTCTCTCCCCCAACCCCCAACCCCCAAGCCTCCCATAGCCAATGCACATTTCCACTGGTTTCTTCATGTGTCCTTGATCAAGACCTATTTCCATATTATTGATAGTTGCACTGGGGTGGTCATTAAGAGTCTACATCCCCATTCATGTCCGCATCAATCCATGTGTTTAAGCAGTTGTTTTTCTTCTGTGTTTCCACTCCTGCACTTCTTCCTCTGAATGTGGGTAGCGTTCTTTACCATAAATCCCTCAGACTTGTCCTGGGTCATTGCATTGCTGCTAGTACAGAAGTCCATTACATTCATAAATCAGGAATTTTCTGAGCTCTTCATGCATTGTATTTTTGGGAAAGACAGTGCCTGGGATGTGTGACTGTGAGGGAGCAGCTTCAGAACATAAGAATATGTACTATTTTACTCACTAAGGAGTTAGCCTGATAGATTACACAAGCTAAAATTACAGTTTAAGAAGAATTCAGATACAATCTGAGGGCCATAAGTTATTAAATGAAAATTAGGACTCCCTAACCTGTGCTCAAAGTCTTAGACATGAATGGCTTCCTCCCCCTCATAAAACCATGAGCAGTTGACACTGCCAGAGGCAAAATACTGGACTGGATGGGGATGCTGGTCCAGGCTATGACATTGCTTATGCATTGATATTGCTGTGGAGAAAACCATTGTTATCTGATGAAAGTATGTTGTATCTTTATGTGTGTTGAATGAAAAACAGGTGAAGAGGTTTCTGCCAGGAAGAAATCTAGATGGTTTCCAGGCAACAAACTGCCTAAGAGTTTGAGGAAAGCAGAGGTCAGTGATTATTAGCTAACCTATTGTTTGGAAAATGGCCCTGACCTAAGCCTAGTCCAGAATTGAGAGCAAAAGCTGGATGGACAGAAAAGGAAATATCAAGAGGCTAAACGATAACCTGTATCTCGAGTTCACATCCTATTCTTCCTGACTAGGCGAGAAATGATCACTGGGCAAAGAGGGGACAGCTAAAAATCACCTTGGCCAATGCGAGTCAGTTAAAAGAAAATGTGAAGGGCTAAGATGCTCTCTCTTAGAAACTGGACAGCTAACAGACTTGACCTTTGTGAAACAAAAACATTAAATGAACAAACATCATTAGGAAAAGAAGAATGAATATTAGATTTGGCCAAAGCTTGCCAAATTTTGGAGGCACCTAGGTGGCCCTGGGCTTGAAATCAGAAAAGCTCATCTTCGTGAGTTCAAATCTAGTCTCGGACATTGACTACCTATGTGATCCCTGATCTGTGAGATTTATGAGAGAGGGAAATGGCAAACTACTCCAGTATCTTTGCCAAGAAAATTTCAAATGGGATCACAAAGAGTCTGACACAGCTGAAATGATGGAACAACAAGAACTAGGACTTAAGTTGTAGTTGAATGATATGTCATTGCAGAGGCTCCAATAAGTCTAAGAGAGGCTCAAGAAGCAGTTCAATTTAATTCAATTAAACAAACATTTATTTAGTTCAGATCTTGTTTAGCCACCCTTAAGCATACAGCATTATCCAAATTTCTCTCACCTTTTCTAATGAATCTCTCTTCCTGGTAGATAGCAGGACTGAACCTGAGTGGGAATATAATAGAGTAGAAAATGGACTGGATTTGAAGGTAGATGACCTAGCTTTGAATCCCAGTTCTGCTATTTACTCCTGTGACTTCAGAAATCACCCAATCTCTCCCTCTGCCTCAGTTTCTTCATTTATAAAATGAGAGGATTGGACTAGATGATTTCTATGACTACTTCCAACTCCCTTTTGCAAGGTCCTACAAATTTATGAGAAGCTCCTGTCTTTAGCCCAGGGGTAAGTTGCCAGCAAAAAGCTGAAGCAGTCAAGGGAGACTGACAGGGCTGTAAGTTGAGAGGCTTGAAAGAAGACTACAAGTAAAAATGGTAGAACATATAGGACAAAATTATGGGAATGGGAGTGGTAGCAGCTCTGATTCTATAAAGTATGTGTAACAGAGATTGGCCTACGAAAGCCCAGCCCTTGGGAGCATGGGCAGTATAACTGGCCTGAGGCAATTCCCCCATATGAACTTCAGAATGTGTCCTGGTCTGCTATACACCTGGTCAAGAGATGGACTTTCAATGAAGTCAATCCAAAATGGGAAGTGCATAGAAAAGAATCCCACAGTGGCAACTCAGCCCTTTTCTATCACTAGTGGTAAACAAGGAGAATAAGCTGTGGACCTCCTCTAGATAGGAGAGGGTTCTCTCCCTTCTTCTCCTCTCCCCTCCTCTCTTCTCCTCTCCTCTCCTCTCCTTTCCTCTCCTCTCCCCTCCTCTCATATCCCCTCCCCTCCTCTCATATCCCTTTCCCCTCCTCTCATATCCCTTCCCCTCCTCTCCTCTCA
>NC_058133.1:260479023-260504210 GCF_016433145.1 Gracilinanus agilis | reverse complement strand
TCTCTTCTCCTCTCCTCTCCTTTCCTCTCCTCTCCCCTCCTCTCATATCCCCTCCCCTCCTCTCATATCCCTTTCCCCTCCTCTCATATCCCTCCCCTCCTCTCCTTTTCCCTCCCCTCCTCTCCTTTCCCCTCCCCTCTTCTCCCCTCTTCTTTCCCCTCCCCTCCCTTCCTTCTCCTCTCCTCTCCTTTTTTCCCCCTCCCCTCCCCTCCCTTGTCCTGTCCTGTCCTGTCCTGTCCTGTCCTCTCCTCTCCTTCCTCCCCCTCTCTCTCTCCCCTAAGGCTACCATGGATCCCAGAACACATATCCCTGCTATTGCTCAAAAAGATAGCAGGACCAGCTAGGTGGCTCAGTCTATTTGAGTGGCAGGACTAGAGAGGTGATTCAAATATGACCTCAGATACTTCCTAGCTGTGTGACCCTGGGCAAGTCATTTAATACCCACTGACTAGCCCTTGCCGCTCTTCTGCCTTGGAACCACTATTGATTCTAAGCTGGAAAGGCAGGAGTTAAAAAATGGTGATAGCAACCATGGGAGTAGCCTCCTGTTGCTGGGTGCGTATCTCCCTAACTGGGCTCACATATGATGACTGCTATTGAGAGAATAACATGTAAGAATGGGGGCTCAAGCCAATAGTATTAGAAAACATGACCCAAACTACTCAGCGATTTCCCTAGGATCCTGGTCTCTGCCTGCTGCTGTGCATGTGGAACGGAAGAATAATTTTAGAGTCTTGATACATATGAACAATGTAAAGAAGGGCTTATTGTGGTATCTTTGGATTGAATTGAACCTGAAGAAAAGTACAACATAATGTCCCCATATATTGCATATATGCATAATCAAATGGAAACTAGCCCAGGGAACTCTGTCACAGCAATACGAGGCAGTATTGTGCCTCCTCCCAGACTGTAGACTCTCAGTCTCAGCAAACATAAGGCATTATCCTCTTTCTTCTATATGCTAGTCTCCATAGGAGGGAAAGGAAGGGCAAGAGAAGAACACCATCTTATTATCCCCCAAGGCAAGGATTGCTGAGGAGATTGGGAAAGCAGGTGTTAGTAACTTGTCCTTTCCGAAGATGTCAATGAGTTTAGGACAACTGTTTACGTGATGCTATAGGACTTACATCCCCAACACCTATGATTCTCATTGGCTACCCCTACACAACAAAAGAGGAAGTCGATGCTCTATTCAGCCTATTCCCCTCTCTGAGCAACACAACTACTAATTCAAAAGGGAGGACCCATGGTGGTGACTGATTCTACTTTACATCTGTCCTCTTATTCCTTCACCTAGCATAGAACTCTGTCCATCCCCAAACCACCAGATCCTCATGAAAAAAACCAACAACTTTGTGCTTCCTTTAGGGTAAAATCTTTGGTCCAATCCAAAAACTCTGCTGCAAAGTGATTTCCCTTAAGCATAGATCTAATCATTGTATTCCACTACTCAATAAACTCCAGTGGTTCTTTATTACCTTTTTTTTTTTTAACTATTGCCATCTGTTTTATCTAAACGATCACCCTAGTGCAAATATCAATAATATGGAAATAAGTCTTGATCAATGACATATGTAAAACCCAGGGGAATTGCGCATTGGCTATGGGAGGTGGGTGGGAGGAGGGGAGGGAAAGAACATGAATCATGTAACCATGGAAAAATTTTCTTAATCAATTAAATAAAATAAAAAAATAAACTGTTACCATCTGTTTTAGCATTAGTTCTCAGACAAAAGTGTGGCAAGGGCTTGGCAAACTGGGATTTAAATGACTTGCCCAGGGTCACACAGCTAGGAAGTGTCTGAGGCCAGATCTGGACCCTGGTCCTCCCAACTACATTGCTACTTAATTGTCCCTTTCCTGTACCTTTTGAGATAAAATACAAACTCTTATATTTAGTTTCAAAGCATTTCACAGCCTTGTCCCAGTCTTCCTCTCCAGTCTTGTTGTGTATTTACTCCCTCTCACGAATTTGGTGATGTAGTCCAATTGGTGTTCTTTCTGTTCTTCCACCTCTCCTAGTCTTTGCCTAGAACACATTTCCTCCTCACCTCCCTTTAAGAATAGCTCAAGCATTACTCTCTATTTGAAGCCTATCCTGATGGTCTTCCTTCCAAGCTACTTTGTGTTTAATTAGTACTTTGTAATTTTTAGTATTTATTTTCTTCATATTTATCTGGTATAAATTCATCAGTATATTTATGATCTCCCCTGGTAGAAGACAAACTCCTTTGAATAGGGATTGCTCTATTCGTTGGATTTGTATGCTCAGTGACTTAGAATAGTACCAGGCATGTGGTTGATGCCTAATAAATTCTTGATCATTACTATTACAGGCATACCTTGGAGATTTTGTGGGTTTTCTTCCATACCACTACAATAAAGTGTCAAATGAAGTTTTTTGATTTCTCAGTATATATAAAAGTTACATTATATTATACCCTAGTCTTTTAACTGTACAATAGCATTATGTCTAAAAAACAGCATTTTGTTATTATTCAGTTATGTGTCCAACTCTTTATGATCTCATTTGGGATTTTCTTAGCAAAGATACTGTTTTCTTCTCTAGCTTATTTTACAGCTGAGGAGTCTGAGGCAAACAGGGTAAAGTGACTTGCCTAGGGTCACACAGCTAGTAAATGTCTGAGGCCAGATTTGAACTCATGAAGACAAGTCTTCCTGACTTCAGGACTGGCACTCTATATACTGCGCCATATCTTAATTTTAAAAAATGTTTATTGGCAATCATATGAAAAAATGTTCAAAATCACTCTTGTTCAGAGAAATGCAAATTAAAACAACGTTGAGCTACTACCTCACACCTATAAGATTGGCCAATATGACAGTAAAGAAAAGTGATAAATATTGGAGGGGATGTGACAAAATTGAGACACCAATGCATTTTTGGTGGAGTTGTGAACTGATCCAAACATTCTAGAGAGCAATTTAGAACAATACCCAAAAGGCTATAAAACTGTGCCTAACTTTTGATCATGTAATACTACTCCTGGGTCTACATACCAAAGAGATGACAAAAAGGGGGGAGGGGATAGAGGGGAAAAGACCTACTTGTACAAAAATATTTATAGCAACGCTTCTTGTGGTGGTAAAGAATTGGAAATTGAGGGAATGTACTTCAATTGGGGAATGGCTGAACAAATTGTGGTATGTGGTGGTGATGTAATACTATTGTGCTATAAGAAATAATGAACAAGATGACTTCAGAAAAAAACTGGAAAGATCTGCATGAACTGATGCAGAGGGAAATAAACAAAACTAGGGGAACATCGTGCACAGTAACAGCAATATTGTACATCTGATCAACTGTGAAAGACTTGACTATTCTCAACAATACAATGATCTGGGACAATTCTGAAGGACTTATAACAAAAAATGGTTTTCACCTCCAGATAAAGAACTGTTGGAGTCAGAATGCAGATAAAAGCATACTCTCTTTCACATTAGTTATTTGTGGGTTTGGGGGGAGTTTGGGTTTTATTTGATTATTCTCTTACCACAAAGACCAATATGGAAATACATTTTGCATGATAATACATGTATCACCAAGATCTAATTGTTTACCATCTCTGAGAGGGGGGAGAGAAGGAAGGGAGGGAAACAATTTGGACCTTACAATTTCAGAAAAGTATGCTGAAAATTATTACATGTAATTTGGAAAATAAAATATATTTTAATTAAAAAATAAAAAAATACTTATTGGCAAAAAATACTAATCATTATTTGAACCTTCAGTGAGTCATAATCTTTTTTTCTGGCGGAGGGCCCTACCTATACGTAGATGGCTGCTGTCTGATCAGAGTGGTGGTAGCTATAGGTTGGGGAATCTGGGACAATTTCCTAATATAAAACAACAATGAAATTTGCCACATGGATTGACTCTTAACTTAAACACTTAGAGGCCACTGTAGGGTTATTAATTAGTTAATATTGCTTTGTCTCAGGGAATAAAGAGGCCTGAGGAGAAGGAGAGAGACTGGGAAGGTAGGTCAGTGGACTAGTCAGAAAACACACATTTATCAACTAAGTTTGCCATCTCATGATGCATGCCATCAAGGGATGGTTCAGTGTCCCCAAAACAATAATAATAGTAACATCAAATATCACTGACCAGGGAGCAGCTGGGTGGCTCAGTGGATTGAGAGCCAGACCTAGAGATGGGAGGTCCTAGGTTCAAATCCGGCCTCAGACACTTCCTAGCTATGTGACCCTAGGCAAGTCACTTAAATTCCATTACCTAACCCTTACAACTCTTTTGCCTTGGAACCAATAAACAGTATTGATTCTAAGACAGAAAGTAAAGGTTTAAAAAAAAGGTCACTGACCACTATAAAAGACATAATAATAATGAAAATGTTTGAAATATTAAATTACCAAAATGTTACATAGAGACATGATGTGAGCATGTTACTGGGAAAAAATGACACCAAAAACTTGCTCAGCATAGAGTTGTCACAAACCTTCAATCTTTACAAAATATATTTGAGAAGCACAATAAAGCAAAGAGCAATAAAAAGAGATATGCCTAGATTGCTTTTCCTGTTGTTGCTTATTACTACTATTGCCTATTATTGTATTATTAGTGTTTTGCTTGCTGTTCTTTCTCTTCCAAAATTATTTTATCTATACCTGTTATCTATTCTTGTTAGAGTCCTACAATAGAAGGTCAGTCCCCTTTTCTTCTCTGTATCTCCCAGAACCTACCTCTTTGCCTTGTACGCAGTAGTCTATTGGACCGAATTGAACCAAAGAGAATGACTAGGTTCCCAACCTCAGAATGTATGGACAAATTAACTGAAAACTAACCTGAGAGGACTCAATAAATTCATAGCAAACACAGGCACCATTCTAGTTCATTCTGGAGCTCGATTTCTGTCCTTGTCACTTTATATATCTCCACTTCTGTCCCTTGAGTTCTCTGTTGCTTTTTCTCCTTGTCTCTCCCTGTCTCTGGTAAATCTAATTTCACTTTATTTCCTTTCACAGAAAGAACCACAAAATGGTTGAGACAGAAATGAGGACCAGAGGTGGAAGGAAGGAAAAACTAAGTAAGAAAACTATACTGTCACCCACAGAGGCAAGCCCTATTGATGAGATTGGACAAAGCAGGTGGGCGTCATTCTGTCCTTTTCTAAGTCCTATCTCTGAGTTCAAAATAGCAGTGAGATAATGTTATAGGCATGACCCCCATTATCGCCACCACATAATCTTGTTTGGTTACCCCCAAACAATAGTAGAAGTTCCTCATCCATCAATCCTATTCCTACCCTAAACAACACAGCACCATCCCAAAAGGAAGCCACCATGTGGGTGCAACCCCACCCAAGCTCTCACATCACTATTCTATTTCTCTAAGCAGGGAGCTTGCTCTAGGTCCTCAGGGAAATATATAGAAGGACATCATTTTACTTGAACTCAACACATGCAGATTCAGGTATGTGAGATTGGAAAATTTTAAAAATTAAGGCAGGAAAATACCCTAAATAAAAATTTTAATTATGCACTAAATCCATGCCATTTTTTCCCAAGCAGCATAAAGTCTCAAAGCAGTTCACCCAATCATTTCTCACTGTGAGAAGCTTTAGTGCGTACATTGTTTTTCTCCAAATATTAGTTCCCACATCAGTCTTTGTCCAGGGATTCTCACTTGTAAGAATCTTGTCCGAGTCAGAGATCTCTGTTTTGTGAATACTATTTAGTTATTAATAATGGCCCCAGAGTACAAGAGTAGTGATGCTGATAGCTCTAAGTTCAATAAAAGTCATAAAGCACCTAGGTATGTTCACATAAATTCATAAAATAAAATATTCATAGTAAATAAAATTTTTAAATACATTAATAAATATTTAAAAATTCATATAAAAATTAAATTAATAAAAATTAAATTAAATAACATCACACTATTAGGTGATAGTTTCAGTTTACATTAAGAGTCTTAGAACATATTGGTCACATAAAACTAGATCCTACTGAAGAATCGTGAACTAGGAAAGGAGAAAGTTTTCTTTGCTAATGTCATTAATAATGTCTTTTTTCCCCCAACCCCTACCTTCTGTCTTAGAATCAATACTATGTATTGATTCTAAGGCAACAGAGCAGTAAAGGCTAGGCAATGGAAGTTAAATAACTTGCCCAGGGACACACAACTAGGAAGTGCCTAAGGTCAGATTTGAACCCAAGACTTCCCATCTCTGAGCCTGGCTCTCAATTCACTGAGCCACCTAGTTGCCCCAAATAATATCTCTTTTTTAAAAAATTATCTCATCCTTTGGCAAAATTATTTTCCCTCTTGAAATATTCTTATCTGCATCCATTTTATATTCTCTCAACAGAAGGGCAGCTTCTTTTTTTTTTTTTAAACCCTTGCCTTCCATCTTGGAATCAATACTGTGTAGTGGTTCCAAGGCAGAAGAATGGTAAAGACTAGGCAATGGGGGTTGTAAGGATGGGATATGTGCAAGGGGGATGGGACCAAAGGAGCCAGAGAAGGCAGTTGCTGACAGTTGCTGACAGTTGAGACCAGAGAGGATTCTGGGGATTTTCTCTGAGGAAGGGAAGGAGGAGTGGTCTTCAGGCGGAGGACTGGGAAGAGAGAGGAGAACAACCCAGCTCAAATCCAGTCCTGGAGTCTTCCTGAGGATCATTCTTTGGAAATTGATTCCCTGATCAAAGCCATTCCTTCACATCTCACCCATCAAGACTTAAACATCAAGTCAGTTAAGTTTTTGGATTCCATTTTGGAAGCGATCTCTTAGTCTCCTTCTCCCAAAACCCAACCTTGCTGAGAGACCCCCTGTAAGTCGGAACTTACAATTATAGAAAAGGATAGAAACAGAAAACTAGAAATAGAAACAGAAGGAGAAGGGGCGGGGGAAGAAGCTTAGGAGTGGGACCCCCAAAGGTTCCCTCCTAAGTGACAGACCCCATAGAATTAGAGAAGAGGGCACCCCAAAATTTCTCTGCCCTTTACCCCTTTCCCCAATCCCTGAATTGAGAATAATAAAAGCCATTCAACAGTCAGATAGTGTTCCAGAGTGCCTGAGAGACAATGAGGGAGAGGGGAACCACAGCTTGCTCCAGCTGCCTCCATTTTGAAGCTGGACCACCCACTGTGAATTTAACTGATTGAGGGGGAAGTTTGTGTGAACCCCATCCTTATTCAGGATCGGATTGGGGTACCACATATATCCTCTTATAGGGAAGCCTTGCTCCCAGCTCCTGAGGGGTGGCAGGACCATCCAGATCACCCAGTTTTGGGGTGATACCTCTTTAAAGTCTCCCAGTGTATATTGAGCCCCAGCGGAGTGCTGGAAGAGAGACTCACCACATAGACTTTCTCTATCTCCCTTCTATCAAACATTCATGACTGGCCTTTTTATTGTTACAGAGTTAAGTGACTTGCCCAGGGTCACACAGGTAGGAAGTATCTGAGGCCAGATTTGAACCCAAGATCTCCCATTTCTAGGCCTGGCTCTCAATCCACTGAGCCTACCCAGCTGCCCCAGAAGGGCAGCTTCTTGAGGACAGAAGATCACATCTTTCTATCTCTGTCACCTTCCACATTGCCTTTCACCTAGAAGGTAGTGGTAGTACATGTTTCTTGAATTGGAGAGAATCTGAGAACAGCTTTGTTTATAGCCTCAGCAAATATTTTCAAATTAAAGGGGCAATCTAGCCTGTGCTAGGCAAGTCACAGCAGACACAAGTACTATTCTAGTTCATTCAGAAGCTTGGGCTCTGTCCCTGTATCTTTAAATCTCTCCAAGTCTCTCCCTCAGGTTCTCTGCTACTTCATCTCCTTGTCTCTCTATCCTCTGACTATTCTAATTTCACTGTTTTATTTCATAGAAAAGACCAGATGGTGGAGGCAGAAATGAGGCCCTGGAGGGAAAGAAGGAAAAAGAGAGAGTGCCATCTTGTCAACTACAGAGGCAAGGCCTGTTGATGAGATTGGGAAAGCGGCAGTTTATCATCCCATCCTTCCCAAAGTCCTGATTATTGAGTTCAGGACAGGCACCTAACCTAGTTGATGCCACAACCCATCTCTGGTTCTCCCCAAGAAATCCACAAAGAAGTCCTTCACCCACCTCACCTGCTCTCATCTCCAAACAACATAAGCCACAAAGAGAGTTACAAGAAGGGTGTAACTAGAGTCATGCTCTGGCCCCAAAGGACTCATATAGCTGTTAGAAGACTGTTCCCCTTTCACCTAGAAAAAATGGATACCTCACTTCATCTCCCTTTGGGATAAAGACTTCTGTCATCATGATTAGCATCTTTCTTTTAAAATCCCATTAAAAAATCTTTTAAAAAGCTTTTATGTTTTCTCCCTTCTGAAATTATGTTGTATATATTTATCTCTGTACATATTCTATCCCTAGTAGAATATAAACTCCTTGAGGGCTGGGACTGTTTATCTCTGTCTGGCTTGCCACTACCTAGCCCATGTCCTTACAAAGTTGAGGCAGTGGATTGTTGAACAGTTCCAAATGGAACAGGAATCTAAGGAAAGAACATTTGAGTTAATAACCAACATATTTGTACAAATTAAATATAAATTAGCCCAAGGGACTAAATAAAAGTCCTAGCAAATACAAGCACCATTTTAGTTCATTCTGAAACATATTCTCTATGCTCATCTTTATATCTCTCCATTGGTCTTTCAAGTTCTCATTTGTTTTAACTCTGAATCTCCCTATCTCTGGCTAATCTAATTTCCTCTGATTTTTCTTTCAGGGGAAGGACTCTAAAATGGTTGAGGCAGAAACAAGGTCCAGAGATGGAAGCAAAAAGGAAAAGCCCTGAGCAAGGTCTAGCGCAGGTAAGATTGAAAAAGATGGTGTTTATCGTCCTGTTTTTTTTCCCTAAGTTCCTGCTTTGAGTTCTGGGTAGCAGCCTAGGGCAGTGATGGTGAACCTTTTAGAGACTAAGTGCCCGAATTTCACCCTTATGATGCATATGAGCCCCCAGACAAGGGAGGGAAGAAGTGCTACCATTGGGCTGCTGGGCAGAGGCACAGGTGATGTAAGAAATATCCTTAGGCATGGGGGAGAGGGTGAGGAGAGGAGCCCCTCAAGTATGCATGCCATTGGTTCACCAACACTGGCATAGGGAATATAGAACCTATGTGCATGCTATGGATACAGGATGTTCCTCTCTGGTTATAGAGAATGAGGATAGAATGAGAAGTCTGTCACCTACAGATAGCACTCCTATTCCTGAGCAACACAAAGGCTGGCTCAAAGGGAAGCCACAATGAGAGTAGAGTACCACTTATCTATTGTCCCACAGTTCTCCTATTCTAGTATGGAGTTCCCCCAATCCTAGCCCTTTAGGTCAAATGAGGACCCTGATTCCCCTAAAGAATTAGAATAGGAGCAGCTAGGTTTCTCAGTGGATAGAGAACCAGACCTGGAGATGGGAGTTCTCAGGGTTCAAATCTGACCTCAGACACTTCTTAGCTATGCAACCCTAGGCAAGTTTGCCTAGCCCTTACTGGTGTTCTGTCTTAGAATGAATACTTAGTATTACTAACAAAGTAGGTAAGGCTTTAAAAAGAATAACAGTAGATTCTAGCATTATTGTTTGTCCATTTCCTTAGAAATCCCTCAGTCTTTAGTGCTCTCCCCATCCTGAAATTCTCTGTCACATATGGATATACTCTACTCTCCCAGCAGAACATAAGCTGCTTGAGGGCAGGGATTCTCAAAGTTCTCACTGCATCCCCTTTGCACAGAGAAAGCAATGAATGTTTGTTGAACAGATATGAACCTAAGAAGAAAACTCCCAAACTCCTAGGTTCGAAACTCCAGCATAAACACACAAACTGAATGTTAAATAGGTCCAGAGACTCTCGTAAAGTCCTAGCAAACAAAGGCACCATTCTTGTTCTGTCTGGAGTTTGGTCTCAATTTATTGCTCTTCAACCCTCTCCCTCAGGCTGCCTTTTGCTTTATCTCCTTGTCTTTCTTATGTATGAGTAACCTAATTTCACTTTGTTTCCTTTTATGGGAAAGCTCATAAGATAGCTGAGACAGAAATGAGGGCCGTAGATGGGAAGGGAAAAAAAAGGAAGGAGCATCATCTTGTCACCTAGAGAAAACACCTACTGATGAGGTGGAGAAAAGGAGCTGTTTATCATCCTGTCTTGCCCTAAGTCCTGCCTCTGGGTTTTAGGATCACAACTTATAGAAGTCAGGCTCACACACAAGTGAGTGTTCCTTTCTGGGTTTCCCCAAACAAAAACACAAGAAATCCATTATTCCACATACCCCCAACCCACACGTATCCCTGAATATTCTCACTGATTCCCCCAAAGAGACCCACAATGGGACAACCCTACTCACAGTAATAACCCATTTCTCTGAAGGTCACCACTGTTTCTAGCAACTAAGAGGTCTGAGCATGCAGAGATTTGAAATGATACAGGTGAATCAATTGAGGAAGGAGTAACCCCTTTCTCTTTTACCATTCTTTCCCCATTCCACTCCAGTTATCCACAAACATTAATCACCTCTTTTATGCTGTTGTTGTTGAGTCATTTCAGTTGTGTCCCACTCTTTGTGACCCCATTTGGAGTTTTCATGGCAGAGATACTACAGTGGTTTGCCATTTCATTCTCCAGCTCATTTAACAGATGAGGAAACCAAGACAAACAAGATTAAAGTAACTTGTCCTGCGTTATCCAGTTAGTAAGTGAATGAGGCTGGATTTGAACTCAGAATCTCCTGACTCCAGACTAGAAATCTATCCACTGTACCATTTAGAGTCCACTTATGTTAATCTAGATAAAAAATTCTCTCCAAAAGTTTACATTTGAGGGGCAGCTAGGTAGCACAGTGGATAGAGCAGCAGGCATGGAGTCAGGAGGACCTGGGTTCAAATATCACCCCAGACATTTCCTAGCTGTGTGACCCTGGGCTCACTTAACCCAGCACCTAGTCCTTACTGCTCTTCTGCCTTGGAACCAATACCACAATATTGATTCTAAGACAGAAGGTAGGGGTTTTTTAAAACAACAACAAAAAAATTTTAAGAGAAATCATCATACCAATCCACTGACTTAGCTGTCCAGCAAGTCTCCCCTCTCCCTATGTAACCTGACTTACAGGATACTTTTTGAACCCTCTCCCAATCCCAGTAGACTCTAGGATAGGAAATGCTGGCCTGTTGATTTCTTCTACTGATAGAATAGGCTTAGTTTTCTGTAATTCCCTGATAACTTCTGTTCTTAAGGTTCATTAACTGGACCACAAGTGGTCTGCCATCTATTCCTTCAGGTTCAATCAAGGGTATCAACCTCTGACCATTTAGCCATCCATCCCACTGATAGCCTGACCATTAGCTCTTGACCCAACTGCCTGGAGGCTTCCACACTTCACATTCAAAAAAGAGGGGGGTGTCTGAACCATTGTCTTGCCTGATCTTCAATTGCCAGGCCATGAGCTGTGTGTACACATATCTTCTATGCTAGCCTCCTGATTTTTCCATGCCAATACTTGGTCCCCTCTTCCCCAACCTGCTATGTTTTGGCCATCATTCCCAGGGAGATCTGCCCCAGAATCTCTTTCCAGGTGATATTTCCTTCCATTCTTTAGAGCAGTGATTCCCAAAGTGGGTGCTACCGCCCCCTGGTGGGTGCTGTAGCAATCCAGGAAGGCGGTGATGTCCACAGGTGCATTTATCTTTCCTATTAATTGCTATTAAGATTTTTTAAAAAATTAATTTCCGGGGGCTAAGTAATATTTTTTCTGAAAAGGGGGTGGCAGGCCAAAAAAGTTTGGGGACCACTGCTTTAGAGCATAATACCTTATCTCTCTGCCTGCCTATTCAGAAACACCTTTAATTACTATTTAAAGGAAGCAGATAATAATTAGGGATTGATCTCTTTCTCATCTCTTTCCATTGGGTTGTTTCTAGAGGGCATCTTAGTTTGAAGGTCCCTGATTGATCACTTAAGTAGAATGGCCAACATAAACCCTGCTCCACCAACAGAAAATATTAGTTGGATTGTCCCCCCAATTAGCTGATCCCTATTTTTCCATAAACATAAGAAGCTGCTCATCAACTACCAAGCCACTCCTTGCTGGACTCTCCCAAGATTGGAATTCTCAAATGGAACTTGGAATTTAAAGAAAGAAAAATAGAATAAAAAAAAGGGATATTAATGGTTTGAGATAACGTCCATGTCCCAGGAGTGTGTCTCTGTGAGTATCTAATTAAGTCCAAGATAATGCCTCATTCCTCTCTACACCAATGCAGCAAGATCCCTCAAGTATTTCTGAAGCTAGGTGGCTCAGTGGATTGAGAGCCAGACCTAGAGGTGGGAGTTCCTGGGTTCAACTCTAGCCTCAGATATATTCTGGGCAAGTCCACCCCCACTGCCTAGCCCTTACCACTCTTCTGCCTTGGAAGCAATACACAAAACTGATTAAAAGATGGAAGGTAAGGCTTCTTCCCTGAAGGATTAGAAAGGGAAGAACACTATCTTGTGTGTGGCCATCTCCATACTATGCTGCTTTCTCTCTGGCCCTCATCCCCACTTCCCCAGCACCACCCACTTCTAACTTTAATTTCTTCTCCTGGGAGGCAAGTTTCACCTTATCTTTCCAGGAATCAGGTATCCACTCCACTTTCCAGTCATCTCCATACCATATAACCTTCCTTCCTCCTCTTTATGAGTTGGCTTCCCCCATTAAAATAGAAATTCCTTCTGGACAGATATATTCTTGCTTGCTAGTAAGTAATTAATGAACACTCTGTCTGATCACCCACACAAAAAAGTCCTGCTGATGAAGTTGAGAAAGTCTCTGTTTATCAGTGTGCCTGGCTCCAACTTCTTTATCTGTCCACTCCAGACAAATCCTAACTTTTCCCCACCCACCCTCATATACTCCTCCCTGTATTGCTCCTGCAAAAAATACAAATCTATTATCCATCAAACCTCCTTCCATACCTGTGTAACACATTGTCAGCTCAAAGCAGAACCAAAGTGAGAGTGTGACCCTCACCAAGCTTTAACCCCAAAATGCTCCTACTTCTGGCATCTCCCACCCCATCCCCTAGACCTTAAAAAGGGAAATTTGAACTTGTTACACTTCAAGAAAAAGCTCTTTTTTCAAAACCTTACTTTCCATCTTAGAATTGATGCTAAATATGAATTCCAAGGCAGAAGAGCAGTGAGGGATTAAGTGACTTGCCCAGGGTCACACAGCTAGGAAGTATCTAACCAGGACCTCCCAACTCCAGGATTGGTGCTCTATGAACATACCCCACACTTATATCTATCCAATGAGTCACCAGAAGCAGATGTTGTTACTGTTTTCATGGGAGGAAGGAGATAGAGTCATGGTTTCTTTGTTTCTTTGGCTATGAGTGATGTAAAATCCCAGTGACACTCCAGCCTGGTCCTCTTCTTGTATTCCACAAAATCTACCTCAAATTGATGGGAAGGAATGGCTGACATTGGGGAAGGTCATGAGTCTCTTGTTCAATTGGCTCCCAAGTCCATCCTCAAGTCATCACCTAACCAATGCTTGTCTCTTGTCCACTATCCAGGCACGAAATAATAACTCTTCCTCCTACTCCCTGCAAGGTTAGCTCCTGGTCCACATGCTTCTTCCCATCACATTAAAAGAATTTATCTCAAAGCACACATCTTCCACTTCCACTTTCCTTCATGAGTTTTTTATTGTACTGTGATATGTGTCTTCTATCTTGACATGAGAAATATAGAAACATGTGTTGTATAAAAGACTGATATAACCTAGAACAGACTATTTACCACCTCAGGGAGGGAAAGGAAGGAGAAAATCTGAATTCTAAGATGCCAGAAAATAATTGTCAAAAATTGTTTCTGCATGCAACTGAAAAATAATTTTTTAAAGTACTGATATGGAGGAGAGGGGGAAGCTAGGTGGTTCAGTGGATTGAGAGCCAGGCTCAGAGATGGGAGGTTTGGGTTCATATTTGGTCTCAGACACTTCCCAGCTGTGTGATCCTTGGGCAAGTCACTTAACCCCTATTCCCTAGCCCTTACCGCCCTTTTACCTTAGAACAATACACAGTATTGATTCTAAGATGGAAGGCGAGGGTTTAAAAAATTAAAATCTCCCTATAAGTTTAATAGATTAAGAAGTACAATGCCCCATCCCCACTAGGCTTGTAAAGCATCTCCTGTATGTCTTTAGAAGAAACATTGTCTCCCAACATCTCTTCTGTAGGAGGATGGGAGGAAACCTTAAGTGTTTTGCCACAAGAACTGTGGATTGACTTTTCTTCTATCTGGATCACTCTTAACCTCAGCATTATTCTTAGCTCCTCACTCTTTCCCATCTCACATATCTTATCAGATGCCAAATCTTGATATTTCTATCTTCATTACATCTATCTCTTTCATCTAACACCTTCTATCTATTCATAATTATCACCCTAGCTCAGATGCTCATCACTTCTTGTCTAGAATATTTCAGGGGTCTTCTAATAGTTCTCCCTGCCTCATCTTTCCCTACCCCAAACCATTATCCACGATGCTATCAGAATGATTTTCCTTAAGTGTACACTTAACCATGGCACTCCCCTCCTCCATAAGCTGTACTGGCTCCCTATTGTTTCTAGGATAAACTACAAACTCCTCTCCTTAGTTTTTTAAGTCTTTTATAACCTGACTCCAACATATCTTTCCAGCCTCACTGGACATAATAACCCTTTAAAAACTCTATGACCTGATCAAATTGGCCTTTCTCTCTTCCTCACTCAAGATATTCCATCTCACTTCCTCTTCATAAAATTCTTTTCTTCCTTCAAGCTCTACTTTGCACATGAAGCCTTTCTTGATCCTTCCAACTGCTGGTGCTTTCCACCCCAAACTAGCTTGCTTTATATGTATTCTCTTTGTATTTATTCTGAATATACATATATAATGTATATAGTATATGTGTGTATAAATACTAATATAATGAATGATTCCTGCTCTTAAGAAATTTTCTTCTAAGGAAGAAACAATAAGAGTGTGTATATGTGTGTATTATATATATATATATATAATAAATACATACACTTACTTCTAAGGGGGACCCAATAAGTATGTATGAATAATACATAAATATATAATATAAATAAATATATTTCTAAGGGAACATAATAAGTATATATATAATATATAAATATATAATACACATATATACTTACTTCTAAAGATGAAACTATGTATTATATATAAATATATTATTATAAATATATATTTCTAAGGGGGATACAATGGGTACATATATATTTATATAAACATAAAATATAAATAAATATACTTTTAGGGGAAACATAATAAATATGTATATACATATAAAATATAAATATAAATACTTCTAAAAGGGAAACAATAAGTGCATATATAATATATTAATATATATAATATATAACACAAATAAATATACTTCCAAGGAGGACATAAGTGTATATTTATAATGTATAAATATATAATATAAATATATACTTCTAAAGGGGAAACAAGTATGTATATATATTGAATATATAATTAAAGTATATATTATTTCTAAGGGTGAAACAATAAGTGTATATATATAATATNCCAAAATGCTCCTACTTCTGGCATCTCCCACCCCATCCCCTAGACCTTAAAAAGGGAAATTTGAACTTGTTACACTTCAAGAAAAAGCTCTTTTTTCAAAACCTTACTTTCCATCTTAGAATTGATGCTAAATATGAATTCCAAGGCAGAAGAGCAGTGAGGGATTAAGTGACTTGCCCAGGGTCACACAGCTAGGAAGTATCTAACCAGGACCTCCCAACTCCAGGATTGGTGCTCTATGAACATACCCCACACTTATATCTATCCAATGAGTCACCAGAAGCAGATGTTGTTACTGTTTTCATGGGAGGAAGGAGATAGAGTCATGGTTTCTTTGTTTCTTTGGCTATGAGTGATGTAAAATCCCAGTGACACTCCAGCCTGGTCCTCTTCTTGTATTCCACAAAATCTACCTCAAATTGATGGGAAGGAATGGCTGACATTGGGGAAGGTCATGAGTCTCTTGTTCAATTGGCTCCCAAGTCCATCCTCAAGTCATCACCTAACCAATGCTTGTCTCTTGTCCACTATCCAGGCACGAAATAATAACTCTTCCTCCTACTCCCTGCAAGGTTAGCTCCTGGTCCACATGCTTCTTCCCATCACATTAAAAGAATTTATCTCAAAGCACACATCTTCCACTTCCACTTTCCTTCATGAGTTTTTTATTGTACTGTGATATGTGTCTTCTATCTTGACATGAGAAATATAGAAACATGTGTTGTATAAAAGACTGATATAACCTAGAACAGACTATTTACCACCTCAGGGAGGGAAAGGAAGGAGAAAATCTGAATTCTAAGATGCCAGAAAATAATTGTCAAAAATTGTTTCTGCATGCAACTGAAAAATAATTTTTTAAAGTACTGATATGGAGGAGAGGGGGAAGCTAGGTGGTTCAGTGGATTGAGAGCCAGGCTCAGAGATGGGAGGTTTGGGTTCATATTTGGTCTCAGACACTTCCCAGCTGTGTGATCCTTGGGCAAGTCACTTAACCCCTATTCCCTAGCCCTTACCGCCCTTTTACCTTAGAACAATACACAGTATTGATTCTAAGATGGAAGGCGAGGGTTTAAAAAATTAAAATCTCCCTATAAGTTTAATAGATTAAGAAGTACAATGCCCCATCCCCACTAGGCTTGTAAAGCATCTCCTGTATGTCTTTAGAAGAAACATTGTCTCCCAACATCTCTTCTGTAGGAGGATGGGAGGAAACCTTAAGTGTTTTGCCACAAGAACTGTGGATTGACTTTTCTTCTATCTGGATCACTCTTAACCTCAGCATTATTCTTAGCTCCTCACTCTTTCCCATCTCACATATCTTATCAGATGCCAAATCTTGATATTTCTATCTTCATTACATCTATCTCTTTCATCTAACACCTTCTATCTATTCATAATTATCACCCTAGCTCAGATGCTCATCACTTCTTGTCTAGAATATTTCAGGGGTCTTCTAATAGTTCTCCCTGCCTCATCTTTCCCTACCCCAAACCATTATCCACGATGCTATCAGAATGATTTTCCTTAAGTGTACACTTAACCATGGCACTCCCCTCCTCCATAAGCTGTACTGGCTCCCTATTGTTTCTAGGATAAAATACAAACTCCTCTCCTTAGTTTTTTAAGTCTTTTATAACCTGACTCCAACATATCTTTCCAGCCTCACTGGACATAATAACCCTTTAAAAACTCTATGACCTGATCAAATTGGCCTTTCTCTCTTCCTCACTCAAGATATTCCATCTCACTTCCTCTTCATAAAATTCTTTTCTTCCTTCAAGCTCTACTTTGCACATGAAGCCTTTCTTGATCCTTCCAACTGCTGGTGCTTTCCACCCCAAACTAGCTTGCTTTATATGTATTCTCTTTGTATTTATTCTGAATATACATATATAATGTATATAGTATATGTGTGTATAAATACTAATATAATGAATGATTCCTGCTCTTAAGAAATTTTCTTCTAAGGAAGAAACAATAAGAGTGTGTATATGTGTGTATTATATATATATATATATAATAAATACATACACTTACTTCTAAGGGGGACCCAATAAGTATGTATGAATAATACATAAATATATAATATAAATAAATATATTTCTAAGGGAACATAATAAGTATATATATAATATATAAATATATAATACACATATATACTTACTTCTAAAGATGAAACTATGTATTATATATAAATATATTATTATAAATATATATTTCTAAGGGGGATACAATGGGTACATATATATTTATATAAACATAAAATATAAATAAATATACTTTTAGGGGAAACATAATAAATATGTATATACATATAAAATATAAATATAAATACTTCTAAAAGGGAAACAATAAGTGCATATATAATATATTAATATATATAATATATAACACAAATAAATATACTTCCAAGGAGGACATAAGTGTATATTTATAATGTATAAATATATAATATAAATATATACTTCTAAAGGGGAAACAAGTATGTATATATATTGAATATGAATATATAATTAAAGTATATATTATTTCTAAGGGTGAAACAATAAGTGTATATATATAATATAGAAATATATGTATGTTATTACAAATAAATATACTTCTAAGGGGGGACATAAATGTATATATATACATAAAAGATATAAATGTATATACTTCTAAAGGAGAAAAAATAAGTGTGAATGTAAATCATATATATATACAAAGATATATACAAATATATAGACATACTTTTAAGGGGGACACAATAACTGCATATGTAATATATAACTAAACATATAACTATAAATATATAAGTATATATACTTAATTCAAAGAGAGACAGAATAAGTGTGTATATATTATATATAAATAAATATGTAATATAAAGATATACTTCTAAGGGGGTTGCAATGGGCATACATTTGATATAGCTATATACTGATTTCTGAGGAGGGCACAGTGTTGATATATTTGTAGCATGTGTGCACATACACACATACATACCTATCGTGCCTCCCTTAGAAGTAAACACCTTGAGAGCAGGAGCTGTTCGTGGTCTTAGTATCTCCAGCCTGGTACAATAACTGGTCGTAGTAGGCACTTAAGCTTGGTTAATTGATGGGCTCTGAAGCCCCTTCCCAGCCAGAAGCCCAGGTTCCTGACGCTATCCTATCTGTTTGGCCCACCTCAGGGGAGCAGTTTTTCCCACTTCTTTTCATGCTTGCTGGGTTCTGCTTTTTGAAGCAATATTACAGAAATGAGCCATCAACCCTTCCCAGCGTTAAGTACCCTTCATGCTTTTGCCCAGCTGTATAGAATCATCCACCCCCACCTAGGCTCCATATTGATGCCTATAGTTTCTGCTTCCATTGGATGTGACCCAAGACTGGGGGGAGGGAGCCAATGGCACGAGAGGCACCTATATCCCCTGAAGCCTTCCTCCCCCCCCCCAAAAAAAAAAAAAATCTTCAGTGGAGCAAGCTCTTGGCGTCAAGAGAATGGCACAAGAGCCTTTATTCTGATGGCAGCTGAGTAATCCTGGGCAAAACCCTTTGGCTCTTTGAGGTTCCGTTTCCTCCACAATACGGCAGAGATACAGCTTGAAGTCTCTACGTCACCAGAGCCCTGAGCAAAGAACTTTGTAAACCTGAAGGCGCTCAAGCCATCGGAACTTATTCTTATGATTAGCTGGGGATGTTCCCAATCTGTCAAAGCATCCCTCGCTGCTGCAGCCGGCCCATCAGTCTCATATCGATTCCTTAGGAAATAGCTTTCTCCTTGCTGAGGTATATGGAGACAGCGTCCTCTGTCTCTGGGTGTCTTTGAACGTGTCTTATGGAATTAAGGGAAGTGCATGACCATTAGGCAACTCACCGGTTGTGCTGTGACCACTGGCCCGGGAGCAGGCGGAGGAGACGGGAGGAAGGGTGCTGCTGGAATTGGGGGTGGGGCAGAGAGAGAGGGGTCAATCGCTGCTGCTGCTGCTGCTGCTTTAGGCTGTCACATTCCCCCAGGGCTGAGCCAGCCCTGCATCGGTATGGCTGTGAGCAGTTGGCTTCATGGGGACTGGAGGAGGGAGGTGGCTCCAGTCAGTGTGTTCTCTCCACCACAGCTGGGTCGGAGCTTTAGTTTCTTGGCAAAAAGGCTTCTCCCCGGAATTTTCAAGCTGCCTTCCCCTCCCAAGACTTCTAATTAATATCCACTACGTGAATTATTTATTGTGAACAGATGTTAGAGTTTAAAGAGTGTTAAGAGGAGATCCGATGCTAATCAATTTATTTTAACTGGTTTTCCTATTTACCACAAACCAAATTGGGGACTTTGCTGCTGTTATTAGAAGCCTCATTCCATCTCCAGCTTGTGCCTCCCCTTCCCTAGGCTTGCTTTGTTCTTCTTCTCCCTCCCTTCCCTCATCCCAGACAAGCCTCCTCCATTCTCACCCAACAGATGCTGGGAGATTTAGATGCTGATCCTATCTGGAAAGCAATGTAGAATTCCACCACCACCACCACCACCCGTTAAAGGAGGGAAAAAATCCAAATGAGCAAGGAGAGACACCCAGGCACCCCAGCCTGGAAGGGTGGTTTGCCAATCTCCTTTCACATACCATGCCAATTAAAAGAGCTCAGGACCAGGGCCAAAAAAGAAAACAAAATGAACTTTGGCTGTGCACCTAGATGATTCCCCAAGTTTGTCTCTCCCCCTGGTCATTCCAGATGTACCAGCAAACAGGTGGACTCCATTAGGCAACTACAGCATATGCTCCTTCAAGGTCTATACCCAGGAGTAGGCTAGTAAATGTTTAACAACTGGCTCACTGGGGGGTGGGGGGGGGTGGGGGGGAGTATATGTAGGACACACTTAAATTTCACCTGCATTATTAATAGTTCCTCCATCACTTTCTTAAGTCTAGATATTTGACAAAACAATGAATCAAGTACTGATCTGTAGCAGCTGATAATTTCTGAGGTGATTAAATGAGCATCCTGAAAATTTAATCATTGGCTGAAGAGCCAGTCCAAGCTAGCTCTAGCATACTCTGCCTTATATTGTTGATACTAGCAAAGGGTTAGCACAAGGTAATGATTTCCTTCTTAGCTAAGTAGCACAATGGATAGAGTGCTATGCCTAGAGTCAAGAAGACACCTCTTCCTGAGTTCAAGTCCAGCCCCAGACTCTAACTAGATGTGTGACCCTGGACAAGTTGCTTCACCCTGTTTTGTCTCATCTGTTTCCTAATCTGTAAAATGAGCTGGAGAAGGAAGTGGCAAGGTGGCTCAGGAAAAAGACTGCCAAGCCTGGAGATGGGAGGTCCTGTGTTCAAATCTGGTCTCAGACACATCTTAGCTGTGTGACCTTGGGCAAGTCACTTAAACCCTACTGCCTAGTCCTTACCACTCTTCTGCTTTGGAATCAATACTTATTATTGATTCTAAGATGGAAGGTAAAGGTTTAAAAAAGTATGGGACAAAATAAGATCAAAACCAGTGTTCTTGGCTTTATGAGTGCCTACATCTCCTGGTGAGTTAGTCTTAGTCCAAGATGGATATAAGGCAGGGGTCAGCAACGTAGGGCTCTTTCTGCAGGAGCCATAAAGTCAATTTTTTTTTCAGGCGCTGTTACAGGAGCGCGCACTGTGAGCACTGTACGGCTCTCACAAAATTACATTTAAAAAAATGTGGTGTTTATGGCTCTTACAGCCAAAAAGGTTTCCAACCCCTGATATAAGGGGTAGAACTGGAGACAGTAACACTGATCTGAGACCCACAACGGCTGACAAAGCCTCTCAGATTAGGGGAAAAGGCGGTGACTTATTGAACAGGTGTGATGGATCATTTCTTCAGTTTCTTCTATCACTAGAGGGACAACGTAAGACTTTTAGGGCAGTTTGTCCAGGTTGATTCTCCCTCTCTGCTGGCAACTCTAATCTATACTCCTCCTGGAACATAAACTCTTGAGAGTAGACATTGTTTATTGCTGTTGTTGTCCTTTGTTAAATATGGTTGGGTGTTTAATATACAAATATTGAATTAAACCAAAGTTTTATTTTGTGTCCAGGTCTAAGATTGATGACTAGCTGTGTGACCACAGCAGATTCCTGGGATGAAAAGAACCATCCACCACCAATCACCACTACCACTCACCACCAGCTACAACTAATACCACTACCACCACTACTGACAACAATAACAATACCATCACCAACAACAACCACCATGACTTTCAGAAAGCAGGTGTCTTTGTCATCAGTTACCTCCTTGGCTCTACTAGGAAATCTGGGATTTCTCCACCTCCTCTGGCCTCACAGGGAATTAACTGCTTCTTCTCATCCCACTAATGAGAAATAAGATCCACAAAATACTGAAAAATAGTTGCATGCAATAGAAGAAGCTTAGGCATGCTCCATTTCAGAGCCAGGCTCTTGCTCCCCTCCTTAGACAACCTGGAAACCTGCCTTCCCCTGTCCTTCTTCCCAATCCCCTATCATCCACCCCAACCTAGGCTCACCATATTGATGCCAGACTGGCTTAGTCTACTGCAGCTCAGAACTCCAGAGCTCAAAAGATATGCCAGCCTTGGCTCTCTGGTAACTGGGACTATAGACCTGCCTCACCATGCCCAGAAAAAAAGAGCTTTGTAAACATATTGTAAAAATGCGAGTTATGCCGGTAGGGGATAGGGTGATTTGTTCCAAATCCAATCCTCCCAAATCTGTCTCCCCACTTCTAACACATTTAGGCCTGCTTTGGGTGGGGAAGAGGGGAGGAGTAGGGCTATCTTGTAGATTCAGTCCTGAAGATCACTAGAGGAGGCATTCTTAACCTTTTTTGGGTCATGGACCCCTTTGGGAGTCTGGTAAAATCTACGGATCACTTCTGAAAATGTGTTTAAGTACATTGAATTACAAAGGAAACAAATCAAATTGAAATAAAGGTATAACTTTTTTTTCCTACCAAGTTCACAGATGCTCTCCTGAAATCTAGCCACTGACCCCAAGTTAAGAACCCTTGCAGCCGAGTAAAAAACTGACCAAAGGTTAGGAAGCCTACGGTTTAGCTCAGATCCTACCTCTTAACTATTTTCTCCACTTCCACAACATGGCCAACTGCCCCATGGTGAATTTTCCTCCTGATTGGTGAGTTATCTTTGCCTTCTCCAGAATCCACATCTGTGCTCTGCTCATTTAACTATGAATTCCTAGTCAACCTCTTCCCAATTCCCCACATGCCTTCTATTTATCACTCTGGCAAGGCCAGCTTTCCCTACTGGTAACCCAAACTGGAATGACTTCAAAGGGCAATTGGGTATTTTGCCCATGGGCTTGTGGGTTGACCTATAATCACTGCATTTTCCCAGGTTCCTGGAAGCTTTGGTATAATGCCTTGGCTTTATCTTACATTCACTCAGCTTCTGTAAGCCTCCTTCATCTGCCCTGTGTAACTGGATTTTCAGCTGTTTATTACTCAACATCAACAGTCTCAAATGGTCAAATGAAAAAAAGCATGGGGTATGTGTGGGGGTGTTCTTTTTCTAGTGTTTAGGAGGGCATGGCTGGGCAGGGGGCACTTGGAGAGGGAGCCATGGCTGCTAGGCCAAGATGCCAGTGGGCATAACCAAAATAATCCTGTTCCCACCCTCGCTGGGGGTTCTAAATTCCTGAAATCTTTAGGTTTCAGTGAAAGAATCTGTGACTTCATTCCTTTTCACCTGGAGGTTCAGTGGGGAAAAAATCCACTCCTGTCAGGAACAAGGAATTGGATAAGTCCTTCAAGAAGTTAACACTAGGTCAGAGAATGTTCCAGAAAGATAGATATGAGCTAGAACAGAGAAAGCCTGCCTGGGATGCTGATGTTGGTTCTGACACCCTAAATCTTGCCACCTCCCCCTACAAATACAAGCAAACACACTGGTCTTTGCCTTTCCTATTTAACAGAACTGGCCAGCCCCTGCTGTCCTCTTCCATCCTGGTACTCCTTCAATGTCCCTCTGCTACTCTGAGTCCATTAATTTTTCCTGTTTCCTAGCTCCCAAGCCTGTCCTTGGTGTGCTGTCACGGACTTTTCTGATTACTCAGTAATAGCTGCTCTTGGACTAAACATATTCTTTCTTGCACCAGCCACAGGTCCTGAGCATCCAGGAGAGGATTTCCAAACAACCTCGTTACCATGTCAATGCTTCTGAAAATGAGCCTGGACAGGCCAAAGGAAAATGCTTTCCAAATTCTCAGAACCCAAATAATTCAGTTCTTCTTTTTCCCACTGCAGGGCATGCTATCAACAAAGCCTTCCACCAAATGCAAGGTGGTCTTCAAAGAGAGAAAAGAGAGTTTGCCAATCCAGAAGAAATTAGGCACCAAAAACAAGAAATGCAAGACAAACCTGTAGCCTACCTCAGTAGGTACCAAAAAACCTGGAAAATTCCATTTTAGGAGGGGCAAAATTAGCAATCTAACATTGTCTGCTCTTCTGTTTTGTAATGGAGTCCTTTTTTTTTAATTTAAGGGAGAATTAGGAGACTCCTCAAGCTGAAAAGGTCTGAAAACATGTTGATATCCCTATTTCTTAGGCTTCTGCAATCCAACATTTAGTTAAAAACATACTTCACAGGAGGATAGCTTGGTGGTAAAGTGGATAGAGTCCAGGCCTGGAGTAAGGAATCTTCCTGAGTTAAAATCTGACCTCTTACAACTCACTTAACACTATTTGCCTCAGTTTCCTCATCTGTCAAATGAGCCAGTGGAAGGAAATGACAAGCTACTTTAGTATCTCTGCCAAGAAAATGTCAAATGGGGTCATGAAGAATAAGACATGACTGAAAAATCCCAAGGAAGATATTATTATTATTATTATTATTATTTTTAAACCTTTGTCTTCTCGCTTAGTATCAATTCTAAGGCAGAAGGGCAGCAAAAGCTGGGTAATTACAGTTAAATATCTTGCCAAGGGTCACACAGCTAAAAAGTGTCTGAGGCCAGATTTGAATTTAGGTCCTCCAAATTTCAGGCCTGGCTCTCTATTGATTATGTTACCTGGCCTCCCCTGAAGGCATTACTTTTTGATTACTTTAATTTCAGTCTACAGTTCTCAAGACTAAGGAGCAGCCTTCTCCCACTCAAGGCACAATAGAGACTCCCTACCCCCAAATCATTCCATTCAGAAGCCTGGTTGGTTCTCAGGAGACTAGAGCTAAGGGGCTCTGAGTCATTATGAGTTGGCAGAAGCCCCAGATTTCCCTTTGAGCCCTCCACATCTGGCTTTGAAGAGAAACATCACAGAATTTAGAAGTAGAAGGGTCCTTCCTGGTCACTTCCAGACAGAAGAACAGAGGCCCACAGTGGGGAAATGGGCAGTCACCCAAGTAGAATATAGCAGAGTGGGGGAACCCAGGATACGACACTCACAGAAGAGTTTCTGACTTTCTTTTCCTTCCTCTCTCCCTTCCTTCCTTCCTTTTTTATTTCTTCCCTCCCTCCCTCCCTCCCTCCCTCCTTCCTTCCTTCCCTCCCTCCCTCCCTCCTTTCCTTCCTTCCTTCCTTCCTTCCTTCCTTCCTTCCTTCCTTCCTTCCTTCCTTCCTTCCTTCCTTCCTTCCATCAAT
>NC_058133.1:260447450-260476164 GCF_016433145.1 Gracilinanus agilis | reverse complement strand
TTCCTTCTTTCCTTCCTTCCTTCCTTCCTTCCTTCCTTCCTTCCTTCCTTCCTTCCTTCCTTCCTTCCTTCCTTTCTTCTTTCCTTCCTTCTTTCTTTCCTTCCTTCCTTCCTTTCTCCCTCCCTCCCTTCCTCTCTCTTCTTTCTTTTTTAACTGAGCCCTCAGGATGGGCTGCAGAAATTGTTTCTGGCCTTAAGATGTTCCAAAAACCAAGAAAAAGGAAGGAGAAACCTCAGGGTAAGCCATTATTCCTCTTGAATGATCTCTCAAAGTCCCCCTTCCTCCCCAAGGCAGGACCAGGAGTTGTCCCCCAGGCTTCAGAGCCTCCATCTCTCTTTCTGGCCCCTTTTCTTACATCAGCCCAAAGCACACCCTAGAACTTCCTCCCCGGGGCACACTGAGATTTTAATTGACTTCAGGCAGTCATTAAATGTGCCCAAGGTTACACAGGCAGCAGGGCCATGATTCCAACCCACTGGACCTTTGAATTAACTAGGAAACTTTCCCTTCCTCATTTTACCTTCTTCTCTGGGCCTTACTTTTCTTCATCTGTAAAATAGGGATACTTGAACAATCTGTCTCACATAGTTGTGAAGAGCAGAGTTTTTTGAAGCAGGATATAAATATAATCTATTATTAATACTAATTAATCATTACTTGAATAATACATAATTATAATGATTAATAATCCATTTTTAACCATTCCTGGCTGTGTGAAATAGAGGACAGACAAACGTGGAGTCAAAGTGTCTTGGGATCTCAAGTCCTGCCTCTGACACATATTGGCTGTATGATGTCATCAATTCTCTTGGGATTATTCCTTATATACCAATTGGTAAGAGAAAGTCTTGTTGTTGAGGGTTCCCTTTACCAAAGAAATCATAGGATGAGTCCTCCCAAATTATTACCTGATGTCTATAAGGCACTGAACCTTTCGGTAGGATCTGAGTTCAAATTCAGTCTGATACACTTAGTTAGCTGTGTGACTTGTTCAGGGTTCAGAGGCAGGATTTGACCTCAGGTCTTCCTGACTCCAGATCTGGCACTGTATCCACTGCACCATCTAGCTGTCCTACCCCCATTTTACAGTTGCAAAAACTGAGGCAAATGGAGCTCAAACGATTTTCCCAGGGTCATACAGCTGGTAAATATCCAAAGTCAAATTGGACCTCAGGTCTTTCCTGATTCTAGACCTGCCCCATCAGTTGCCTTTAACCAGTTCTCATAGTTTAAATCCCAGCTTTCTTCCTCTCTTCTCCCCTCCCTCCTGTTCCAGCTTTTTCCTCTTTGTCCTCGGCCTCTAATGGCAAGTTGTTCCTCCTGCTCAGCCCTCCATCCTTCGTTTTCCTTGGACCAAAGCTCTCTTCAAGGTGACAGGGCAGTAGGGTGAAAATAAATGAGGTGAAAAAGTCATTCTATCTCAGTCTGACAGGCCCACCAAATAGCAACCCAGGGAATAAAGCAAAGTTAATAAGCTAAAGGGGACTGGAGCTGACCCTTGCCCCAACTCCTGCTCCTTCCCAGCTCAATCAATCTGTCTGAAGTATCCAGGCCCAAGGAAGACAGGTGAAGAACAGGCTACTAGAGGGGAGAGGAAAGGAAGATAACTGAAATATATGTTTAAAAAAGGCCCAATTTTCTATTTATTTATTTATATTTATATTCTTAACCTGTATAAATTAAAATTAAGATAGAATTTGGATAACTGACATTGTTTTCCATCACTTCTCTGACAGCTACCTCTTCTCTATACTTCACAGGCCCCCTTTCAGCTTATTTCCCCTTCCCTTTCTTTCCCACTATTTTCCAACCCCCTTTTCTATTTCTCCCCAAAGCCAAAAAAAAAAAGATAAAGAAATAGATTCTGAATTTTAGAGGCTACCCCTAGGAAAGGGACTGATCTGAGTTAAAATTTAAGTTGAGAAGGAGAGAAAATAAAATGAAAAAAAAAGAATAATGGAATGAATAATTCAAAAATTAATTGAAAAATTTTCATTACAAAATGTAAGTGCTTTAAAAATCAAAACAGAAGTCAGCCAGTGTTACCTTTAGAATGAAGATAGATGTTGAAAACACCAAAAGGGAGCATGTCATGAGAGGAACAAATGTCCTGGTAGAGAAGCAAATGACCAGCTAGATCAGATGGGGATTATACACTTCTTAGGATGGAATTATAGAAAAGTAAAGAGAACTTTCATGGGCAGGTAGGTGGCACAGAGGATTGAGCTCTAGGCATGGAGTAAGGAAGACCTGAGTTCAAATCCAGCTATGGACACTTACTAGCTGTGTGACCCTGGGCAAGTCATATAACCATGATTGCCATGTCCTATTCGCTCTTCTGCCT
Organism: Gracilinanus agilis; assembly: GCF_016433145.1. Taxonomy (NCBI): domain Eukaryota; kingdom Metazoa; phylum Chordata; class Mammalia; order Didelphimorphia; family Didelphidae; genus Gracilinanus; species Gracilinanus agilis. The sequence goes on along the minus strand of NC_058133.1, from coordinate 260,473,820 downwards.
TGGAAAGAAAAAAGAAGGAAGGAAGGAAGGAAGGAAGGAAGGAAGGAAGGAAGGAAGGAACAAAGGAACAAAGGAATAAAGAAGAGAAAAGAGAGAGAACACTGGCTTTGGAGTCAAAGGACCAGGCAGGAGTCAGATCCTGCCTGTGACACTACCTCTGTAACCTTAGACAAATAATTTTTAACTGTCCTGTTCACCTATTTTTTTCATTTGTAAAATGAGGGGTTAGATTAGAAGAAAAGGCGAAAGCTGGCTGGTGGCGTGGGTATGTGTGTGTATTTTACAGCAAGTATCTCTGATAAAATCCTTATTTCTTAAATATGTAGAGAATTGAGTCAAATTTATAAGAATGCAAATAATTCTCCAATTGATAAATAGTCAAAGGATATGCAGTTTTCAGAAGAAGAAATCAAGGCTATATATAATCATGTGAAAAAATGCTCTAAATCACTCTTGATTAAAGAAATAAGAAAAAATTAAAACAACCCTGAGGTACCACCTCACACCTATCAGACTGGCTAACACGATAGAAAAATCAAATAATAAATACTGGTGGGGATGTTGGAAAATTGGGACACGGATGCATTATTGGTGAAGATATAGTCCTGGAGGGCAATTTGGAATTCTTCCTAAAGAGCTTTAAAACTGTGTATATACCCTTTGACCCAGCAATACCACTACTAGGTCTGTATCCCAGAGAGATTTTTTTAATGGAGGAAAGAACCTGTTGATGCAAAAATATTTATAGCAACTCTTTTGGTGGTGGCAAAGAATTTAAAGTTGAAAGGATATCCATCAATTGGGGAGTGTCTGAACAAGCTATGGTATATGATTGTGATAGACTACTTCTGTGCTATAAGAAATAATGAGGATGATTTAAGAAGAACCTGGAAAGACCTCCATGAACTAATGCAAAGTGAAGTGAGCAGAACCAGGGGAACACTGTACACAGTAATAACAATATTATTGCTGTTATGAATGACTTTGTTATTCTCAGTTATACGGTGAGTGAAAAAAATCCTCAAGTATTCATGATGAAAATGCCATCAGGCTCCAAAGAAAGAACTTATGGAGACTGAATGTAAATCAAGACATATTATATTTCATTTTATTTCTTCACTTTTCTTTCATTTGTCTGAGTTCTTTTCCACGAAAGGACTAATATGGAAAGATGTTTTACACTGTTACACATGTAAAATCTATAGCAATTTGCTTGCAATCTCAAGAGGAGGAAGGAGGGAAGAGAGGGATAGAGGGAGGGTGAGAATTTGGCTCAAACTTAAATAAAATGAAAGTTTGAAAACGGTTTTTTCATGTAATTGAATATTAAAATGTTAGTAAATTTTAAGAAATAAAATAAAATCATGGGGGTTGATCTAGGTGGCCTTTGAAAACCTTTCCAGCTCTAGACCTTTGATCCTTCAACTCTCTCTCCTTGCTTTGGCCCAATGACCACTTACCCCAGCAGTGTGCCTAGTTGTATCCTTTTCCTTCCCTATCCCTATTTGGTGATATCAGCTACTACCTTACTTAGGGGTGGAGAGGGTGGAGATGCTGTCCTACTTACCTTCTCTTCTGGCCTTCAACCTTCCAACTTAAAAGTCTAAAGTTATAGAGTCCTTGTACATGTTAAAACCTGCCAAGTAAAGTCCTATTGCTTTGCACAGAATGTTTGCAGTTCCATTTTATTACTTAAATCTGTTGGGATGGAATAGGGCAGAACCTTAGAATTTGTCCAGTCCAACCCCTTCATTTTGCAGATATGGAAACTGATGCCCAAGGAGGGAAAGGAAAAAGAGTAAGAAGTATTTTTAAGGGAAATATAATAGAAAAGAGCAAGGAGTGTGATAGAGGTCACATGCAGAAACTTAGAAAGAGAGCCGACAGGTAAGGAGAGAAGAGGGCAGAATTGCAAAGAATCTAAGATAACAAATTTGAAACACAAGAGCACAGGGTAGAGGCCAGGACCAGCTGGGGTAGCCCCCCCCCCGGAAATGTAAGAGTCTAAAGAAGGGGGAGTATTATGTTAAGGATGCTTTAACAAACGAAGAGAGTAGGACCTATATCACCTGCCAGAAAGAAGTAAAGAAATCAGATTTCAAGAGACTGTCGATGAAGCTGGGAGAGCAATAGGGTATTGTGGGAGGACAAGTCAGGAGGTTCAAGGAATAATTCCACACCAGACAAGTAACAGGGCATCAAGCTAAATAAAGAATGATCTCAGTTTTCAGCCACCAATCAAGCTGTGGTCATGAGTATGCCCAGGCTGGTTTGGGCTGACCCCACCTTATAGTTTCTTCTAAAGTATCTTCAGGCCAAAGACCACCCTAGCCACCATCCTTATTGTTCTCCATTGTCAGCATCTAAGACCTGACAGCATCAGACCTCAACAGCACTGTGGGAACAGGCAATGCCAGTATTGTCATCACCCCCACTTTACAAATGGCTTCAGAAAGGTGAGTCACGCAATTAGTGAATGGCAGGGCCAAGCATTGAATCCAGGGCTTTAAGAAGGAGAAGAGTTGGGAAGTCCTGAGGAAGGAAGGAAGGAAGGAAGGAAGGAAGGAAGGAAGGAAGGAAGGGAGGAAGAGAGGGAGGGAGGGGAAAGGAAAAAAGAAAGCTTGCTTCTTACTAAATTGGATAACATGATGCAAATCACTATACCTTTCCCCAACAGTAAAATGAGAAGGGATGAGGATGGAACTAGACAATCTCAAAGTCCTTTCCAGATTTAAATTCAATGATCTTAAATTCTATGGTGCTTTTTCCATTATACCATGAACTAAATTATGTGAGACATATATACAATGTAAAGCAAACTCGGCTGTAAAACTCCTATGCTCATCTGGAGTCCAATTAAAATGTAATTAAGAAATGCTTAACAAAATAAATAGAAATTCAATACAACATAGATAATGTTAATTTGTGATTTTCTAAGTCAATATTGTTGACTTAGGGATTGTTTCTATTTGAGTTTGACAACACTAATGTAAAGAAATAGGATCTTGGGTGAATAAATCTAGATTCCTTCCCATCTTTCCTGATGATGACCTCCTTGATATTACTTAACAAGATTACATCTCACAGTTCTAGGCATTTTCTCTGGCTGTCCCCAATACATGGAGGGCTCTCCCTCCTCTCTGCCCCGTGGCTTTCCTTCCTTACCTCAAGTTCTATAACATCCTGTCTTCTGCAAGAAATTTTTTCTGGGGATAGTTATGTGGCTCAGTGGATTGAGAGCCAGACCTAGAGATGGGAGTCCCTGCGTTCAAATGTGACCTCAGATACTCCTAGCTGTGTGACCCTGAGCAAGTCACTTAACTCCCATTGCCTAGCCCTTACTGCTCTTCCACTTTGGATCCAATACACAGTATTGATTCTAAGACAGAAGGTAAAAGCATTTTTTTAAAAAGAAGTGTTTCCTGATGCCCCCTAATTCTTCTGCCTTCCCTCTATTGATTATCTCCAATTTATCCTGTCTATAGTTTTTTATCCATAGTTATTGGTATTTTGTCTCCCCTATTAGACTGTGAGTTCCTTGGGAGCAAAGACTGTCTTTTGCCTTCCTTTGCATCTCTAACACTTAGTGCAGAGCCTGGGACATAGTAATCACTTAGCAAATGTTTCTTGATGTGGCTGACTTTACTTTCAGGATACCAGGGTGAGACAATAACTCTCATCCAGGTCCTAGAGCTCACCAAAAATCCCACTTCTTTATATATGTCATTTGGTTAAATGGATAGGATGCTGATCTTGGAATAAAGAAGAATTGAGTTTAGAGCTGAAACTTCCTAATGAGATTTGTGGCATTTGACAGCATAACCTTCCTGAACTTCAGATTCTTTATCTGTAAAATAAGCATAATAATACTTCATAGAGTTATGGCAAAGCTCCAATGAGATAATGGAGCCATTCTAGAGAGCAATTTGGAACCATGTCCAAAGGGTATTATCCCCAAAAGACCAAAGATAGAGGAGAAGGATCTAAGTGTACAAAAAGACTTGTAGCGGCTCTTTTTGTGGTGGCAAAGAATTAAAACTGAAAGGATGTCCATCAATTGAGGAATGGCTGAACAAGTTGTGATGTTGTACCATAAGATATGACAAGACGATCACAAAAAAACCTGGAAAGGCTTATATGAAGTGTTTCAAAATGAAGTGAATGGAACAGGAGAGCATTTGGACTGAATAACAATAAAATCCGATGATCATTTGTGAATGACAACTATTATCAGCAATGGAAGGATCTAGGACAACTCCAATGGACTCATGATGAAAAAAGATATCCACTGCCATAAAAACAATAAGGGGGGGGGTCTAAATACAGATGGAAACATACTATTCTTCGTTTGATTTTCCTTCATGAATTTTTCTCTAGTGTAAGAAATATATATATGTATGTGTGTATATATATATATATATCTTCTTTCACAACATGATGAACATGGAAAAATGTATTGCATGATACCATATATACAACCTATATCGTATTTCCTGGCATCTTGTGGAGGGAGGAAGGCTGGGAGGGAGGAATGGAACATGAATCACAGAGAAAATAATTATTAAAATTGTATCCTCATATAATCTGGAAAAATATATAAAAATGTTAAATATTATAATAAAAATAAGGCTTTGTAAATCTTATATAACCCCTGTCTCAAAGTACATTAATATGAGACTCTTTCCTTATTGGTGGAGATGGAGACCTTGTCCTATGCAAGCAGTGGGATTGAGTTGACTAGAGGTTAAAGTCTCAGCCTTTACCAGTTCCCACTATGGGACTCTTTAAGCAAGTCTTCTTTGAGAGTAGCATCAAGGGAGCAGCTAGGTGGTTCAGTGGATTGAAAACCAGGCTTAGAGACAGGAGGTCCTGGGTTCCAATCTGGTTTCAGATACTTCCTAGCTGTGTGATCCTGGGCAAGACACTTCACCCCCATTGCCTAGCTCTTACCATTCTACCTTGGAACCAATACACAGTATTGATTCTAAGATGGAAGGTGAGGGCTTAAAAAAATTGGCATCAATTAGTTTCCAGCTACAAGAAAGAAGATGGGTTTGCTGAAGAAAAGAACCCCAGGAAGACATAAGAGAAGCTGGAAGTCATCATCATGGATCTATTCTCGGCTTGATACTCTAGAGATGTCAGGAAATTTTCCTTTGGGTGAGATCCAGGACCCTCTTTTTGTTCAGCTGGATTTTGTTGTTTAGTTGTTTCAGTCATGAACCCTAGCTGATTTCCCTTACTCTCAATGGAGAATATTTTCTGTGTTGCCTGGTATATATTCCCCAGCATACCTGCTCTGATTTCCGTTTTGTTATAATTTGGATAAACGAGCTATGTGTATTCATTAAGTGGGAAGGGGTCAAACTTTGGATATAGAGCTCGGGGTCCACTTTCACTCCCCAAAATGACAGAAGTTAAATGAAAACTGATTATATTCACTAGACAAATCATACTGAAGGAAGCTTACTCTTTAGATATTTTTCAGTCATGTCTGACTCTCCATGACCCCATTTGGAGTTTTCTTGGCAAAGATACTGGAGTGGTTTGCCATTTCCTTCTCCAGCTCATTTTACAGATGAGGAACTGAGGCAAACGAGGTTAAGTGACTTGTCCAGGGCACATAGCTAGTGTCTGAAGCCAGACTTGGACTCGGGAAGATGAGTCTTCCTGACTTCCAATAGTTGCCCATTTAAGGGAACAGTTCAATATAATTCTAATTTAGTTACTCCTCTTTGAGCAGAGAACAGTGATGGTCTCTAGTTCCAATCGTCTGTTTTCTTTCCTGGCAAGAATGAAAATTTCCCTTCGAGAAAGTTGGAGGAGAAGGGGCTAAACATATATCTGTTCTGCCTATATATGTGAGGTTCAGTCCACATTTGTTGCCACACTTAAAGTCAGGTCAGCAAGCATTTTTAGGTGCTTACTGTATGCCAGGTTCCCTGCTAAGTAAATATAGAAGATACAAAGAAAAGTAAAGACAGTCTCTCAAGGAGTTCATAGTCCAGTGGGGGAGATGGCACGTGAACAACTTTGTATGAACAGGGCAGAGAAAGGATACTTTGGAAGTTGTCTTGGGGGAAAGAAACTAAGATTAAGGAGGCCTGGGGAAGGCCTCTTATAGAAGGTGAAATCTTAACTGAAACCTGAAGAAAGCCAGGGAAGCCAGGAGGCAGAGTTGAGAAGGGAGTGCCAACAAAAATGCTCAGTCAGAAGATGGAGTGTCTTGTTCTAGGAACAGAAGGAGGCTGGTGTCACTAAATCACTGAGCAAGTTTAGGGGAGCAAAGCGTAATAAGTCTAGAAGGTGGGAAAAGAGAGCAGGACATGAAAGACTTTAAAAGACGAATGATTTTACATTTTATCCCAGGATCATAAAAAGCTTGTTGACTAGGGCATTGACACGGACAGACCTGAAGTTTAGGAAGACCACTTTGGCTGTTGAGTGGAGGAAGGATTGGAATCGAGAGAGACTTGAATCAAGGAGACACACCAGCAGGCTATGGCAATATTGCGTGAGGTGATGCTAGAAAATGTGAACTGTTTTTATTGTCCTAATAGTAGAGGATTGTGTGATTCCAAGACCAAGTTGTAGATGGAGGGTGTGTCTTCAGATTACGAGTATACTGCTCTTTCTGGCGTGTCTTGGATTCCTCTCTGGGTTCTAGGGGAATGGAGAGAGGCTGAGTTTGATGGAGTCCAAGGTAAAAATGCAAAGGACATTTCAGGGACATTGGGGAGCTGAGGTGGTGCCAAGGAAGAGAGAGAAAACAGGGATAGTCAAAAAATATTTATCTTCCTCACTATTAAATATTTTATTTGCATGGGCTTGCATTTCATTGACCTTATATTATTACATTTTCAAATCTAGCCCTGGTAGGTCTTCTCACGGCACCTATTTATCTGGCTATTTACATAGAGTCATGGGGTAGGGATAGGTGAGAAGGAAGGAAAAATCGTTACAGATTCAGTTGGCTTTTTGTTTTATGTGGATCACTGTCTGATGGTCAGGGGATTTTTCCTTAGGTTCTTTGAGTGTTAACTTTGGAATCATAGATTTGGAACTGGAAAGGACTTTAAAAAATCATTGAGTCCAGTCATTCCTCAAATGAAGAAATAAATCATTTAACCTCTGTTTGCTTCAGTTTCCTCATCTGTAAAATGGGGATAATAATAGTACCTACTTCTGGGGGCAGCTGGGTAGCTCAGTGGATTGAGAGTCAGGCCTAGAGACGGGAGGTCCTAGGTTCAAATCTGGCCTCAGACACTTCCCAGCTGTGTGACCCTGGGTAAGTCATTTGACCCCCATTGCCCACCCTTACCACTCTTCCACTTAGGAGCCAATACACAGAAGTTAAGGGTTTTTTTTTTTTAAAGAAATAAACACAGGAAGGAAGGAAGGAAGGAAGGAAGGAAGGAAGGAAGGAAGGAAGGAAGGAAGGAAGGAAGTTTTTCAAACTGTATCTAGATTCCATCAGTTCTTTCTTTGGTGGTAGATAACATTTTTCATCATAAATACTTGGAAAATATCTTGCATCATTGTTGTATTGAGAATAGCTAAGTCATTCACAGTTGATCTTCATCCAATATTGCTGTTTTTGTGTACAATGTTCCCCTGGTTCTGATCATTTCATTTTGCATCACTTCATTCCAGTCTTTCCAGGTTTTTCCTGGGAGTGTCCTGCTCATCATTTTTTATAACATCATAGTATTCCATCACAATCATATACCACAACTTGTTCAGCCATTCCTTTATTCAGTCATTCCTCAATTTCCAATTCTTTGCCACTACAAAAAAAGAACTGTTATAAATATTTGTGTACATATAGATCCTTTTCCTTTTTCTTTGATCTCTTTGGGGTACAGACCTAGAAATGGTATTGCTAAATCAAAGGGTATACACAATTTTATAACCCTTTGTTCCAAATTGCTCTCCAGAATGGCTGTATTGGTTCACAATTCCACCAGTAGTGCATCAATGTCTCAATTTTCCTGTGTCTCCTTCAACATTTGTAATTTTTTTCTATCATATTAGCTAATCTGATAGGTATAAGATAGTACCTAGAATCGCTTTAATTTACATTTCTTTAATCAATAGTTATTTAGATCTTTTTTATATGATTTTAGATAGTTTTAATTTCTTTATCTGTAAACTGCCTTTTTATCCTTTGACCATTTGTCAGTTGGGGAATGACTCCTCTCCTTATAAATTTGACTCAGTCCTCTACATATTTGAAAGATGAGACCTTTATCTGAGAAACCTGCTGTAAATTCCCTCCTCCCCCCCCCCCCCAGTTTTCTTTCTTTTGACTGCATTAGTTTTGTTTGTGCAAAAACTTTCTAAATTTGATGTAATCAAATTACCCATTTTATTTACCCATTATTTACCCCAAATTACCCATAATGCTCTCTATATCTTGTTTGATCATAAATTCTCTCTTATCTATAGATCTGACAGGTAAACTAAATTGCGTTCCCCTGATTTGCTTATGGTATCACCCTTTATGTCTAAATCATTTACCCATTTTGGACTTATCTTGGCATATGGTGTGAGATATTGATCTATATCAAATTTCTTTCCAGTTTTTCTAAAAATTTTGTCTTATAGTGAGTTCTTGTCCCAAAAGATGCAATCTTTGAGTTTATCAAGCACTGTATTACTATTATCATTACCTACTGTGTATTGTGTTCTTAATCTATTCCTCTGATCCAGCACTCTATCTCTTAGCCTGTTTTGATGATTACTGCTTTATGATATAGCTTGAGATCTGGGATGAGTAAGTCACTTTCCTTCACCTTTTTTTCATTAGTTCCCTTGCTCTTCTTGACCTTTTGTTCTTCCAGATGAATTCTGTTGTTCTTTTTTTCCACTCTATAAAATAATTTTGGTAGTGTGGTATGGCACTGAATAAGTAAATTGATTTAGGTTCATTATATTGGCTCAACCTACCCTTAAGCAATTAAAATTCTTCTGTTTGTTCACATTTGACTTTATTAATGTGAAAAGTATGTTGCAATTGTGTTCATAAGGTTCATAGGTTTTTCTTGGCAGGTAGACTTTTTTAGAACTTTATATTGTCTACAGTTATTTTAAATGGAATTTTTCTTTCAATTTCTTGCTGCTGGACTTTGTTGGCAACATATAGAAATGCTGATGTTTCTATTGATTTCATGCAACTTTACTAAAGTTTTTAATTATTTCAACTAGTTTTTTCCAATTTTTAAAATTTTTTTAGTTATACGTAGAAATTATTTTTGACAAATGTTTTTGACATCTTAAAATTCAAACTTTTTCCTTCCTTCCCCTCTCCCTTCTTCCCCAAGGCAGTAAACAGTCTGATATAAGTTATATCAGCACTTTCATATAATAACATATTTCTAAATTGCTCATGTCATAATAGAAGATATATCACACATACAACAGAAATCTCATGAAGGAAATAATAGTGGAATACTGCCTACTTTGATCTGCACTCACACGCTAACAGTTCCTTCTTTGACTATGAATAGCATTTTCATCATGAGTGCCTTGTGGTTATCTTGGAGACTTGCTTTACTGATCACAGTTGATCATTGTATAATATTTCTGTTACTGTATAGTGTGTGTGTGTGTGTGTGTGTGTGTGTGTGTGTGTGTGTGTGTGTGTGTACTCTCCTGTTTCTGCTCATTGCACTTTGTAGCAATTCATATAAGTCTTTCCAGGTTTTTCTGAACTCATCTTGTTCATTGTTCCTTAGGGTACAATAGTATTCCATTACAACCATATACAACTTGTTCATCCACTAGCCATTTTTTGGACAAACCCTCAGTTTCCAATTCTTGCCCACTACAAAAAGAGCTGCTAAAATATTTTGATACAGATAGGTATTTTCCCCTTATCTCTGATCTCTTTGGGCACAGACCTAATAATGGTATTGCCAAGTCAAAGAGTGTGCATAGTTTTTCTGAGTTTGGTTCCATATGAATTGCCTGTTCATATTCTTTGACCATTTTTCAATTGAAGATTGCTTTTTTTCGTTATAAATTTGACTCAATTCTCTATATACTTGAGAAATGAGGCTTTTGTCACAAACACTTGCTATAAAAATTTTTTTCCAAATGTGTTGTTTCCCTTCTAATCTTGCTTGCATTGGTTTTGTTTGTACAAAACCTTTTTCATTTAATGTAATCAAAATTATCTATTTCATTTTTCATGATGTTCTCTGTGGCTTGTTTGGTCATAAATTCTTCATTTATCCATAAGTCTGACAGGTAAACTTATCCATGTTTCCCCAATTTTTTTTATGATGTCATCCTTTTATTTCTAGATGAAGTATCCATTTTGACTTTATCCTGGTGTATGGTGTGAGATGTTTATCCATGTCAACTAGTTTTTTAATGATTCTCTAGGATTCTCCAAGAATACTGTCATATCATCTGCAAAGAGTGATAGTTGTATTTCTTTATTGCCTATTCTAATTCCTTCCATTTCTTTTTTCTTCTTATTGCTATACCTGGCGTTTCTAGTACAATATTGAATAGTAATGGCGATAACGGGCATCCTTGCTTCACTCCTGATTTTATTAGGAAGGCTTCTAGTTTATTCCCTTTACAGATGCTTGCTGATGGTTTTAGATAAATACTATATATCATTTTAAGGAAAGCTTCATTTATTGCTATGCTCTCTAGTGTTTTTAATAGGAATGACTGATGTGTTTTGTCAAAAGTTTTTCCTGCCCTCTTCTATTTTCTAATGACAAAGAATGAAACTTCACCTTCTATAATGATGTTTCATAAATTCCAATCTTTGGCAAAAAGTTTACCAGTCTGAAAAACTTATTATCAAAGGCTCTATCTTCTTAAAACAATAATAATGGCTACAATTTATGTGGTACTTACATGTGCTTTCTTTTAATATATACTTTTCAAAAACTCTTACCTTCTAAAAGTCTTAGTATCGGTTCTAAGACAGAAGAGTGGTAAAGGCTGGGAGATTGGGATTAAGTGACTTGCCCAGGATCACACAACTAAGAAGTAGTTCAGTAAGAAGTAAGTAGTAGTAGAAGAAGGTCAAATTTGAACCTAGGTCCTCCTCATTTCCAGACCTGGTGCTCTATCCACTTATCCATATATTGGTCCCATATATTTTCCTTTAAACCTGATTCTTCCTTCCTGAATCCTTCTCCCCCAAAAAGCACTGTATTCATAAGTCCTGGTTGGGAAAGTCTTGAACCATCGGGTCACTTGAGTAAAGTCCCTAGTATTGACTGGAGGGGGCAGGATGGGGTTCAAGAAGTTGTTCCCTAATAGTTTATGTAAATGTGAGGGTGAGAATCTCAATACAAACAAGATTATCTCAAGAATCTAGTGGCTGAATCTCGAAGGGAGCAGAGATGGAAGGCAGCATCTGAAGTCCACTGGAGGACCAAAATCAAGGTACCAGGGACACTAAAGCAAGCAGGGAGATTCGCTGGTTCACGCTGGGATAGTGAGGACTGGACAAGTTACTGGATGTTGAACTACCGCCAAAGAGACATCTAAGTTGGTCTTAATCCAACTGTGAGTTCCAGCTGGCTTTCACCTCCAATGTCTTCTAAAACCCCATCACTTCCAAAGGCACTATTCTCCATGGCAACACCTGAGTCTATGGAAGGCGGGGGTGGGTTTCAGCCACACTACTAATCTCTGGTAAATTCCCATTTATCCAGAGTGGTTGGGGAATGGGGCTATATACTAGGTTAATGGATTCATTAAGTTAAATGAGAATCTGCTTTATCAAATGAGGTGACATTCAGAAAACCACTTCTAAAGGGGTGAAGTGCTATACAAATGTATTAGTAGTATTAGATCGTGGAGGGATTGCCCAATTTTTCAAAGATTTAGAATGCAATGAGACATAAGTGCCACTAAAACTATGCTGAGACTGATTTAATCTTTTTTAGATGATTCAGGAGCTTTTTGGAGGCAATGTGGTACAAAGAGAGGGAACTGGAATGAGAGTCAGTGGAGCTGAGTTCAAATCTTGACCCAAGGATTTCTTAGCTATTTGCCACTGGATAAGTGACTTACCTCTCTGGCCCTCAGATTTATCATTTATAAAATGAGGATGTTAGACTAGATGGACTTGTAAGGCCCCATGTTGCTCCAGAACCATGATGCTACAATCTTAGAGGGCCTTATTGTGAAAATTCTCAGTTTGTAGAACCATCATGTTTCTAGAGCAAAGGAAATCTGGAAGACTTTACCCACCATCCTGTCTTCAAGGCTTATTTCAAGTATCCCCTCCTTGTGTAGCCTCCTCTGATTCCTCAGACCAAAATCTCCCAGTCCTGCATAAATCTTGAAGTATGTTGTTTGGACTTCTCTTGGGAACTTAAAATGTTCTGACTTCTAATAGAGTTATTTGTGCCCTGGCTTAATCTCCCCCAGGAGACTATAAGTTCCATGAGGAAAGGGGTCAAATGTCCTATCTAAGTTTTGTGTTTCTTCTAGAGTCTGTCTAGGTGCTCCATTGTAGTCACTCAGTAGTTTCAGTTGATTTCAGCTCTCTATGACTCCAAATGGAGTTTTCTTAGCAAAAATACTAGAATGGTTTGCCATTTGTTTCTCCAGCTCATTTTACAGATAAGAAAACTGAGGCAAAAAGGTTAAGTGCCTTGCCTATGATCACACAGCTAGGGTCTAATGTCACATTTGAACTAAGGTCTTCTTTTTCTTTTTTAAGCCCTTACCTTCTCTCTTAGAATCAATACTGTGTATTGGTTCCAAGACAGAAGAGTGGTAAGGGCTAGGCAATGGGGGTTAAGTGACTTGCCCAGGGTCACACAGCTAGGAAGTGTCTGAGACCACATTTGAACCCAGGACCTCCAGTCTCTAGGTCTGGCTCTCAATCCACTTGCTCAGCCACCCAGCTGCCCCTAAACTAAGGTCTTCTTGACTCCAAGCCCAATGCTATATCCACTATGACACCCAGCTGCCCTGGTTCTCCACAGTATACATTTAATAAATCTTTCATGGATAAATAGATACTCAAATCTGAGCCCCAGTCCACTTATCCAGGCCCCTAAATCTACTGTTGTCTCCAAGATATATTTGACTCAGGGTCCTCCTACCCTTTAAAGTTAAGGTGGTAGGGGCAGCTGGGTAGCTCAGTGGACTGAGAGCCAGGCCTAGAGACGGGAGGTCCTAGGTTCAAATCCGGCCTCAGACACTTCCCAGCTGTGTGACCCTGGGCAAGTCACTTGACCCCCATTGCCTATCCTTACCACTCTTCCACCTCTAAGTCAATACACAGAAGTTAAGGGTTTAAAATAAAAAAAAATAATAAAGTTAAGGTGGTACACCAATGCAACTATCAACAATTTGGAAATAGGTCTGGATTAATGGCACATGTTAAAACCAGTGGAAATATACATCTGCCATGGGGAGGAGGGGGAGTTTGGGGGTGTGAAGGGGAAAGTAAGAGCATGAATTATGTAACCATGTTAACTTTTCAAAAAAAATAAATATTAATAAATGTTAAAAAAAATAAAGTTTAGGTGGTAGAGACAAAACAACTAATCCTTCCCTCAGTCTTTCCCACTAACTACCCAAATTCTCTTCCTTACTTCAGGTCAGAGGCAGCATGATTGAAGAAAGCTGATCAAACTAGGTTCTTTACCCCTGAGGAAAGAAATCTAGAGATAAAAACAGTGACTGATGAATCCCTGGATGTAACTCCTGAAAACCAAAGGAATTATCTGATCTCCTTTTGTCTTCTTCTGAATATAAAACAATGTGAGCCTGAATGTTCAGCAGCCATGCACGGTCAATCTGCAGTCCTGTTGGGACCTCACATGTGCCATATGGCAGCTGGGTGGCCCAGTGGAAAAAGTGCAGAGTCCGGATTCAAATTCACACTTGGACACTAGCTGTGTGGCCCTGGCCAAGTCACTTAACTTTTGGCCCTTAGTTTTCTCAGCTGTAAAACAGACTAGAATCATACTTATAGAGCTACTGTGATGATCAAATAATATAACATTTGTAAAGTGCTTAGCACAGTGACTGGCATACAGCAGGCACTTATTAATCGCTTGTTCCATTTCCCCTCTGCTCTTCCCTCTGTGGTATGCATGAAAATCAAAACCAAAGGTCCCTGGATTCTTTTGCCACAGCCTGGCATTTCTCCTGGATATAGCCTCTATCTTGATAACTTACTGGGCAAGCTCCCTATGAGGGTGAGCTGTGGGTCTCTATTCCTTAAATCCAGAATCCAAACTGATAGAATAGTTTAGTGGGAAATCAATGGAATTAGAGCTTTGAGGCCAGCCTTACTAACCCTGTCAAACTGGCTTAATCACTTCATTTGTCTCAGTTTCTTTATTTGTAAAATAGAGAAAAATAATACTTGGACTGCTTATCTTAGAGGGAAGGGCAGGAGAAGAAGTGGTCCTCTGGAATTGCAATTCCTTTGGTGAAGGAAAGTTCCAGTGTGGAAATTCCCTCTACTAACACAAATCTGTTGGGCAATTTCTATTATTAGGCTTGCCTGGGACTCAGTGATTAAGTGATTTGCCAAGGGTCACCTAGCCTGGAGGTATTAGAGTCAGGAAATGAACACAGATCTTCCTGACTCCTTCTAGGACTACCAAAACTGCTTCACTCCCTTGTGGTTTGTTGTGTAAAAACATCTTAAATTTTTAAAGTGGTATTTAAACGTGTGTGACCATTAATGTCATTGGCTTCCTGGGTCCTGATCACAGTCTTCCCTGTTATATATCCAGCCTGAAGACTCTCTTTTTTCATAGTAAGGATCAGGATCAAGGTCATTCCATCAAAACGAATTGTCAAAGGAAATGGCAAATGGCAAACTTACTTGAGAATTGTGTTGAGAAAAAGACTCTAATCTATTTGAATAACAAGAGGCAAGAGAATATACCAGGGCTCCTCTTTTCCCCACTTTAATTAATGAACCAAGATTCACGAAAAGTTCAAGAGAAAAATATTCTCTAAAAGGCTGTTGAGAATCATTTCAACTCTCTTTGGCTGTTCACTATTTTCCATTTGTAAAACCAGCATTTCCACCAAAACAAACATTGGGTAGACATGAGACTCTGCTGCCTCAGTTTTTTCCTTTAAATGATGAAACTGCTTTGTATCTTGGTTTAAAAACTGCTCCATTCTGCTCAAAATCCTCCAAAATTCAGATACCCGTATTTGGAGAAGGCTTGGCCTATCTGGTTGTCACGACCATTATGCAGCACCACCATTCACCTGATTGGTAGTTTTGGTGGCTAGGAGGAATAAGAAGTTTCTTTCTTTCCTTTTTTTTTAACCTTTACCTTCTCTCTTAGTATGAATTCTAAAACAGAAGAATAGGCAACTGGGGCTAAGGGACTTGCCCAGGGTCACATATTTAGGAAATGTCTGATAAACTAAATTTGAAACCATATGCTTCTGACTCCAGGCCTGGAACTCTATCCATTGGGCTACCTGACTGTCCTGAAATAATAAGTTTCTATAGGATTGGTCCTACAACCAGAGAGCAATTCAATTTAGCAACATTTATTAAGCATTTACAATGTGCAAAGCTTTCTTTCTGTTTGGTACTATGAAAGGTACAAAGAGAAATAAGACCCAGTCCTTCTTTTCATGTAGCTAAAATGGGATGGACTAAATTTATTTTATAAACCCTTACTTTCAATTGATTCTAAGGCAGAAGAGAAGTAAAGGCTAGGCAATTGGGATTAAATTACTTGCCTAGGTTTGTACCCCAAAGAGATCATAGATAAACAGACTTGTACGAAAATATTTATAGCTGTGCTCTTTGTGGTGGCAAAAAACTGGAGAAGGAGGGGATGTCCTTCTATTGGGGAATGGCTGAACAAACTGTGGTATATGTTGGTGATGGAATACTATTGTGCTCAAAGGAATAATAAACTGGAGGAGTTCCAGGTGAATTGGAGAGACCTCCGGGAACTGATGCAGAGTGAAAGGAGCAGAGCCAGAAGAACATTGTACATAGAGACTGATATACTGTGGTAAAATCGAATGTAATGGGCTTCTGTACCAGCAGCAATGCAATGACACAGGACAGCTCTGAGGGATTTATGGTAAAGATGCTACCCACATTCAGAGGAAGGACTGCAGGAGAGGAAACATATAAGAAAAACAACTGCTTGAACGCATGGGTTGCGGCAGACATGATTGGGGATGTAGACTCGAAACTACCACACCAATGCAACTAACAACAATTTGGAAATAGGTCTTGATCAATGACACATAATAAAACCAGTGGAAATGTGCGTCGGCCATGGGGGGGGTGCGGGGGATGAAGGGGAAAATAGGAGCATGAATCATGTAACCATGTTAAAAATGATTATTAATAAATGTTTAAAAAATTAAAAAACAAACAAACAAACAAAAATTACTTGCCCAGGGTCACACAGCTAGGAAGTGTCTGAAGTCAGATTTGAACCCAGGTCCTCTCACATTCAGACCTGGCAATCTGTGCTCCCTAGATGCCTCTGGACTAAATTATTTTTAAGGGCCACTGTAGATATGTAATGGAGGAACTGTTACAGTAAGGATCTAATTCTTATTATGCTCAGATTTTCACCTCCTGGTGGGTTATTTAGAGCATACACAGAGATTCCCTACCTGGTCCTAATCCAATATGTGAAACTCTGGGGAGCTGGTTTCCAACCATGATGGGTGTGGAACAGTGTAATGATGAAAAGAATTCTAATTGGAGACAGTGAACTAATGAACTAGGAACTTATAAATTAAAACTAATGACTCAAATGCTGCTGAGCTACAACTGAATTAGAATACACAAGGAGTGACAGATTTTTCTATATTTTTGCTTCCTGACAGTGAGTAAAGTAAAACTATGAGCCGTTAGGAGGAGAATGGTGGCTGCCCAATCCCTCATCCAGCTGCCATGTATATGAGCACAGGGTGCTTCTATTTCTTTGGTATTTTGTTTTTCCTAGTCACAGTTGCAAAGGGGTATCACATGATGGAATTGTCCAGGTGGTAACCTTGTGAGTTCAAGAGATCCTAAGGATCTGTCAAAACTATCAGAAATTCCATTGATAATTGGAAGTAGTAGAAGATTCTGCCAGAACCATAGGGGCAACAATAGAGAAAAGCTACAGACAGATGTGGAAAGATAGCCACCAAGGAGACAGAGCCAAGATGGCGGAATAGCAGGAAGAAGTACCCAAATTTGCTAAAGCCATCTAGAAAATGTACCAGACTAAATCCTGATTGGGAAATCCAAGAAAAAAGTCATAAATAATTTTTCCAGCACAAGTAAGCATAGGAAGACAGACAAATTGATGTGAGGTCCCTGAGGGAAAGGCCTTTCTAGGAATGGGCACACAGATCATTTGATAGGAATATGTGCATTATGGAAAGGAGAGCTCTCAAATCCAAGACAGAGGGGCCTAAACTTGTATAGGGTGCAGAAATAGATGCCAAATGGCAGCTACATTGCTCAATACCCAGTTCCAGATCACAAATCCAGAGTAGACTGAAGTGGAAATCTGGCTCCAGATAAGGAGGGGTTCTGGGTCCAGATAAGAAGGGGTTGTAGGCCCTAGGCTGTTTACTAACAAAGAGCAAATACAGAAGAAAGCGGCAACTATGTGGCTCTGACCCTGGAATGAAGTGGGGTCTCACTTCCAACTTCCACTTCACTCTGAAGCCTACAGTGGAATAACCAGAGCAGAAATGTCAGAACAAATCTGTAGTTCTTTTCCCCCAAACCAACAGTTTTCCAGCTGGCTGATAGTAGATGAGTCCAACAAAAGTCTACTAGAACTCAAAATAGGGTGAAGCTCACAGGTGTATTGCTCGGACCCAAATCCAGGTCAGGAACTTGTAGATCTCAGACCAAAAGGGCAGAAATTCGACTTTTCCTTAGATTAAACAATTTAGGGAGTTAGCATTATAAAGTTTGCTGGTCCCTGGCATGTGCTGTCTCTAAGAACCTTGAATAATATATTAGTTGATAACCCCAAGAAAGTAGTACCAGAAATCTAGAGGACAAAAGCTCAGTCCAGACATTTTCTCCAGAAGTGCACAGAGCCTGGATCTAATGTAACATTCAAAGTCAGAAAATAGACTAGAACAGTGATGGGCAAACTTTTAAAAGAGGGACCAAAGGAAAGGAAATGCTCATCTGTCAGTCCATTTGTAAGGCAACTCTTTCGAAGTTTCATTGTATTGTATCCTACTCATTGTATTCGTCAGATTAGGAATAATGGCACATGGCCAGATAGAACATTTGAAGGGGCTGCATCTGGCCCACAGGCTGTAGTTTGCCCATCACCGGACTAGAAGAATGAACAAACAAACAAATCCCACTATAACATCTGTTATGGTGACAGGAATATTCAAAATAAACCCAGAAATAGAGAATGACTCTAAAGCATCTATAAGAAAAGCCTCAAAGAATACAGTTTGGGCATAAGTTTACCTAGAATTCCTGGAAGAAATGAAACAAAAAAAATTTTTTGAAGAGTCTAAAATGCTTTTATGAGAACACTAGAGGAAAAAATAGAAAAGAAATGAAATCTATAGAAGAATGAATTGGAAAGAGAATTAAAAGTTCAGCTCAAGAGTTACAAAACCTTACACAAGCAACAACCTCCCTGAAAATTAGAATGGAGAAAACAGAAGACAATGACTCCACAAGACAATTAAGAAATATTAAAAACAAAATCAGAACATTGAAAAAATGGAGAAAAATGTAAGATATCTCATAGCAAAAAATGACTAGGAAAACAGATTGAAGAGGAAAAAATTTAAGGAGCATAAAGCCATGATACTACCTAGTTTTCTTGGTACCAGGGAGCAAAGTGAAAATGGAAAAGATCTAATAGTCACCTCCTGAAAGAAACTTCAAAAAAAAGGTTCCCAAGAACATTATAGCCCAAATCAAGAAATTTTTTGTCAAATAAAAACTGCCATAAGAAGCCAAAAAGAAAGAATTCAAAGCTTGAGGAAGCACAGTAAGAAAGAATTATGTATGATTTAGCAGCCATCACTTTAAAGAATCAGAGAGTTTGAAATACTATGTCCCAAAAAGCAGACACACAACCAAGAATAACTTACTCAGCAAAATTAAGTATACTATTACATGGCAAAAAAAAAAATGGATTTTTAATTAACTAGAAGACTTCTAAGCATTCCTGATGAAAAGATCAGAACTACAAAGAAACTTTGAAGTACAAACACCAGAGTCATGGGAAAATAAAAAGGCAAACACAAGTGAAAGGGCTAAACAAGAAGAAACTATGTACATTCTACTCTGAGGGCATAATAGATGTGTCCACTCAGAACCCCATTATCATCAACAGTGATAAAAGGAATGTCATTAGAAGATCTGGCAGTAGTTCCATTATGTTTTGATGACTATAAAAGAAGAATAGAAAAGAAGGGAAAGAGGAATACACTAGGTAGACAAAGGAAGAGACAGAATGGGGAAAATTATCTCACATAGTCTGGGTGATTAGTAGAAATTTATACAAATAAAGAGGAGTGGAGTGGGTGGGTGACACTTCAACCTTGCTCTTATCTGAATTGGAGAAAGTATGGAAAAATACACAATATGCATTCGTGGGGGAAAGGAAGAATTAGAAGGAGGGTACATTAAAGGAGACATTAGAGATTAATCAAAACAAACTTTAACTAAGTATATAAAAATATTCATAGCAAATTTTTTGAAGTGGCGAAGATTTGGAAACTCCAGAGGTATCCAGAATTATTGTGCTATAAGAAATGATGAAAGAAAAAACTTGGGAAGGTTTGTATGAACTGATTAAAAGTGAAATAAGAAGAACCAGGAGATTTTATACAATAGCAATAATATTGTAACATAAACAATTTTGAAAACTTATCAATTCATTGATCAACCTTGAGTCCAGAGCAGTGGTGTCAAGTTAAAAATAAGCAGAGGTCACTAAACTATATATAAGAATTCCTAAGTGTCACATATTAACTTAGAAAACCACATTACCTGTGTTGAATTATATTTTTATTTTTTTGTCAAATATTTTTCAATTACAATTTAATCTGGTTTGACAGCACCCTGGAGTGTTAAGGTCACAATAAAACTCATGGATTGATATTTCTATTCTGGAGAATCCATGATGAAACAAGCTACTCACCTACTGATAAAAAGGTGATGGACTCAGACATATTTTTTTGAATGTGGTCAGTTCAGGAACTTGTTTTCCTTGACTACATATGATAATTACACAGTTTTTTTCCCCTTTCTCATTAGAAGAAGGAGGAGGGAGTAAAGAGAGAGAAAATAGTTTTTTTGTGGATTGGAAAAAATGGAAGTTAAAAAACAAAATAAGGCTTACCAAAAAAGGCTACTACAAAAATGCAACAAATTCAAAGATCATGAACCGCATGACAGAATCTTCACAAGGGACTCCAGAAAAGCATTGATTCTTGAAGGCCAGGTGGTACCATGGATAGATTGCTGGCTCTTGAGTCAGAAGGACCTGAGTTCAAATTCAGCCTTGAACACTTAATAGTTCTGTGATCCTGGGCAAGTCACTTCACCCTGTTTACCTCAGTTTCCTCATCTGTAAAATGAACTGGAAGAAGAAATAGCAAACAATTTCAGTCTCTTTGCCAAGAATGCCAAATGTGGTCCTGAAGTACTGAACCCAACTAATTTATTAAACAGCAACAACTACAAGAGAGTGACCCCTAAGTAGAACTTCCTGATGACTCCATGAAGGAAGAAAAACATTTCCAGAGTCAGGAGGTATCCCTTGGCTGATACCATTATATTTTAAGAGTGATCTTACTCTCTCCAGGAACCACGTGTGGTTTTTTTTGAGGGGTCGAGGGAGCTGTTGTTTTTTTAAACCCTTACCTTCTGTCTTAGAATCAATAATGAGTATCAATTCCAAGGCAGAAGAGAGATTAGAACTAGATAATGGAAGTTAAGTGACTTGCCCAGGGTCACACAGCTAGGTAGTCTCTGAAGCTATATTTGAACCCAGGATCTCTATCTCTAGACCTGCTTCTCAATCCACTGAGCCACCTAGCCGCCCCAGGAACTGTTTGTGTTCAAGGAGAGAGAGTATAGCCCTGATTTGTAAGGGTTGTGTTACATTCTTGCTATTCCTTCTCAGTAAATATCATTTTGTAAATGATAATTGATAGCAACTGGTTATATAGTTATATAGTAGGGAGTATACTAAGAGGAAGACTTGCACTAGTGTTTAGAATCTCCAAGCCCTCCGTGTTATAAATCACGGGAGGAGTGGTAGTCTGCCAAGGACCCAATCTGCTAGTGTGAGTGGGAGTTGGAAGAGCGAGCCCAGAGGAGGTGCCACCGGGAGATATTGTCAGTGCCAGCTGAGACTGGCATAGCCAATGCAGGCTTAAAAAGCAGTTCTTAGCAGTCTAAGAGCAAACAGCTATCTTCCCTGCTGCTTCTACTCCCCAGATACGCAGTCTGATTCTGTCACCTCCTGAGATGCCTTAGCCCTGGTCTGGCAACATGGTTGGTAATTCTAGACCCAACTTCTTGGCATAGTGACTCCATAGTCATCTTCTTGCAGCGTATGGACTAAGTCCCAGCAAAAGACCCAAGCTTGGGCTTGGTAATTCTTGCCTCTGCTCCCTCTTGATACCCTTTACTCATCTTTTTCTCCCCATAACTCATACTGGTGAGTATCTGTAGAAGGATGTGACAGTGACATGAAATGCTTGTCCTTGCCTCTGATGCAGTGATCAGACTGGGTCATGATGGATATGACAAGTGCCCAAATAATGATAACATGAAAATGAAGTAAGGAGGCAGTATGATGTAGCAGAAAGAGGACTGGGTGTCCGAGGATCTGGTTTCAAATCCCAGTTCTGCTAGTTATTCACTGTTTAACTTCAGGCTAATTTCTTAACCTTTGTGGGCCTCAGTTTCTTACTCTGTAAAAGGAAGAGGGGTTGGTCTTTGAAGCCCTTTTCAGCTAAATATCACGAATTCTTCACAAAAATACACAAGAGGCTCAAATAAAGTACTATGAGAGGCAAGAGGTCCAAGGAAAGAAAAATAATCTCAGGCTGTGGGGATTGGGGAAGGCTTTGTGGAGGAGGGAGCTTTTGGGTTCTATCTTGAAAGATGAGCAGGGATGGCAGAGGATGACTTTAAAAGATGGCTATGAGCAGGCAGATGTAGAGAAAAGAAAATTCCAGGTAAAATGAATCATGATGGGAAGGTCCTGGATGAGTTCTGAGGAGAGCAGGTATTTTATTTTGGATCTCAACATGAGTAGGTGGCTAGCGGAGTAGAGTGAGAGAAGATTGTAAAGGTAATATGACAATAAATTGTGATATATATAAATATATATATACACACACACACCCCACATATCTGTCTTTATCTCTATATATGTCTGTCTTTCTATCTGCCTATTTTATGTCCATCCATATGTCTATGTATCTCTTTCTTTCTATTTGTCTATCTGTCTCTCTTTGTCTGTTTCTATCTATCTGTCTGTTTCTATCAGTCTGTCTATATATCTATGTATCTGCCTGTCTGTCTTTCTATTTGTCCGTATGTCTATCTATCTATCTATCTATCTATCTATCTATCTATCTATCTATCTATCTATCTGTCTGTCTGTCTGTCTGTCTGTCTGTCTGTCTGTCTATCTGTCTGTCTATCCATCCTAACTTCCCAATTAGATTGGAAGTTCCTTGAGGACAAGGCATGGATTTTTCTAATTCTCTGTTCTCTTTTTTTCTCCAAGAGAACTCTATAACACATGACCAGAAAAATCTGTGTTCAAACCCTGTCTCAGGCACTTACTAGCTGTGTGGCCCTGGGAAAATCCCTTAACCCCTCTCTGCCTCAGTAAACCCCTGTAAAATAAGGATAACAATAGCACCCACCTCTTGGGAGTTGTGAGGATAAAATCAAATTATACATGTAAAGTATTTTTCAAATTTTTAACTATTATTGTTATTAACTATGATGATTGTTATTATTATAGCTCTTAAAAGTTTATCAGCCACATGACTATTGTTTTAACTCTCTCACATCTGGATTAGTCTTAGTTAGTTCCCTGAGAACCAGCCAGCAAAGATAGAGCTTGAGAAACCATAGAAGAGAGTAAATCTTCTAAACAGCCCAGAAGAGGCTGTAAAACAGAAATAAAACTGGATAATAATTTATGATGCACAGTAAAGAGAAAAAAAATCTGGGGTAAATGAGCTGCCAATGAAGTATTCATATTTTTCCATTCACAGTGGGTCTTAATCAGGACTATCCCAGGCTATCCCAAAAGCCTCCACGGTTTGAGATGGCCCCTCTGTCCAGTTCTGTCTCTTAGCAACACTGAAGTGTTGGAAGGTTGTCTTTAAGACCTCTAGCCTTCTGCCCTTTCCTCTGCTTCACTGACAAACTTTTTTACCTCCCCTTTCCCCAGGCACCAAAGCCCCCCATAGCCTTCATGTTCTCTTTTCTCTCAAAATCTACTCTCAGGAGAGGACCCCCAAAATTCATTCACACTGAGTGATAAATGACTGATAACAGTGAGCATCACCCCTTTCCATCGGTATTTATATTTCACAGCAGTCAGAACACCTAGATGTGGTGCCCAAGGACACCTGTGTTTGAATCTCAGCTATGACACAAGCAGCTGGCATGCCAGAGGCAAATCTATACCTCTCTGCCTCTTAATTTTCTCTTCTATAAAATGGGAATTTATACTATCTATTCACAATGTTGTTGAAGAAAATGTTTTGTAACCTTTACAATGCTATAGAAACATGAGCTATTGTTTTTATATTAATTTAGTATTTTATATTTATATTAATTAATTTTATTATATTAGCCAATATGTCATTAATTAATGTTATATCAATATAGTTAATATTAATATACAACTATATATTGTATAACATATTTATATCTTTTATATACTTGTGGTGTATATTAATATATAATATATTACATAGGAGTGTAATATTATAATTAATATATACCATAACTAATATTGTATTACTATTATATATTACCACTATTATATATTACCACTTACCACTCCTGGGCCAAGGACGGTCCCTAGCCGAATGAAAAAGGAGGAGGGTTGGGCGTGGGGCTAGCAACCCCACCCTGTAAAAACTACATCTGCTAAAGAAACTGCAACCTAAAGTAGGGGCAGCTGGGCTAGCTCAGTGGATTGAGAGCCAGGCCTAGAGACGAAAGGTCCTAGGTTCAAATCCGGGCTCAGACACTTCCCAGCTGGGCGACCCTGAGTGACTGTGTGACCCATTGCCTACTGGTTGTGGCCCTATGCTCCTAGAATGGAGTCCCAGGATAAAAAAAAATTATATATTAATTATATTAGCTAAAGGAAGCTAAGGGTATAATTTCAGACCTCATTCAACAAGTCGGGGAATATTTGTTGGTGTAATGGCGCCCTGAAATCATACCGCCTGTGGAGCTCTCTGAGTAAGACTGACCCAACTTTGGCCTTTACCATAGGGGCCATTCTCCATTCTCTCCCGAGATTTCTTTCACCTCTGGAAGGGAACTTGGGTGACCCTGGTTAAGGCAAGAGAGGTGCCAAAGCTGGAACCTAGATTGTGTCCAGAGAAAGGACACATTGTGGAGGACTCCTAGCCCCAGGGATACAGATGTTGGATGGGATGAGGCACTCAATGGATCATCCAAAATCTCAATGCCCCAATCACAGGGAAGGCTCAGAGAATCTTCCAGGTAGAACTGGAAGGGACCTTGGAGATCATTTTGCCTAGTCTGATCATTTTACAAAGAAAGAAACTGAGGTTAAGAAAGGTGAAAAGACTTGTAAAGTATAAAATCCTAGAAGACAGGGACTTGTTTGCCTTTTCTTTGTATTCCCAGGGGAGTATAGTGCCTGACATATGTAAAGGCATAATAAAAGCACAGTGGACTTGAAGTTAGAAGATCTGAGTTTGAATTCTGCTTTTGACCAGGAGTGTGACCTTGGGCAAATCACTTAACCACTTGCAGCTCAGTATTTAATACTTTTTAAACCTATAAAATATATCCTACCTCACAAAAGCTATAGAGGTTCAAATGTAATAATATATATATATGTATATATATATATATAAAGTGCTATTTAAATGTTAACTATCACTACTATTGGTTTATTGCCAAAGCAGGAATTTAAACCCAGTCCTTGGATTTAAAATCTAGTAGCCTAGCTTTTATATATGTAATATAACTATAAATTCTTGGAAGAGAGTAATTAATACAGATTACACTGGGTCTCTAGGGGGAAGCTGCCACTGAACTGATGAAGTTGCTAGGCACCTCCAATGGCATACCACATGGGCAGAAAAGCCTGACATCAACTTGGAAGGAGCTTCTTAACCCTTAGTCAAGGTTTGTTTTTGTTGTTCATTGGTGTCCATCACTTTGTACTATTTGGAGTTTTCTTGGCAAAGATATTGGAGTGGTTTGCCATTTCCTTCTCCAGCTCATTTTAAAGATGAGGAAACTGAGGCAAATAGGATAAAATGACTTGCCCAGGGTCACCCAGCTAGGATGTATCAGGGCCAGATTTGTACTCAGGAAGATGAATCCTTCTGACTTCAGGCCCTGACTTCAGCACTCTGTATACTGCCCTACCTAACTTCCCCTTAATCTTTGGGCTACTTGTCAACTCATAGATAGCTAAAGCTATAAAGAACCATTTCATACTTAATATGGGGGGGGGGGACCTGCAAGTAAGAGAGATTAAAAGGAATTTGCCCAAATTCACATAGCTTATAGGTCAGTCAAGTATGCAATAAATATTTATTGAGGCTCTCATAATAACCATAAACTTTATATTGTTCAATACTAGAGTTATAATGATAGGACCCCAATATGGAATCACTTGGGTTAACTGGTTCTAATGCCTGTAAAAACATATAGACAAAAGGACTGAGTTTACTTTCCTACTCTTAATTTTGGGTTAGGCAGATAAGGCTCTTAGCTCTTGAATGAACGAAATTCTTGACCAGCTACAGTGGTCTGAGCTAGTTCTCCATTCTGCTGCCTTAATTAGTGAACATTAGGTCTTCTCCCCAATTTGTGATCCCAATAAAGAAACTCTCCCTGGAGTAGCAGGGTGTCTCAATGGATAGAATGCCAGCCTAAGATATGGGAGGTCCTGGGTTCAAATTTGACCTCAGCCACTTCCTAGCTATGTGATCTTGGACAAGTCAGTCATCCCCCATTGCCTAGCTCTTACCAGTCTTCTGCCTTGGAACCAAAACATGGTATTGATTATTTTTAAGATTGAAGGTAAGGGGAAAGAAAGAAAGAAAGAAAGAAAGAAAGAAAGAAAGAAAGAAAGAAAGAAAGAAAGAAAGAAAGAAAGAAAGAAAGAAAGAAAGAAA